>NC_079557.1:2760833-3103333 GCF_015846415.1 Triplophysa dalaica
TCTGCATCTAGCCATGCCTCACCTGAGGTGTAAATCTGGATGAACACAATCCTATGTCAAAGTATGTAAGTCTTTCCATTTGATTGAAAATATTAACAAATCCACAAGTTTGCAAGGGTTGGGAAAGTACTATAGATCTTATCTTGGTGTCTGACAAGAAGTAAATTGCCCAGAAATGGGTAATAGATTATGGAATTAGTGATCACAGTATGATTTTTTTTGTATGAGGAAACATATTAAATCAAAATCTAATGAGCATAAAACAATACGGACAAGATTAATAAAACATTATAGCATTGATGTTTTTAAAGAACGTCTTTAGAGTTAATATGAATAATATTCTTAATAGATCATCAGTTGATGACGCCTGGACTAAGCTCTCTTTTCTCCAAGTAGTGGATTTATTTGACAGATTTCATACGAAGCAGATTGATCAGGGTAAAATGTGTGGAATGGTTCTTTAAGGTCTCCAAAAAGCTTTTGACACTGTTAAAGCGGCCGTGCAACGCTGTATAATGCATTCTGACTTCTTTACAAACGTTAAATGTGTCTTCTCATGCTTAACATGTGCAACTTGTCAAAATACGAGTCGGGCGAGTTCTGTGCTAGATACACTCCCCAAGCGGTCGTACAGGTTTCGGAAAGTTTTTTCGAACATATAAAACTGTTTCGTAACAACTTTTCTTAGTCCCTTATTGGACAATTCTCCCAGTTAAGATTAGGTGTTTGTTTGTTCACTGCATTTGGGTGATGAATGTTATATAAACAGTGGATATAACACTGGATTTGGTGATCGTTTGAAACTGATATATGGAGCCATCCCAGCGCTAAAAGATGCCGGACATGTGGTGAGTGAAACTGAAATCTGTGTTTTGTTGACAATGGGTGTGCACGTGCTTTGGTTTGGCCTACCCCTCCCCCCCGCACGTGCCGTATGTTTTCAGAAAAAATCGTAAAGCTGTATTTATCTTTTATAAATGTGATCAAACTAAATACTCTTCGAAGATACAAAGTATGCAATACTACTCTATAGGTACTTCAGATTTATATGAGATTGGCAGAAACCCCATGGGTTACACTCACATTAATTGGTTACCTATTGAGAGTCGAGTAATACACCTTAAACTTTCAATGGTACATAAGATATTGAAAAAAAGAGCTCCTACTTACTTTAGTTCCTATTTCTCTCAGGTAAATGAGAAACATACTTATAATACTAGGCAGAGTCTGATGGATATTACATTATGTTGTTTTAAAAATATGTAGGGTCGTAGATCTTTTGAATATTCAGGTGCTAAAGAGTGGAATAAGTTGCCTGTGAACATCAAAAGTAATTTAAATGCAGTTAATTTTAGTTCAAAAGTTAAAAGTTGGTTATTAGAATGATATATGAATGTATGTGTATATGGATGTTTGGTGAATTTGTATTGTTGTAATTTACCAAGGTAAACTGTGACCATAGCAAGTAGTGAAGTTGTGCATTACATCAAGGACCACAATGGAAATGTTTTTTATTTAAACTTTTTTTGTTTATCCTTGACATACAAGTGTATTTTACTACTTTGTATCCTATCCAAAGAAAATTGTGGTACCTGATCTTGAGATTTTCCTGATTTTGCTGCTTTCCTGTTTGGTGAGCCGTTCTGTTTATTTGGACTCTTCTTCTCTGTGGACTGCAAAAACAGACAGACAAAGAGACATCATGATCCCTATGCCCGTGACAGAATTGAGCAGAGAATATTTAACACATGTCAACCCCATCATGCTCAGCGTTAGGATCATGACAGCAGATAATCTTTGCAAACGCAGTGATTCTAAGACGATGTAACACAATACAATTCACCAATGTTTTTAGTCTGCCTGTCAGAAAGCTGTAATAAAAAAAGAGCAGTGATTTATAGAAAAGCACAGCCTTATGAACCCTGTATGTGTGTAATATTGATACATTGCCAAAATGTCATTGAGGCAAATAAACAAGTTTGTTAAAGTCAAAGCTTAAATCCATCATACAATCCGTTCTTTTGAAAATATCATCAAGATACTTTTCTCTTTTCTTTTTGTGATTTTTGTAGAAAAAAATACAAAACAAGCATGAAACAAGAAAAAAGCGCATCAAAGGAAACGAGAGATTGAGATGTGTGGTGTGGAAGAAAGCAGTCAGGATGGAGGGGTCAGAAGATGGAGGGGGGTTGTCATTGCCCCTCAGGACAGAAATTAGTCATCACAAAACAGGTATGTAGCTCTGACGCTTTGATGTCTAAACACACACAAAAGCTTGCAAACACTAGGACACAATACGCGGGAACATGATTTCAAGCACACACACAGACAAAACTATGCATATATATATATATATAGAAAATTTAGGGAGATATTTGATTACAGAATAAAATATTTGAAATGTAATCAAATAAGTTATATTAAAAATAACATGTGCAGTCAGCACGCTACAAAATCAACAAACTTTGATCAAACATATTCTTAAAGTTTCACCCTGACCTGCATTTTAAACAGCAGTGAAGCAATTCACATCTATTCTTAGATTCTAGTTATTTGGTCCAGGTCATTCACGTCAAAAACCTCTTTAAATAACATATGTATATTTATACTGTATATGTTTTTTCTTCACATAACTTGTTTTAAACATGCAGACTTTCAGCTCCAGGTCCAATAGGCTTTTAGGATCATGAAAAACATTTCTAGTAGCTTTCATCAGATTACTAGAACATACACAACATGACATTGACATACACACAAAGACACAACACAGGCACACCACCTTCACAATCCCATGAATGACACAAAGTCCTTGACACGCAGTCTCGGCACATCAAAGAGAAGCAAGGTAGAGAAAGAGCAAGTGACGGTTAGAGAGATGAAGTCACGCTTTCTGTTTAAATGTCTGGCCTGCAGAGGACAAATATGATTATTATACTCCAGACAGGAGAAAGTGAGGCTCCAAACAAACAGACATGATGGAGAGACAAATCAAACGAGGTGTTCTGAAGATGACACATGAACATGAGAGACAGAACGTACGTTAGGTGAAAAGACAGGTCGAATGAACAAGTGTTCTGGAAGTTGATAGGATAATAAGAGTTCATGATAAATGTGTGTGTGTGTCTGGGAGGGGGGATGTTAATCTCCCCTCTCTCTCCTCTCGCTCAGGCTGAGACTGGCACCTGCTGGCCAATCAGAAGTCTCCTTCAGTTCAGTCTGGACGGATAAAAGCTATTTTACATTCACGACTCACTTTTTGAGGCGTTTTGACGGGGGTCTTTTCCGCTGCCTTTTCTTTCTCATTGTCCCTAGAAAGACAGACAAACACACACACACACACACACACACACACACACAGGTATGCATCACTCTTCAAGTTTAGAATACAAACTTTATAACCGATAGCATCACTTATTTTTCATTTCAATAGAACCATCCTGATATTTTGATCGTGATTAATTTTGGCTCTGATTATCTTGAAGGGAAATTTGATATTGCAGCACAAATTTAGAAAGCGAAACTAAATTTGCATGCTCACTCGTCGTCATCATCTTCCTCATCTTCATCATCTTCGCCTTCCTCACTCTCCTCGTCCGAGTCTTCATCTTCATCAGAGTCCATTTTCAGCTTCTTCTTCTAGAAAAAAAGACTGAACACAATTACTGGAAGAAAATGGCATTTAACAAATAACCATTAAATCAAACGCTAACTTTAAGAAACCTTTTTTTTTATTTATTTAGATTTTTAAACATGACTGATTTTTTTAATCATAAAAAATCCAAAAAGGCTGAACATTTGAAGTGTTTTTTTTACCATTTTAAATCACAACCACATCCCTTTACTGTTATAAAACCACAGAAATGCATTTCCTCTTATGGCTTACTGTTCAAATAAAAACTCTCGGATGATTTTTAAGAGCACCACTCTTCAAACAGACACACTGATGGCAAGCTGTTGCTTGTTCCTGACACTTATCTTGAGGATTAAGTGTGTATTGAACATTGTGTTTCTTTATCACCATTCCACAAAAGTCAACATGGGAACTCTACAGTTTCTCATCAAACGTTCTGGATATCCAGATGATTTGAATCTGCATTCGTTTCTCATGAATTTCAAGAAAGTTTCAAAATAAGATATTCATGTCTGTGCATTGTAAGAAAGTATCAGACTTAAAGCGGCAGTATTTAGCATTTTAATTATTTCCATAAGTAGTCAAGCCAACTCGTATGTACATGACATGTTATGACTGGTTAAAACCTCTTCACATGTTAACTGTGTCTGAATGAATAGTTTTGTTTTGTGGTTTGAGGTTTGAGGTTTGAGGTCAGAGGAGAGATTGGACACCTGTGGCACTTTCATGAGGGTCATGTTGGACGGTCTCTTCACTGGTGATGTGTTATTTTCTTCCTCCTCGTCCTCATCATCCGATTCCTTTGTGCCTGAACAAACCACACAGATCAAACATCACAAAACAACACAAGGATATAGTTAACACCTGGTATTGAGATACGTTTCAGGTGGTCAGATGCGATGCATCGTTGTTTACACCTGCCAGTAAAATGCTTGTCTTGTGACCACTTTTGTTTGGATTTCTGGGGAGGTCTCTTATTTCGTGAGCACAAACATCACTCGCTTCATCATCAGCAAAGTTAAAACCCACGTTTTAGTGCGGAGGTTGATTGACAGCGAGTCAGCCGGGACAGAATAACATTTACATTCCATTTTGACTACCTCCATATGTGATCCCATCACAAAGCGTTTTGAACCCCGATCGCACCTGTATTCACCGCTCACCTGAAACCTATCTTAATACCCGATGCAAACGGGGTCAAGGACTAAACACGAACATGTTTGTATGACAAAACCAACGCAGGTTTGACATATCTATCCTGCAGTGTAAGACGCTGAGATTGTTTAATGTCCGAAGGACATGTGGAAAGCGTCTGAACTCGAGCACACATATGGAAGGGATTATATCAAGGCAGATGATGTCACATGTTGCCAGTTTGATTCATTTTGGACTGGAGTTTGTATGGAGAGTTCAGGGATCTTTCGGTCAGCTGAAAACTTCCATGGACATTAGGTAAAGCAAGACATTTCTACTCAGACAAGAAAAGAGAAAAAAGTTGCTTGTCTGGGTTCACTTATGGAACGGTCTTCATGAACTGTGAGAGTGTTTAAAGTTCTTATAAAAGTTTTTTTATAGTTTCTAATACATAATAAGTTTCCAGGTCACAGATAAACGCAAAGAAAAGGTACTTACTGACGAAGTGTTGACCGCTGATGTGGACCGGCCCCGCTCCTGACTGCAGGCGGAAAGACACAGGAGGCGTGACCTCGAACCCTCCAAGACTCAACTAGAGAGAACATACACATGATTTTATACAGTATACACAGACATTGATCTCTTCAATAATTTGCGCTTGCAGGTTCTTTCTGTTTCAAGATTTTTTTAATGGTTTTTCTTCATGTTTATCCTGGATAAAGAAAAGCTTCAATGATGAAGAAAGCCATGGTTGAATACTTACAGACTATTCCATAGTATTAATTTAAAATCAAACTGACTTGAAGTCAGACAATTTTTGATTTGGTGTCTCTATTTGTAGACACTGTTGACTTTACCAATCCATGTTGGATTACACACCAATGGTGTCTAGGGATGATCTGGTTCTTAACAAACTTGACTACAGGCATCTTCCTTTATAAGACTCTTTATGGTACAATGATCCCAGAGATAAAGAAATCGCATTGTAGCTCAATGTGCTAGTTGTAGGATTGTACCCATTTTCAAAACCTAATAGCATTTAATGCGTTCTTCACTATTGAAACATCTTTATCATTAGAATCACTTTCGATTCCAAAATTTGGTTGATTTGACACGGAATAATAACATCACCATCCAAGTCATCATTTTTTAGTGCATCATACAGTAATTCACTGACATATGATATTAAAAGTTAAAAAAAAAACATTTAAATATTTTTTTTGCTATTTTGGCTGCTGAAAGTACACACACAGAAATTAAGTTACTTTCCCTTGTCAGGCACATTTTGCCTCAACGTTAAAACGTGACGATACGTGACTCACGAAAAACCACAGTCTGATGATGTTCCAGTTTCACTGGGTTACGGCAATTAATCCAGCGAACGAGATTTTCATTTCCCAGAAACACTTCACAACTGGGATCCGTCCCGATCGCACCATGCCAGTATATCTGAGACAGGCCTACAGCTAAACATCAACTCTGTCAGAACACAATTGCGCAACTCGGCAAGTGCAAGCCGCAGCCAAAGGTTCTGAATGAACATTCCAGCGCGCCAGGCAACAGCGCTTGCGTCCATGGCAACCAGATATAAACAGCTGAGGGCGCAATGGTCTGGTTAATGCTTTAAATGACAGCTATGTAACTGTTGCAATTACGCTGAATGGCGAGCAATCCCTCCCGTCCGAAATCATCACAGATTATCCGTTTCAACACAAACGCTGACTGATGAGACGATTGTCTACCGAGCAATCGAGACATCCTTGTAATTAAGGTTCAATTACCACTCGTCTCTTTTTTTCTTGAGCGAGATATCCTGGGGCGAGTTCTAATTTTGGGATTACTGAATGAAAGACCATAGAGACATGACCAAAATGTTTTTAAGGTCTTGCAAATATGGATGAAACAGCAACTATCCTCTAAAGACGATGACCGCAAAGTTAAGACGTGTTGTAAACCTTCTAACGCACCATTAAAATTCCATTTTCTGATATTACGCCCACTGTGATACTCAAAAGCAACCAGAAGACAAAAATAAATGTGGTAAACCCTAGATTATGGTTGTACTGAGCCATTGAACATAAATTCTTCCCAGGGTTCTTTAGAAATACTTTCCATGGATGATATAAAACAGAGGCAAACACGCGCTAATGTCATGGAGAGTATGTGCCTGCCGTCCTGATGATGCAACTATTACCCTGCCCCTTCCAAAAACAATCTGTCAATCACAACTTGACCAGCCTTGGCACAGCTGGAATTTTTATTAGACGCATTCTTTCAATTCCATAAATCAACTTTAAACAGGCATCACTCCACGGTACAAAACTAACTAGCAAAATCATTGCCAATAATAATTTCATTAACAAGTCTTGTTAGATGTGTACTGAATGAAAACAGAATGTGGAAAATAAACATTTTGAGCTTAAAATAAAAAAGGACATATTTAAAACATCCGCAACATAGAAACAAGGTTATCGGGAACACATGACTTGCACACTTACACAAGGCAGAACAGACGGTTTCAGTACAGCAAGAGTAATTTTAGTTGTCTTGCCATCGTAAGTCAATCCCTCCATTTCCACGATGTGAAATTTGTCCTCAGCTTCTGCACCCAAACATACCTGCGAACACAGATGAAAAGAGTAAAGCAACTGTTCCTGTGTCTCATCCAGCACCAGCAATGCTAAGGTCACAGGGTTTAGTTCTCAAAGAATATACAATATGATATATAATGTTTTCATATAAAACACTTGTTTGAAGTCACTTTGGATAAATGTCTCTAGCAAATTCACATTTACGCATTTGGTAAACGCATTATCCAATATACATTCATTTTATGTGCGCATGTTCCCTGGGCTTGAACCCACAACCTTTGCATTGTTCGCATCGCTCTACCAAATGAGCTACAGGAGCAAAACATAAATATTAGCGTCAAGTAAAAATAGTTCAATGTTATTCCATTACTTAGGGGCACATACAAAAAGTGTCAGTGCATAAAGATTTCACTTATGATAGGTTACAAGAGCTAGACCTAATAGATACAGCAAATAGATTTCTGATGAGTGTTATATAGATAACCACGACTATCCATAACAGAAAACCAGCCAAGAACTATCTTTATAACTTTTCAAGTCTAGTATAGATAATGCGATTTCCACTTTTAAATGTCATAAATATGAATACCATGAGTGTCCTAGGAAAAACTGATGTATTAATGCTGAATTGGTGAAATCTTCCTCACCGATTTGAGTGACAGCTGATGTTCAGCCTCATCATCATCCACCTCAACTCTGTGCTCTTTTTTATCTCCTTTCAACGAGCAACCTGCATGAAAACAGAAATACCATTTAATGTATTACTACCATATTTTTTTTCATGCACTCACAACATAAACATGTAAAAAAACTTGCTTACAGAAATACACCACACAACAATACACTATAGCAAAAATAAACAGAAAATGTCTTGTTCTCCTGTCACAATAATAATCATGATAATAATAATAATTATAATTGAACTCATAGTAACAATCAGTGTGTCTTTTGGCTAAAAACAAAGGTAATATATAAATGCATGATGCTAGCCCCATTAGCACTAACACTCTTTATTGTACAAAAATAATCAATCAGATGCACGTCATGAAACTTCACATTATTGCACAATATATTTCCCTGCACATGTATGATTATACAATGTATAGATTTATTTTAGCTTACCAAATAAATACATCTGAGGTCGGCTGAGGTCTTTAATGTTATCCTCCATTTTTGCGCCACAGTCAGATGGTTCTGCAAGCCTAGTTCCGGCGTGGAGATTGACACCTGAGTGGCCCAATGAGCGTTCTCCAGTAGGCGGGCTTGCAGAGGACTCGTCCAATAGTACGCTCCCTCAATAATGTTGTAAAAGTCCTTTTGTTCTGTTGCGCTGCTTGTAGCAGTATTTGTACGCCAGATGGCACTATGTTATAACAATTCAAGGGAATCTTACATTCACTAAATTAATCTGTTTGGATTTTAAGCTTTAAATATGTTTTGTTATTGAGTTATCCTTATATTGTTTGATCTAAGTAATTTTTAAGATGAATAGTTCAAAATAGATGATAGAATCATATACACCCTTACGAAAAATAACCTTGATTTAAATACAGGCCATTTGATATATATTTATTTGTATCAAATCATTGTAAACTAGTTTACTCTGGTTTTACTACAATAAGCACAATAGTTGTAGTAAAACGATGGTAATAAAAATGGAGCCAAAAGCATTGTTAATTTTCATGATGTCAACATAACTCAAAATAAATGATAAATCGATGAAATAAGTGAAATAAACTCGACCCATCCAGAGCTGACTTTTTATAGTACAAAATAGTAGAAACATATTTAATTGATAGCAACAAAAATAAAATAACAATTACATAAATAAAACTTGGGGTATAATTTGAAAATAAATTAATTACAATTTATGTCAGAGATAAAAAACAATTAAGTTCATAAATTAAAATTAAATAGTGCTTCGTAAGTCTCTTTTTATTTTTTATATTGTCCATATTTCACCCAGAGCTGACGCCTGCCAATCATTTCGGTTGGGTGACGTATATTTAGTGGGCGGTGTTTTGGCGGCAGGGCCAAAACAAAGTGTTTAACAAGACGCTTCAATCACTTTTAACCAACATGTGAGGGGATTAAGTTAATAAATTGACAGGTAAACGTGACAACTATATTGTCAACAGACTACTGCCGTGCCCACACTGGCTAATTTTGGCATTTAACGATTTGTAGGTCAGTAGGCCGTCTTTTGTTAAACTCTTCAGAGGATCACGTTGATTTCCTATTCAAAGTACGAAGTCTGTCGTTTTGTTTGAGGTGACAGCTACACATAAGGACTAAAGATAATCGCTTCCACCCTTCATGCTGGCGTTAGGAGGAAAAAAGCCATCTTGAGAGCACAGCTCAAAACAGGCAGCACTTTAACGTGAGTGACCCGTATACACATGTTTGATGACACTCCCGAAAACATGCTCGGGCTTTACCGTTTCTCTCTGAAGTCTCTGGCCTCTGTCAACACCTTTCTTAACGTTTCAACAAACCCTTCTTTTTCATAAATCCTCCAAAAAAGGGTGTAAACTCGATATTGGCGTGTTTATGATCCATTGCATAGGTCGCATCCCTTTTTTAATGCGCATGTGCAGGTGTTCTTGTAGTTCACCTGACACAGGTAGAATATTGTTGGTAAATTATAATGTGGGACCTGAATTAAGTTTTAATGTAGTAATGGACTGTTATGGCTTTTTAATGGTTAATGCCTGCATCTGAAGCATGGTGGCTTACTTTATGCCAATCCCACATGAAAAAAATATTGTTGTTTACTTTAAGATTTACTACAGTAAACTGGAGTGATTTGTTATGCTGAGATGTATTACAATGTTTTAATGTATACTGTGGTGTCCTGTAGTATAATAACTATAGTTAACTGACAAACTATTGTAAATACTGTAATATTTATTATAGCAAGATTTAAAAACACAGTCCTATCTTTAATATCTACTACAGTTCACTATAATAAATAGTGATATTGCTGTCACAATTATTAAATAATCGTCTCATCGCAATTGTTTGACATAATCACCATTAATTCAGATAACCGCAATTATTGCAAATCCTTAGAAAAACAAGGGTGATCTGCAGCATTTTACATCCACCGTCCTTGATCTGCACTCACTGTTACTTCAACATTTCTTCATCATTTGAGTTGTATCAGACATGACATCATCCTCATATCCCAGTTTTTTTTTGGTTAATGTCACTAAAGGGAATGTAGTTATTGAAAGAAGTTTCACCTTTATTCATGTATCTATATTTGATTCATTGAATAAATTAATTGTAATCAATCGTTATAATTGTCAAAGCCTTTAAAGAGATTTAAATGAATCTGAATAATCGCAATTATTGAATTAATCGTCACCCAAATTTCATCATCTTGACAGCCCTAAAGTAATAATAAATACTACTGTATTTTTTTAATTTGAGAAGTTTTGCAGTAAATAATAGTACATAATACAAAACATATTGAAATCATATGATTGTTATCTATTTAAAATGGTTTAGATCCAATAGAGGACCCCATTTCTTAACCATCCAATGCCAATGTATAAGTCTACCACTGCAATGATGAAACACTGACTTCTTTAATGTTTTTCTCAACTTAAGACTTCACAGACCTGTATCTCTTTCTGAAAGAGAACATCTGATTTTTCACAGACGTGTGCAGGTGAGTGGATCAGCATTTTAGATCTGTCAATAACACTAGAGATATATCTGATGTTTTTCTCTATTGCTTTCCTTTGGTGACGGGTTTGACGGAACAATACTTGAGACAAGATTGTTCCACAGATTCCCCGTTGTGTACCATGTTAGCTGATGTTGTTGACATTTTTTTATCTTATGGAAGATTTGAGTGACTACACACTACAGACAGTGTGAAAAAATGCCATTATGCTGAGATCTAAAAAATGAATGAAATGAAATGAAATGAATTATATCATCATGTGAATTGTTCATTGCGTTTATGCCTCTGTTACCGTACCAGTGGATCTTAGAACTATTAGCATCTGATGCAATCTAACAAAGCAAAGATATTATGAAGAACAATAAAAGCTGTATAACTCATATTAGTTTGTAGTGTCTGTGAGATAAACAGGCCTGTCTAGAAACATGTAGCGAGATAGGAAGTGTGATACTTTAACCTCTGCTTCTCGCTCATCTTGTGCGGCAACATTTTATTGCGAAAGGTTGAGTGCCTTCAGATAGATAGGATAAAAAACATAAAGGGCCACCAGGCGGACAAAGAGAACCTTGGAGCACCTTTAGCCAAACACAATAAAGAGCTTCCAAAACAGACGCTTAAAGGAATTTCAGCGAAATGAGCGAAGTCACGTCGCAGAATAGACAGCAAGATGAAAGCGGTAAGATGATTGGCAGAGGAAATGAGGGTAGAGGAGGTGTCTCCGTAGCAACCGACTTACACTGCCAGGATCTCCACCTGGCGAGATGGCATCAAACTTGTCTAAACAAACCTGGAGCGCCAAGGCTAAATCTAGACTAATTTCATTTAGCGTAGTTTCTTATACATTTCAAAGCTTGATATAGAAAAAATATTCATCACTGCAATGTTTACCTGCCCAGGGTACTTGATTATATTGCTTAAACGTATTTCTGTATAAAACAGAAAAGAAGGCTTAGAATAATTGTATTTATTTTTGGATTATAACGAATGGCTAATTTTGTTCTCCAGTAACATTTAGCTCAGGAAAGAAAACATTTTTTTTGTTTCACTTTGTGTTTCACATTTATAACTCCCTCAAAAACCGTTCTGTTTCAGCAGAAAGAAATATGACTTCCTTTCTTCTGCAGAACGCAAAAAGAAGGTATTTAGAAGAATGTTGGTTACCAAACAACACTGGCCCCCATTGACTTCCGTTGTATGGACACAAAACCACTGAGACGTGTTCTGCTAAATAAAAAGTCATAGACGGGTTTTCAATGACATGAGAATAAATAAATGATGACAGAATTGTTATTTTTGGGAACTGTCCCTCTTAAATTTTAATCATTTAGATACACCCAAATGTTTTTTTCCCATATGCGTCGTGTGCAACCATTGGTTCTTTTCTTAGCGCCACAGGCCGTGAAGAGCTGTAATCCGTTTACCTCTTCAGCATATCCTGGGAGATGCAGCCATGTGTGGAACGGTACGTGAGGGCTCATTTACAGCGAATAAAACTGCCACGATTCCACATCCGTTCCCTCAGTTACCCTGATATCACTCTTCTGTGGTAACCAATGAGGAAACTCCTGTTTTGACTGCTCTCCTGGCTCTCAGAGATCCCATCAGTTGTTTACGCCCATGCAGTGTCTGGGTGGACATGGGTGATGAATTTCTGTAAAATACGTGTCAGGAACGTGTTTTTTATACAAACAAGTTTTTTTTCAAGCAGGATATTAGATGTTTACAGTGGATGATGATCTGGAATCTAAATGTAGGAGGTGAAATTAAAGGTCACGCATGTTTTGTTCCATGTGCATCTCGGCTTAACACGGACACGACTATAAGCAAGCTATTTGTATGTTGATTTCCCTGAAGAGCGTAAACATTTTTGCCTCCGTGGTGCTATCAAAACTTGAGCGTTTTTACCACCCAGACATAGCAACATTGGCTCGACGAACGTCATGGCTTTGGGGCGGGATTAAGTATTTGTCTGACCAATGGCAGATGTTTGCCAATCTGTCTCATGATGGTAGTGGCTTCGAAATGAAACATTTCACCTTTAAGTTGATTTTACAACTTTAACAATACCAAGGAAACACAAACCTAAATAGAAAAATTATACTCAATTTAGAAGTCACAATTCTTTTTAATATAAAACACTTTAAATGTCACATCGATGAAAGAGTGCCTCCGTAATTGCTTCCAAAATGCGTTTCAGGAAGGACTCCAGCTCGACAGAATTAACAGTATTAAGTCCATCTCTTCGTACATGTAATGTAGAGAACATGCATCACAAACACATCTTACAAAGTCCAAAAAAACCCACAAATAAAAGGAACAAGAATGAACGAGTCTGGGGTTGAGTCAGTCTCCTCGATGCCAAATGGCACGTAGACAAACAGCCATCTCGATGGATGAAATTCATCAGACAGCTTTGCGGTTTTGGGTTGGAGAGGACATAACCCCTCCCTCTCTTAGATGGGTAGCTGAAGAAAAGAGGAACGAGAACGTAGCGTAAGGGACGAGTAAATGACCAATCAGATGTATGTGGGAATGAAAACGTGAAGAGGATTTGCATATTTTGATTCCATTTTAACTGGGAATACTATATTAGGCTTCCATGCCGAGATTTAAATAAGTATTAATGAAACTGCTTGAGCAATAAACAAGTACATAAAAATACAGTTTGGTTGTTAGACTGCCATTTCATCGCTGATCCTATCAAAAACAAATCACTGAAATTGATTACGTGACTGGAAAAAATAGGTTAAAAGAGTGAGATCTCTTAACGTTCCACAAAAAAAGCATGTGCGGCTTCATACAGATGTTCCTAAAATGAGTCCAAATGTCAGAGATCCACCCAAATTAAGTTCTAATTGGGATTGTATAATGTTACACCCGGACTATAAAATCCTCATTTTAAATAGCACACAAGACAGGTGTGGGTCACACCACAGATGCGACTGAGGTGACGGAGGTCACCTTGTTTTCTTCGGCCCACGGCTGTAAGTTCTGCAGGGCGTAAAGCGAGGAGTTGTGTAGGCAGAGAGGGTCTTGTTGTAGAGGTTGACTCAGGGTCTTCTGAAAGGCTTCCTGTTGTAACTGCAGCATCAGACGATTGGCCTGCTGCCTCTCGGCCTCCCTCTCCTCCGCCGTCTGCCTCCTGTCAACGGAGACATGATAGAAGTCAACATGATGTGCGGTGATGGGGACCCTCTTCTTAAAAATGAAAGCGGATTATGTCATCTAACGTGTTTATCTATTGCTGGTCGTTGGCTGGTTTTAATTACCACGAGAGATCTGAGCGTACACAACAGACACGTTGTGCCTTTATGAAAAATAACCAATGTGCGCTATATGACTAATGTCATTTCGAATGAAACATGTGAATGTTAATGGTCCTTTACGTTTAATAATACCTTGGATGTAAACACGAGCAGATGTGAATATTACAGTCCTCGTATGTGTGGAGGTGGAGCAGCTGGTTTAATGGGGGGGATGTTGCCTCCCACGCGCACTTTTAGAAATATCTATGTTCACAATATTTTTATTTCACCATTAAAAGATGCTTTTTAGTGTTTTCTGTTACAGTGACTTGGTCTGATGTGATTATCAAAACTTAACATCAGAGGCAAAATTGTATTTAATTTAATTTTAAAGTACTTTCCTCTTAAAATAAGCACAAAAATGCATTAAACAACAAATTGAATCCAAAATCTAAAAGGGAGTGACATCAAACGACAAATTACAGGGCATCCAATATACGTTTATCATAAAAAGAATTCACATTTCAGGGGGAAATTGTCTTTATTACTTTATCCTCCATGACAAAATGTATCCACAATGAGGGCCTAAATTGTTCCTCCATACCTGCCGCCTGGCGTCCATTAGCCACACGTCACCGCTAAATGCATCACTGTAATGTGTAATGCGATTGCACTCGCCTCATTTGATCACAGGCTTGTTACCCATACGATCGACACACAAATACATCCTTCATTCTCAAAGTGTCTTTCTAGACTACCGTTGAAAATTGTACATCATTACAAAACTGAAAAGCCTTCAAATTAAAAGGAGCACTCGTTTCATTTCTAGGCATTTTTTCGAATGTTTTCATTGCGCCTACAGTTTTAATAACATTTTTGTGATATGCCCTATTACATTTTAAGTTTGAAAAATTAACCCAGCAAGTGTCACATTAATAATATGCTAAACAGAATGGGAAAGAAAAAAAACAATAGATGTTCCCTTAAACTGATCAAAAATAAAAAATCTGTCATCACTTACTCACCCTTTTGTAATTTCAAACCTTTACGACTATCTTTCTTCCGCAGAACACTAAAGAAGATATTTTGAAGAATGTTGGTTACCAAATAGCACTGGACCCCATTCACACTAAAACAATGCAAGTGAATGGGGTGCGGTTAATAACATTTTTCAAAATGCCTTCTTTTGTGTTCTGTGGAAGACAGAAAGTCGTACAGGTTTGAAATTACAAAAGGGTGAGTAAATGATGACAGAATTTTTATTTTTGGGTGAACTATCCCTTTAAGGTGTTTGACCTTTAGGGTGAGTTTGATTCGGTTGCATTAAATAATATTGTATTTTATTAACATCTTGCTTAATTTCTCAGTCAGATTTTCTAAAAGTGACACATGTATTTATTCTTAAGGGTTCCAGGTCTGATGTAAGGTTTACCAGCATCTCGTTCCTGAGAGACCATCTAAAAGCATCGCAAACTCAACAATCCAGGGAAGCGACCATGCTAATGAATATTTCCCAGCAGCTTTCAACAGATCCAGATAATTGTTGAATTAAGTAGAGCCCCATAAATATTGATGAGTAGGCATCCAGAAACAACCATAATAAATTTTTATTTGTTAAAGGCCATGACTCAGCTTCATTATAAATAAATCACGTCGAGCAAGCTCTTGTCTGCTACTGCAGCCTGTTGGTAAAACCAAAGGTAAGTAAGCCCTGCTCTTAATTAGATTGGGCACTTATTTGCTCCAAAAGAGCCAACAGCAAAAGGTTGAGTAGATTATGGGGAAAGAATGGACATGCTCTCAATTATTCAGAAGTATATGGGCTCTGTAGTGCATGGGCAGCAAGTTTCTATACAGCCTTTTAAGAGCTTGAACATTTCTGCTTGGTCAAGACAATTGGTGTCCAATGTAAAATAAATAAATAAACAAATAAAATGCAAACCTCAGCAAATCCACAGAAGGATTTTTCCAGTAGGCCCTGAATGCCCTGCTTGCTTAAACTCATTCCTGACTTAATTAGCCGCAATTGGAAAAATAGTCACATTTATTGCAGGCGGGAAAGCAATAGCAGATCTGAAGCATCAAGTGAGAAAGTTTGCGGACTGAAATTAGGGATTTGTTACCGTTTTATTATAAAGCAGGCTTCTAATTCTATCTACATGGTTTAATATGATTTTAAGAACATTTAACATCCACAGATCAATTCTAAGGTTATCGGTAGTAGAAAAGAGTTCAACAGACTACAAAAAGTGACAAAAGAACACTTATTAAAGCCTACATGAGGAGTTCATTTGCAAAAATTAAAACAAAAAAATGATGTAAATAAAAATCATTTTATTGTGCATTCCAGTTAATATCAATCACACTGCAGTTGGGTTGTATTTAGTAAATGGCAACTTAAAAAATACAATATTTAGTTATAGCTAACCAACACAAATAAACATGTAATAAAACACAATAAAAACATGATATCACAAAAAGAAACAAATTATCTAGCACACATGCAGTTTTGCAAATGAACTCTTTCTATATAACATGAGTGTATTTAATAAAAAATGTAATTTAACATTTTTTTTAATGATGTGTCTACAAAATATACATGTTACCAGATTATAAATGCAGTTCTTTAACGCACCTCCATTTTGTTCTCCTGTTCTGGAACCAGGTTTTGACCTGAGCATCTGTCATTTTGAGGGCTTTGGCGAGCGTCGCGCGCTCCGCGGACGCCAGGTATTTCTGCCGGTGGAAGCGTTTCTCCAGCTCACAGATCTGCACGCGACTGAATGACGTGCGCGGCTTTTTCCGTTTCGGCGGAGTTCGGTTCTGGTACGGATGACCGATCCTTCTTGTCACGGAGAACGGTGAAAGAGCAGCTGTGGAAAAAAAAACAGCGGGACGTGAGTAGGCCTGAATATTAAAATATAGGCTAAATGATCTAAAAAAAAAGCTATTTTTTAGTCCATCGCATGTATATTTAAATCAAATCGACATATGAAGAGTTTGATTCCAAAACTACGTTTTCATAATATTTAGAAACGATGTTTTTTTAATTGTGCATTCCAATTAATATCACTCAAACTGCAGTTGGTTTGTTTTGATTTAAGCCATAATAACTTACAAAAATACAGCTAACTAACACAATAAAACACATTAAAACATATTAAACTATATAATAAATCTGTATTTAAAAAAAACGAATTGGTTCATTTTGGACTCTTCACATATTTCAAATTATTTCAATGATAAAATTTCATTTGGGATTGTTATTATTGTATGTTGTAAAAAATATACATGTATATGTTTAGTGTATAATAGGGCATTAAACACTTGTTTTTTTATCATTGAATGGCATTATTGTTATCTGCAGGGCTTTTATGAATGTGCAAGTAAATTTATGGCCATTTGCGCAGACATAATGTTTTTAATTACTCTCAAAAAGTAAATGAAAAGAAATCAATAATCTTAATTGTGATATAGGTGCACATATACTTTAGTAAAGACCTGGACAAATTGTATTTGCTTTATATTAATTAAAATGCTAATAGCACTGAAATTGAAATTCTCATTCAGCCCTTCTGTATTGTTCATCCATTATTCATGGTTTTACAAACCGAGGTCTTGGTTTTTGAATTCTCAAGTCATTGTATTTATTGGAATTTTTCACTGTGCTTTTTCATTTCAATGATGTTTGGAGCTGCAGTGAGTGAATAACAGTCTGTGGTTAAAAGTCTCATCAAATGCCAGCTCGTTGACATGTTGCCCTGTGTAAAGGTAAATAAGGATTATAGAAATGGATAAACAGTGGATTATGTGGATTATATCAGTAGCGCATGTAAAGAGTATACAGCAACTGTGTTTTGTTGTAATTCCTGCACAAATCCCTGTGGACATCAAACATTATAACACCAGAACCTTCTGTCTTTCTACCAATAAACGGAAACAAACTGAAATTTAAATAGGGCTCTAATTGCAGATGAGAACCAACATGATGTTTTTGGTGCGTATAACTATGTTCATTTCATTTGGTGTCTGCATCAATGATTGACAGTTCACACATCATTGTCCGTGTTCACTGTTAATGCATTTCTGCATCTGAATAATGATAAACTCGCTCTAATGTTCCACATAAGAAGGATGTGGAAAACTATACTCAGTGTTTGCTAAATTACAAAAGTGGTTTATGCAATCTAATGTTTGCTTCAGTGTTGCGGGGGAAACAAATTGTGGTGAAGCATTTCAAGAAAAATGTGTACGCAGCATCTTTGTATAAAGTGAAGAAAGCAAAAGTAAAATGGAGATATTAGAAAAAACGTGGTGTCTAGAAAGAATGAAATTAATTGAAAAGATTGAGAAGACCCAAGCCTTTCTTGCAGAAAACCTGTTTTAACAGTGACCTTCCACCGAGATGTTTAGCCTATATTAGAGTAATGTGATTCTTGTTGCTGATCTGAACTTGAGTCTTGCAATGGTTGGCTGCTCATGTGTGAGAACATGGAGCGAAATCTCTCTAAGGCAGGTCGGAGCTTAAATTCCATGTTAGAGACCTGTGAATGTGTGTTGTTGGCTAAAGTCACAGCGCTCGACTACATTTATTCACGTTCTTGTGTAATTTAAGATTCACTGCCGTGCAATCGGTGACTCTTAAAGGAACATCTTAACAGTTCACACTAGTCATGCTGGGATTCCTCAAGGTCTGATATGAGGCCAGGCTGACATTGAATCTGTTTTAGACTCCTCACAGACAGTCAGTCATGGCGAAAAAACAAGAAGTTTAAAAATGGCATTACCAGGCAATAAAAGTCAGTTTAATTTTATTGGTGTACTAAGTAGGCATTTATACTTTTTAATTTTGATCAGGACACTTAATGTCTACCTTCTAGTTTATTTGCCATCTTTTATTGAACATGCAAGTAAAAAGGCTTCTGATTGGATTAAGCGCATAGACTCTTCATTCCTGTGCGTAATTGGATTTGATTGCTTTTAATTAAAGCTCTGATCCTGAGTGACAGGCGGTCTGAGTCCACATCAATTAAACAGCCAGAAATCATTCAGTATTTTTACTTTCATCTTTATATAATATATAAATTCATTGGTAAAACTGTAAGGTCACATTTGTTTGTGAACTAACAATACCAATACATTAGAAGTAATTATTGTTCATTGTACATGTAGTTTTAACATTTGGTAGCCTAATTTGTATTTATGGTGCTAGATCATTTGAACTGCAGGAAAATGTTTAAACCCAAACTTGATGCACAATAAACTAGCACTGCATGTATATTAATATCTAAAATTGAAGATTAAAAATGCTGGAAAAATATGCGTATGTTGTAGTTATTGAACTATGTATAATGTTTAAAAATCAGACCTTATTGTTAAGTGTTAGCAATTTTCCTGTTTAAAAGATGAAGATTTTTCTACTGTGTAGGATATGTGCAAACAAAACGAAGAACGTGTTTCCCAGAAACCCTTCACTCCCCCGCAAAATACATATGTGGGTCAACTTGAAACAAAACAATCTCCGTATTCTCTCTCGACAGCGGAGGGAATTCTAAATGATATGTCTGTGTAATAAAATTTATCGTGAGCACATCAAAAAATCAAAGCTTGCCTTAGAGAATATGCGGACAGTAATAAAATCAGTTATACGTGATATCACCTTCATGCGACAGCGTCTGCCTTTCCCATTGCGAATATTACCTTTGTCGCAATCTAATAAATATACATGTAATGGATTCAAAGCGAGATATTGAAATATAACATGGGCATTTGTCGCTATTTACGCGCGGTGAGTCAAAACAGAACGTGCCTTTAAATTTCCCCTCATGCTGGGAATTGAAATATCAAATAAAATAAAATAATTGTCATGGAAGGCCATAAACCGTGCGCTCGAGAGCCGCCAGTGACGATTGTCTCTCCCTTTAGACACAGTAGCCATGGCTACGTGGCCTCGTCTCAGTTTCATAATCATTTGTATTTATGGGTGGGAAAGATCATTATTGTCATTTCAGATAGAGCGCCATCCACATGCAATTTCATTTTCCAATTTCTCTAAGGCCGGTGATATCAGATTACGACCATCACCTGCTCCTTGTTGTGATGCTCTGCCCGATATCCCCCCATCACCACCAGTAATGCTGCTCTGTAAAATAAATGTGCCCGTTGATGAATAAACTGTGATGTGAAATCGGTGGACGCCTTTGTGCCCGTGTGTGAGGGAGAAATAGCCTACGGCCCTGGATGTAAATGGAGCGCATGATGTGCTTCTCGTGCCACTGTAGTTTTTGGTGTAATTTAAATAAATAAACTATTCAAATATAACAGTTTTGTATATAAAGAGGTCTTTGCGCCCCGCAGTTGCCGCCAGTGATGTTAACAGAGAAAGTCAAGCTCATAAGTTCATTTCAAAGGGCCAATGCCGCCGCGCGCATTCACGACCACCAACCCACCTGTGTTTATTGACTTGAGAGCGACTGATCTGTTTATGCATTTCTGGATTTTTATAAACTTGCAAACTGCCAAGGAGTCAATTAACAAAAAAACATGCGGTATAGCATTTCATCGCCTCCCAATACGGCATGATATGTCCGGCCTGCAGTGCGTATCGAGTCTCAGGCCTGTTCGTGCACCTATACACGCTGTGACACTTGTGGTGAAATGCAGACATGCAATTTAAGCTGTCGGTGAAAATAGTCGAGAGGAAAAAGTATTTTTGCAAGGCCTTAGTGCATTGAGGCTGACATGTGGCCTTACTTTAAGAAAAGTTCTTAAGGATTAACATGCAACAGAGTAGACTACTATTCTTTACGCTATTGACTACATGTGTCAAAAATTAAGACTTTACTTATTTTAATTTATTTATTGACATATTTATTATTATTATTGATTTATTGCGATTGCGATTGCTCCATTTTCTGTGATTTTAATCCAGCAAACAGTCGTCTAAAAATAATCAAAAGAGATGGGCCTCTATTATTGTTAATAATAATAATAATAATTTGTATTATTATTTTTAAGAAGAATAATGATTATTACTATTATAATAGATTTATTGTATTGAGTTAAAAAAGCTGAAGTATATCCTGCTGTAATTGCAGCCATCGCCGTTCAAAGCACGGAAGAGATAAAATAAAATAAATGAACGGCCCTAAGTGACTATGAGTAAAATTGATAAGCATATTTACAAAAGAGCTTTTGCAGTTGACATATCAATTTCTCATTTGAATAATTAATGAACATAGAGCGGAATTGTGAATATTTAATGGCCAGAAATCCATATTCTTCTTCATTTTCATTTCACTACGAGTGACGTCATTTGAAGAAGAGAGCTGGCCAAATAAAAAACGAAGTGCTGCTCTAGACGCAAACACAGCGTTTGACACACTGTTTTTCAGTATCTTTCATAATTATAATTAATGTGCTATTTTTTTATTCTCTATATGTAATAAAATAGCATAGCCTATTTGTTGTTATAGTTATTAAAATGATAGAACAAGCATCATGAATTCTCCTTCTGTAACCGTGCAATATAATAGCCTATATCCTTAACTTCTGTTTTTTCCTCCCACTTTGAAATGTTAGGCCTATCCAAAATTGTGCTCTCTTTGATCTCTATTGGTATTACGTTTGCGTAGATTAAAACGATTTGTCAACATGCCATTACGCATCACTACTGGCTGTGACATACAGGCAACACTTGGTGCCCTGCTGCCATTGTATAGTGATTAATTTTTCCTGAAGGCCCAGAGAGACAGTAGCTCTAGAAAATGGACATAACCGGTTTCATAAAACATGCAGATGCAACTATTAGGATGAAAATGTGTTTTTGAAAGGTGTGTTTTATGGAGGAACTAGCAGTATAACAGGCCGAGATTGTTGGTACAGCTGTGGGCCTGAGCGCAGTGGAACCTGTGTAAATCAAATCCAGGCCACAATAAAATGAATTATTGTAAATCCCAATAACTGATGTGTTTAAACATGTTTTTATTTTTAGATAATTTCAAATAACTTTAATTTTATACATTAACAAGTATATGGCTTTGTGTTGTCACATTTGGTTAGTCTACAAAAAAATGTTACTAATATAAATCCATTAAAAAATCCACTAATATAGGAAAATAAATGTTAAGGTTAAAATCACTTTGGCTATAGACAAATTCTCACACTCTCTCAAAATATCATTCAAAATTTTGCTTTTAATAAAAAATGTGTAGGAATTGAATTATTTTTTACTTCAACATATTTCACTGGAAATTATGAACATCTGAATACAATCTATTTCTGTTAAGAACTTATATTTGTAGCAGTACAATAATAATAATCATAATATTAGGCCTAATAATAATATATATATATTTTAGCAAATATATTGTGCGGTATACGGAATGGAATATTGACATAAATAAAACAGTGTAACATTAAAGGTAAATTGAAAAGACTTGCCACTTTTTTATTTGTATATTTTTGTGTTGTTTTATGTTACTTTATATTCCATACAGAATTGTGAAAACGGACGTCATATCCGCCTATTTACTGCAATGTTGTTGATATATTGTATTGTATGTTTGTCTTTTATTCACTTTTAATTATTCTCTAAATGGTCCCCGATTTGCTGAAATGTCACATGAAATTACGCTATTTGCTTGTTGTGAACTGATCGAGACACACAATCATCTTTAATTTCAGCAAATAAACTGTCTGCCTCGCTGCTGGTCAGTCAGGCGCGCACACAATGACAGTATGGCAGTTTTATGAATTGCGTACTGTAAATACAATTCAACGCGAAAATAATAAGTCTTACCAGTCAATCGATCCTTTGCAAATCTTCTGCTGCTCTCCATCCAGGGAAACGAGAAGCTGGCGTGGTTGCCCATGCTGGGCACTGTGGGCACGGTGGGCATCCCCGCCGCGATGCTATGTGGATGTGGAGCAGGCGGGTGAGGGGCGGGTGGCATGGGTCTGTGTGCGGGGACGCGGATGACACCACCTGCATTCCCTGAGTTCACGTTAACGTTCATATTCATGCTAACGTTCATGTTCATGTTGACATTGTAGGAACCTGCCAGACTCGCCGCCATCGAACAGGCCGGATTGTACATGCTGTTGTAGCCGTTGGCGTACACGTTGGGCGCGAGTGGGTAGTCCGTGTCGCTGGTTCGGCTCGGGAGCATGCAGCTGCTCGGCTGGTCCGAGCCATTGAGAATCTGATCTATTCCAAAGCTGATGGGCTCGTGCTGGTGGGTCTGGTTCACCTCTTCGATTCCCGTGTGCTCCATCGTCGCGGTTTAGTTCGTTACGCACAGCCTCGCAGGTTGCAATGTTTTATTCCTAACACTTCAACACAATTTATTCCCCAATGTATGCACTTTTATTTTCTAGCAAATATTCTTCATTAAAGTGCTCAAGTGCCCATGCGGATTATTTCGCTGCCATTTGTTGTCCAAAGAATAGTGAAACAGAGATCACAGTGACTCCATCACGAATCGGCATTATCCAAGACTTCCATGCATTGCGTTTGGCCTGTTTTCAGTTCCATAATACGGTACCTTAAAATCAGATCGACCGTGTGAAGGGCTCCGCGTTTACTGTTAAATCCACGGACTGACGAGTTGCCAAGTTGTCACGCAGGAAACTGACGCGTTTCTGGAGAGGTTCTGTCAGAAGGGCGCACGGCTCATACATGCGCGCTCCACTGTTATCTAAAGTGAAGTGTTAACTGTCCGATACGTGCATATTAATTGTAGCGAGCTGAAAATGTCCTGTTCGCGCGCCTCTTGAAGTGATTTCGAGCAGGTGAGACAAACCCCTTCTGTCCGAACTCTGATACGCGCCTCTTCATTGGCTCGCGCGTACTTCTGGAGAGACAATGCTTTGCGCCCGCACCCCTCTCTTAAAGAAGCCGCTTCTATTTTTGCCAGGACTGTTGTGTTATAGTTCACAGTGTAAGGTGAAAATGCTGTATGGCTAGACAAATAAAGCAGTGCTGTAGATAATAATATGCGCAATACGCCGGAATAGTCGTATTATTACTAACAAAAATATGAACTGTCAAGTTAATTTACATGATGTTTTCAAGATCTAGTCTTTAAAAAATATTTTTCGACGTCTATTAGGATGCCGTATCAGAATAACTTGTAAAACACAGTTTGTTGAATCTGTTGAAGCGAGTTAATGGAAAGGATTTTATATCGGTTTGGAAAAACAAAAACTGGTCGTTTTTTGTCAAGGGTACGGGAACATGCAACTTTAAAATGGCAATGCGTTTGCTAATCTAATGAAAGTGAATTTCATTGAAGTGCACTAGCCTTCGGGTGCGTAAAATAAAGGGCGAAGCAGGAGAGAGCTCGGTTGCCTTCAGTCTTGCAGAAGCCAGTTTGATTGGCGCAAATAATTTAACCTTCTTACGCCTGAAGCTACAGTGGAAGATTCTCCGCGTTCAATTCAATAAAAATGAAAAATGGTGCATAATAAAAACTGAAAGCAAGGAAAACGAATTTAATATATCATCGTTTTATTACGTACTTATTTCAGCTTTCGCACGAATAAAAATATTTCTCTGCCGCCCAACGTGGCTAGAGGGAAGCATAAAAATCAATTTTCAAAAATACAAAGCCGTATCAATAATAAGCGCTCTTGTGTATCTCAATAGCAAGAAAGCATGTTGTGCTCTCGGTGATATCAAATAAAGCAACATTGGAGTCGTGGCTTTTAACAGCACGAGGATGTGCTGTGTGACGTTCACGACGGGTAGGTAGGATATAACAACAATATCGAAATGTTTTTCCCCCAGAAATGACGAAAAATATCAAGTGCATCATAAACATTTGTACTTCTAAGACACTGGGTAAAATACTCTGGCGAGCCCTTTGTTAAATTTAATGGTTAGATTCAGTTGCTGTGGCAAAGTGATGCTGGTGTTTTAAAGCATCACGGGTTTAAAGGCCCGTTTGAGGTCATAATGATAAGACACTATTGAGTCTTTATCACGAAGCAGTTCAATTTAGAAATAAAGTAAGAGCTCAATCACAATTAACAGTCAGGATTAACACGGCTATTATTTCCTGGATGTGGGATGGTTTTCATTTTCATGATTTCGCCCTAATGGCATTTTGTGCACTATGTACACATATGCAATTGTAGATCTAATTTCTTTCACATTCATATTCCTCCAGCGGTTATTTTCCCTAAGATTGCTTTATTTTAACAACAGTTATTATCGGACTAAATGAACTGTGCTGAAAATATTTTAATTGCGTTTCTCTCTTGCTGTTATTGAGTTGAATTAAATTGCTGGAGAAGGTGCCCCGCGTTCACGAGTTGTTTTCGTCAGCAGTGAACGTTAAATACAATTACATTTTCACGTGGAGGCAAAATATTATCTAATAGTTACTAATTGGTTTAAATTGTAATTATTGTTAACGCTAAAAAGCAGTCGTATCATTGAACCTGACAAACCGCGCCTACCATAGTCTTGTTTCATTTCATTAAGTACAAAGAGCTGTTTATTCTCAAATCTATCCTATTTATATCCTCTTAAAGCATCGTCTCGACTTGGCCGTTTAGGATCAGGACATTAAAAAAGGCTTCTGAAATGGGATCATTTAAACCAAATAAAAAGAAATGCATGCGCAATGCACCCCATGCACTTGAAATACGTCAATCGCAAAGAATCTGATTGCTCGCTTTAATTTTTGCCCGTTTAGATTTTAAGAGGTTTGATTTATTGTTTAGACGTAAAAGACGTCACTTCTAAACCTACCTTCCTACCTCGGTCTCGTCAATTACAAAAGGCCTTATAGCTGGTCGCCCGTAGGCGATATCTTGGCAGAGCCGTTCAGTGTATATAGGGGTCATTGATAAATCGGAATCTCCAGGCGGTGGTGATAATAAAGTATAAAGACAAACCGAAGACAAAAGTAATTTGTCACAGTCCGCCTCTCAACAGATTCGGTGACCCGCCGCCCTCCCGCGTGTAACCTGTTTCAGTGCGCTTTTGGAGATTTGCAAACAACTGCGATAGTGTTTGCTCAATATGGTGCCACAGGGATTGGAAGGCGATACGAAGCCGCACAGCTCATGACAAATGGCGATTACAACGCTACATAAAGAATGAGTCGAGTCGGTAGCAAAGTAGCTACTCTGATTTTTTTACTCAGAGAGAAATTACTCCACAAAGAGCTGTCAATCTAAGCCATGCACTAAAAAGCTCGTTTTTATATATTTTATTATAAAAGCATAATCGTTTAACAAATAATAACATGACAGTCATAAAGATGCATTGCCTGAACACCTGCCCGTGTTGTTCAATATGGACCTTGCACGTGGGTTTAAAAAGAAAATCCCACCCATCACAGCTGCATCCCTCGACAGATTATGAGGATTGACTGTTTATGCATCTGTATGTTTTTTAATATAAGAGCTTTTACGTAAAGGGTGAGATATCTGTGATAATAAAGTGTTAATTCGGACTATTATTTATCAACTGATGATTTTTTTTGTAACAATAAATAAGCATTAATAATTAGCCTAACAACAAAAGTAATGACAAAAATAATCAAATGTAGTATTAATATAAACGAAAGAAGAGATACTAAAAACGATTTGACTGGTAATAATGTTGATAGCAACCGTGTTGTGTTTGCAAGCTCCAGATGAGTGATGTGTGACTGTTTTTCAAAGCGAGATGGTGGAGTAGACTGAGCTCTAAATGATCCCTCGCCTCTTAGTGTCAGTACATGCTCTACCTTCGCGTGCATCTTGGCCTTGTGCCCCTAAAATGCATGTGCGAGTGTGCGCGTTTGCGTGCGTGTACGCGCGCGCCGATGAGACTGTCAAAGAGGGAATTCGCATCCATTGCACCATTCTCCATCCCTCCCATGACTGTTGTGCTTTCTGCTGTAATTAGGTTGAATTCAGAGCAGATTGAATTACGTTATTCTGCATCTCGAGCTGCAGTCCTTGACTTTCTCTCTCCCCCGGGAGAACCTGGCGCCTCCTTGCCCGATCAGACGGCTTAAACTGGACGGAACGCCAAAAGGGAAAAGTGCAGAGGAGCTCACCGGAATCTCCGATACGTCATCTGGTAATGTGGGCTAAAAGAGAGGTGTGAGGGGAGGGGAGACAGGATAACATCGAAAGGTCTTGTGTGACCTGAAACAGATAAAGTGTTGGAATAATGAATTGTTTTATTCACTTTGTCGATATGAATTTTGCGCGCAGAGAGGGCGTTAGGGGAAAATGGTAAAGGAAGACGAATTATTTTGTTTCTGTTTCTTTATGTAGCCAGTTCTTTAATGTAATTTGTCATGTATTAGGTTTTGCCTTCCTCTTCGGTTTATATTATTACTTCCGACAGCATTATAAACAAATAATAGGATGACCACATTCGGTTTTATTTATATGAATTAGTTTTAATCCAATTTGTGCAGTTATATAACATTATTTGATTATCTTTAGAATAAGTGTTTTTTTTTGTTTTATCCCTTAAATATAGTTTTTAATTGTGAACATGGAAAAATGGTCAAGATCGTTCTGTAAATTACACAAAGTGATAAATGTTTTTCTTTTTCTAATGCAATTGTAAATCAATAGTTTAAATATTTTATTTGTAATAGGTCAGTTAGATCAGTGCAGGAAACTTCTCTGTACCTGGCGTAAACATTGCCTAAATGTATAATTTATTTTGTAAATGTGTTTGTTCATTGTAGAATATTACTTTTAAATAAATAATTTTAGTCAAAGACCACTTTGGACAATGCATTAATTTGATCAAAGCTTTTGTTTTAACAACAACAAAAAAGCCATGTTTAAAAGTATTTTACATTCAGACATAAATGCTCGTCAATTGGCAAGTTATCTGAATATTAAAATTATTTCTATAAATATATATTTATATATATATAATGTTTTCAAAATTAGACAAAACGTGCAAAAAAATACTTTCTAGGTTCTTTTATTTTTGTGTGCTTGTATTAAACATCTGTTGATCTGAAAGCGCTAGGGAAGAAAGATAATATGGCTTAAACACCAGTTTTAGATAGAAAGATAGACTTTTTGTTATTTTCCTAATGAGTTAACTAAAAGTGAACTGTTTTTAAAAGACATCTGCTTCTGTAGCCATTAATGCGTTTCTTGTAAACCATCTTTTGTCTCTTTCTTCGCCGCTCGCGCGTCTACACGCGTCTCTCGTTGGAGTGTCAAGCGCGTAATTAAGCGTATCATTGGCTTTGTGTTGTTTACAAACCGCGAGCAGTAATTTAATTTCCTCCACCAGCCGCCACCGGCAGGACGCATCGGTGATGCCCGCGGGCTCCGAGCAGAGAGGGACCTTCTGGCAGCCACCTGCAGGGGGTGGTACCCCGGGGGAGGGGTGCCATTGGGCAACTTTAATGAAAGCAGGCACGAAATGTTTAAATGTATGTAACACTAACATTTTCGTCACTCTTTTGTTCCTATAGCAAGTGTTGCAGTGTAAGCAAAGCATCGAGAAATGTGCGTATCATAGGCCTGTCAATCATTTTTCACACAATATGAGATTGGAATTTATAATTGAAAATAGTACATGCTACAATTAAACAAAGGATTGTCTTAATCTCTCTGAAACGCAGAAGGTTGACAACATAATATTATATACAGGCATTTGACCACAATATGTTCAGTCACGTTTGACGGCTGTCAGTCTGTCAAAAGAAAAGCTGTTAAACTGGAGCAGTCCTCAGACTGCAATTCCATTGGTTTGTTGACTATTAATATTATTCAAATATTTAGCTTTAGTATAAAGTGAAAAGCTACTATACAAACAGTATCAATTACAAAATAAAATAAATACAAACATACTGATATATTTAGTTACATTTAATTCTATTTTTTCCGGTTTTTGTTATTGCTTATAATTTGTTTTTTGGAGAGCAGAGAACAATACTAAATACAGATAAATACTGGATAACATTTATGGGGGGTGAAGAAGAAAGACAGTGAGAGAGAGAGAGAAAGAGGTTTAGGTAATAATGATGTACCCTCAGGCATAGTGCTGCCTATCACCCCCTGCTCTTGCTCTCTATCTCTCTTTCTCTCTATCCCTGCACAGTCTCAGAGTAGACAGGCCTGTTGTATTAGAAGGGGAGACCCAGCGTCTGGGCCCAAACACAGGGAGCACCAGCCTCCTAATTGATGACTCCCTGTGAGTGAGGGAAAACACTAGCTGAGATTGATGGCCTTGCAATTTAGGGCTTTTGGAATAAGTCCTAGCAGCATTAACTCAATAAGGTGTCTATCAAACTGGCCTTATAGCCCATCCTACAACAGCGTTGAATGAGGGACTGACTTTAATTACAGGGCTTTGCTTGAACTATTGCACAAATATATCACTGTATAATAGGGTCAAACATAATTTGTTATCTATCTTTTGTTTTTAAATAATTAATGTATTATGAGTGCATGGTTTGTCACAAAACCAGAATTAATATGTATTTCACTTTAACTGAGTTGTGAACCCTTTTTATAGTGTCCATGTCAGATTACAATATTTTAACAACTAGCCCAATCTAACAATACTGTATATAAAGTTACAAACACTTTCACAAAATGATAACATAAAGAAAATGCAAATAATTCTAGTTTTACCATTTTTAATTGTATCTAATTTTTATCTATTCAGCAGGTTTAAGGTGGTTTAAAGTGACATTAAAAATGAACGAATAAATAAAAAATACTTAACTTATCAATTGCATTTAGTAACCTTACTTTAAATATATCATAATTTCTCATTAATATAAGTTTAATAATTTGCCTATAATAATATAAATATTTTTAAGTAGCCTATGGCATTCATTTAAGCAATTATTAATTCTGAAAGTAACAAAGATGTGTTCATCATTGTTTTTATATTTGATAAAAGTACCTTATAAGGACTTCAAAGGTTTGGACAACTAAATTTATGATTCTCGTGATCTAAAAAACCCTATAATGAATAATGCCTTGATACGTTTTCGAGACATGTATGTCTGTGTGTGCATTTTCTTATTAATTTGCATTTATATTTATTTATCTATTTATATGTTAAATAAGATAAATGGAAGGAAAATCAGACAACAAAAGTCCAGCCTGTAACTTCTATTGAAACTAAAGTGCTGTTTTTTAAAAGCATTTGGCTGCTTTTAAATAAATAAATATGTGACTTGTGTGTAGTTTTAATTTTTGGTTTGTGAAACTGCACAAATAAAAGTGTGGGTTTTAAAGAATTGGTGGGTTTAAACCTTTGACTGGTAGTTTTCATAAATTCATGCTATCAATGCTCTTAATAGCACGGCTGTTCATTCATAACTATCAGAACATGCCCAAAGGTGCGTTTAAAAACGTTCTTGATCAGTTCAATTCATGTAAGTTTGATTAAAAAGGTGTGCAGATCAATAATGTATATTATCCCCGAGACCCTGAAGTGAAATTTTAGCTGATAATTCAGTTATCCAGAAATATGGCCACTCTGATAACATTTATTATGGCTCACCGTAGGCCCTCCAGGCTGAGTCTAATAAATCTGAGAGTAACAGGTTTGCTTGTGGCCTCTGCTCATCTTAACTCTATAAGAACACACGGTCTGGGGACTTCATTATGCTTCCACAAACACAACCAAATCGATACGGTCACCGTTTCAGCTCTGGTGGAGGGTACAGCACCAATCCAATGAACAGTATTTATGTTTAGGACTGTTACCCTGTAGGACTGTCTGGCACAGAATATTTTGTTCCCTCTCTAATTAAGAGGGTTAAAATAAACTCTGTGTGAGCCCTGCAGTAGGACAGCAGGAGAGGAATGCATTAAGGCCTAACAAGAAAATGATTGCAGCTTTGAAGAGGGAAAGGACCTAACTGGTATCTTCAGTAACGTCAAGTTCTTTGTTTGTCTTGGATAACATTCTGCACTTTATGTGATTTGTGAGTTTGTGTCAAAATGCAAAATCTGAAAGTATGAAGTGTTGCATTAGAGCGGCTTTGTGTTCAGTGATATGCGCATAAGTCAACATAGTCACATTTACTTTCACAGTGCTTTATAAAACACAGAGCACCTTCATTTATTATTGTAGTTCAGATGTGGTTATCAAATCCACTGTGCATGTCTGGAGTGATTTAAATTGCAGAAGTTTAAAGGGATACTTCACACAAAAAATAAAATTCTCTCATCTTTTACTCACCTCTGAATTTGCCAAATCTGTATACATTTATTATTAAATTTATTTATTAAAGATATTTGAGAAAATGCTTATATCCAGACAGATTCCCACCCTCACCATTGACTCCCATAGGTGAAAATACTTTATCATTTTTTTTTGTTCTGGAGAAGACATTTTGAAGAATGTAGGACAACTCAACTCTCAACTCAACTTTATTTATATAGCGCTTTTTACAATTTTCATTGTTACAAAGCAGCTGTACATGAGACACATTTAATACAAGTATGAATTCTAAAGCAGCCCCCCCGGCCAGGCAGATAGTGCAAAACAATATGCAAACGGTGGTGAGGAACCCAAAACTCCCATCGAGAAAAAAGCAAACAATTCTGTGGCACTTTTGATTGCCGTTGTACTTTTTCCTACTATGGTAGTCAATGGGGGCTAAATCTGTCTGGTCATAAGCATTCTACCAAATATCTTTCTCTGTGTTCATCAGAACAAAGACATTTATACAGATTTGGAACAACTCGAAGGTGAATAAACGATGACAGAATTTTCACTTTTGAGTGAAGTATATCTTTAATACTAAATTAAACAAACCCCTCAAACACTTTAATTCATGTATGCTTTGATCAAAGCTCTAACCAGAATATTTGAGAAATATCAATGTGCCGCCATTACTGTAATATCATACTGTGCAAGGACTTTAATACATTAATCAAAAACTTGCAAAAAAATCTTCTTTTCACCTTTTACTGTATTTGTTTTTTGAATCTTGATGAATTAATAAGAGATTAAAGCGGTTCACATTGTCCTTAAGTTCAATATATTGTTTCTTTGTTATTTAAAACATAACCTAGTACATTTATGTTTTTTTTAAATAAACAAAATTGAGATTTGCATACATTTTATCATCTTAAAAAATGGGATATTGAGATTTTGGTAATACTTCAAAAGAATGTTTATTTGTTAACATTGTTTAAAACTATTAAAGAGATAGTTTCACACAAAATATAAACTTTACTCACCTTTGTGTCATTCCAAAGTATGATCTTTCTTTCTTTTGCAAACACAAAGAGAATATTTTGAAGAATGTGTGTTCCATTGTATAAACTGAGACATTTCTCAAAATATCTTATCTTGTGTTCCTCAGTAGAAAGAGTCACATACAGGTTTGGCATGACATGAGGGTAAATGACAGGATTTTGATTTTTGGATGAACTATACTTTGAAACTCTTCACGTGTATGTGCTTGTTTTCACATGACAGAAGCTGAAAGCGCTTGCGTATTGATTTTAATGTGCCTGAGATGTGTGTGTGTGTGTGCATGTCAGTCAGACAGGTGATGTCAGTAGAAGTGTCTCATGGCCGGTGAACCCTGCAGACTGTACCTCTGATGCAACCTCTGCTGAGTGATGGCAGCAGCAGATTGACAGCGGTTAAACGTGCGTCTGAGCTCTTCAGCTCCACGCTTCACCTCCTCACACAAATACTCATTAAACAGAGCTGTACACTGCCAGAAGATCTCTGCACATCAACAGGTCTGATTGACCTTAGAGAGAACAGCACCACTGGAATCTCACAAATGCCAAACACGCTCAAGGATGTCGAACAACAGTTATGCTTTTACAGTACGTCTGTCATTGCCATCTTTCTTTTTATTTGAAAAAATTTTGCGCATTGATGCAAAACCACATAACTTGTTGATGTAAAGAACTATAAAGGTTTGGATAGGCTTCGGTTATGAATGATGAGGTTTGAGCCATAGTTCAAATATGTCTACAGTAGGCCAAATTATTCATTAGAAATGTAACTGCAATAGGATTCAGACGTTTAATTGCACCTTGATTAAATTAAATAAATAAATGTTTAGGATTGTCAAACGATTAATTTCAATTAACCGCATCCAGAATAAAAGTTTGTGTTTAATGTGCATATCAATTTTGTATTTATAAACACATACACATTCATTTTATATATAAATATATATATGAGATAACTCGGTTTAAAAAAAATCTAAAATCATGTTTTTTATTGTGCATTAAATTCAATTAAACTGCAGTTTGTTTGTTTTGATTTAAGCCATAATAACAAAAAATACTGCTAACTAAAACTATAAAAACATGATAGCATAATAAAAATATGATTTTTTTTTAATTGTCACATATTAAAACCCAAATCATATATATTTACCAATAATTTATGTTATAATAACGTTTATATATATATATATATATATATATATGATACTTTATTAAATATTTGGATGTATGTGGATGTGTTTATAAATACAAAACTGTTACGCACACTACACAGACAAGTATTATGTAAACACAAACTTTTATTTTCAATGCAATTAATCGTTTGAAAGCCCTAATTGGATCACAACACCAGTCAAATGTTTGTACAGATTCTCCCAAAGATATAAAGATGAATGCTTCAGTTAGTTTTGTAGTCAAATGTGAATGATGAGCTAGTTTTAATTGATGAGTTGGATCAGATCTATTCTGTTTTCTTCCTACAGGACTTGAGGCTTTCTTTATTTTGTACTTTTTCACTTGCAGTTTGTCCCGACTAGACTTTATTCATTTAATTTCTCTGGAATATTGCGAGAGTCCGTATATTGTGCGCATGAGTCAGATCCACTCAGCAGATAACTGACGGCTGACGCATTCTTTGAGGTGACCGCGGTGAAAGGTTTTGACTGCCGGGATGAAAGTTTGTGAGTTCCGCTCTTTCTCGTGTTACAAACACGAGGTCAATCCACTTGTCCTGCACTAGAGTGTCGAAGCCCTGATCTCACGTTCGGCCGAAACGAATGGCGTTTCCATGACGTTTGGCAGCCATGTTTGTGTTCACGGCGTCTGAAGATTAATCCGCAGAATAACTCTACAACCGGCTTAGCTATCATCGCTCCTACAGTTACAGCCTGACGGATCCGCGTTGGCCCCTTACGACGGTTTGAGTAAAGTTGATGCGTTTCTCGCCTACAGACACACGCAGTTGCCTCCTCGAGGTTCGAATCTCACCTGAAACCCGACCCCGCACATCTGCGCTCGAGGTCCGTGCCCAGATTCTTGGCTACTGTAGCAAAAGGCTCGTTTGGTTCCACTGTAATGCAACTTGAATACTCCTCTGCCCGAACCTTCCATAAAAATGTCAAGAAAGAAATATCTGGATTAAGCCCAAGTGAAGTAGTGTTCACTTTCAGCGCATTGATGTGAGGTTGTCCGGGCGCGCGGGCCGCGCTCGACCCAGGAGGAAAACGCATTAGTCGAGAGCGCGCCTCGGTAACCAGATACGGAATAAAGGAAGTACCTTCGATATAAAGCCGGCAGATTTATGAGAGGGTTTATATATGGCAAGTTGGTTCGCTTGATTCGTCTGTCGTATGTTGTAAAAGAGAGGTCAGTGATCCGTGCAGGTGCTGCAGGACACCGCTAACATTCTCAGGCTAAGTCCGACTCTCACAGCTGCACAAGCGCTTCACACACACCGAGATAGAAATAGCTGTGTCAGAGATTTTATTATTTAAATAAAGTTTTTATTTAGGTATTTTTATTCATGCACTAAGTTAAAATGTATGGTCATTGTATGTAACAGATTCTTTTTAGAAACAAAACATTGTTTCATTTTTTAAATGGTTTTAAAAGAACTGTATTTAGATCAAAGCAGGATGTTTGGATGTGACATTTTTACCCAATATAATATTTACACATTATTTTGTCTTGATTTCCTGTATACAAATATCTTAACGTTGTTAAGTCAAGATACATTCACTCGAAAAGCAGTTCTCATAAAACAAATCTTAATGCTTCAAACTTGAAAATATATCTGATAATGAGGAAAATCAACTTGACTCAAAGGAAAATATTTTTTTCTTACTAATAACAATACAGAACTGTAAATCAAGACTGGAAACAAAATGACTCTGAATGTTTAGATTCTGGTATACGAGGCAAAGATATATATTTATCAACACAGCGATTCCCATTTCAGAAATCTGGAACTTATATTTGTGAGTGTAAGATCATTTTTGATATAATATTTGGTTTATGAGAAAATACTTGTGTTGCATTAAGGCATTTAACATCTTAAGCGACTTGATGCGATTCATCTTAAACAACACAGATATTATTAACTGTTTACAATTTCATATCTTTTTCACCAGTTAAAAATTCATCAGAATTTATGTAATTTTTTGTGTTCCAAGGGGACACAAGACTTGACGTCTCACTTTAAGTCACAACCTGCTGTCGTTTAAAGGTTTTCTGTATTGAGTTCACCGAGTATATACAAACCTCTCTCTCTCTTTCTGTGTTACTCTTTCATCCTCTGTCACTCTGACAGGTCTGTTGAGTGCTTTGGGGATGGGCACTGACTCCAGCGCGTTTGACGTGGATTTGAGGACTTTTTGTATAAGTGCTACACCATGAAGGCCTGCTGTCTCACCCTCTCAGCTGTCTCACCTCTCCAGTCACCGCCTGTCGGTCCCACGACTGACATTTTAATACCAACGCACGCCCCCCACCTCCTCCACTTGTCAGACCCCGAACCTGTGCAGGACCTGCACTGACAGCTGGTGATACAGAGTGCTTTATAGAAAATGCAGTTCAGAGGTGTGTGTGCATGTGTGTTTGTGTGTAAACAAGTGAAATTGAAAGAACCTGCGTTTGTGTGAAGAGATGAGGAGGAAACTGTGTTGTGTTAGGACATGACACTGAGTTTACATTGAAGTGACTGTGCTAGGGTTGGTTATATACAGAAGCCCTTTTATTTGGCATGGGTAAAAGGATAGTTCACCAAAAAATACAATTCTTTCATCAGTATTTTCATGCTCGTGTCATTTTAAACCTGTATCTGACTCAGTCTACAGTGGAACACAAAAGACAAAATTTTGAGGAATTTCCCGTGAAATTTTGTGTTCGTATAACAGATGTCAATGGGGTCCATTGTTATTTGGTTATCAATGTTCTTCAAAATATCTTCTTTTTTGGAAGAAGAAACAAAATCATACAGATTTGGAATGACATGAGGGCGATGAATGAATTTTCATTTAAACACATGTATAAAAAGACTAGTTTGGTAAGAAATTATGAAATGTAAATGATGAATGACTATACATTTCGGTGCAAATTAAGCCCATTTCTAAACTTTTTAGGCATTTTATAAGAGGTTTTAAGTGAGTCTCGTTGTAAATGCTTTTGGTAAATATACGCCAACACACCCTCATCGTACACACACACTTTAAAGTCATTAAAGCAGTTAAGAGAAGGCGAGGAATGTAAACATGTCCTCTTTTATAAAGCTTTTGGATGCGTCTTTCTTCCACTTTTTGACTTCGGTTCAAGAGTAAGAACAACAGGGACATTTTTGGGAGAAGTACCCACATATGCTGGTCTTCTGTGCCTGTTTCCTGGAGTATAAGATAACACTAGAAGCAGAATCTATTAAATTGTTCGTTTTAAAGGCTTCAATGAAATCATTTTAAAAGTAGGGAATATTTACAACCAAGTGGTGAAAAATTAAGTTCATGTGAGAGGTGTTTGCCCTTGATGCCACAGTAGAAGTTTAATAGTTTTTTTGTTTAGATCCCTGAACCTGAATTTAAGTGTTGTTCAAGCAATTTGCAAAGCTTTAGCTGAGACATAAAAGCTATTATTAATAACTTTTCATGATGGTTAATCTAAAAAATCTTTCATCATTTATTCACCCTCATGTGCTATATGACTTTGTTTCTTCTGCAGAACACAAGCGAACGTTGGACTCCAAACACCTGATTGATTTAGCATCTCTTTCCTTTAACTATTGAGCCATAAATCCGTTTTTCCACATGTTTAACTTCACGCATTCTCAACCATTAGGGGCTAATGAATTAAAAGACGTCTCAGCGCCCGTGAGACAGTCTCCTATCATCAGCCTTGTGCAGTTCCGCAAAACTGAACGTCTTTGTAGCGCCCTCATTTGTTACTTGGGAAATGGGAAGATTCTGATCTCCGGATGAACGCTTAGGATGTGAGGAGCCCTGATGCTCCGTGATGGTTCGGTTGATGGATGGGGCCCGGCGTTTTTTAACTTCACGCTCAGCCCGACAGGCCCGAGGCTGTGGGCCCTTGCGGAAATCTAAGCCACCACCATGGCTCTGTTTCAGCGTGCTGGTCCTCAGCCGCTCCGGTGTCAGCGTATCATAGACACCATCTTCAACTGTTTGTTAAATCTGAGTAACAGATCCTTCAGACTCTTTGATGATGTGTTGAAGATGTCACGTCCTGACACGCCTCATCCGATGATCCTTTGAAAACCCGTCTCTTGTTGATTAATCCTCGGAAAGATTTCAGGTAAATGTTGCTATGAAGTTTGCGGTGCCGTTTGACATGTGGATAAGGGTTCAGTTTTGAAGAGCACAAAATTGTAAAGAGAAAACATCTTGAGCTATAGATATGCAAGTGGAGATGTGAGAAAGCACTTTGGATTCAGACTTTATTATAATAGTAATGATAGAAAGTTACGCTCTGTGTGGTTCTCTTGGCTTTGCGTTCTATTCTCTAAGATGTTTCTCTACGGCCCGCTGTCATTCTCATGCTAAATCGATTGATGTCGCTCAGGGTGTGATCGGCCAAATGATACGGCGACGACAAGCGTGTGGACATTTGTTTCATCTCTATGATAATGAAGCCCTTTGGGGTAAAGTGCTTATTCTAAGTAAATCCAAGACAACGCGTAATTTTTTACAAAATCCAGCAGAGTGGTGAATAAATGATGCAAATTTGCTGTTAATGGCAATAATTATAACCCATTAGAGTCCTGATGCTCTGGGACTCCAGCGAGGATATAAACTAAATGAGGCTTTTCCTAGAAATATTTCAGTTTGATGAGTCACAGGCTTTTTCGTGTTAAAATCAACGTCTTTAACGTTTAGGAGTTTTGTAAGTGTGTGTGTGTGTCTGTGTGTGCTTGAGGGCGTGTCATGTAAAAGGAGGTAAAATGTGTTTGGTCCAACACTGAGGCAATCAAAAGTAAATTTGTTCTGATTATGTGAGGAACATGATATTCCTGCAGCTGTGTTTTTCCGTCCAAAAATCCTCCTCGTTTCACACACCTACCGACATGAATCACACACGCTATCGTGTACACACGCACACACACAGACATGCAACTGCACACATCATATATGCATGCACACAATCTGTATATTTTACACAGCACAGGACATTGTCAGTTGTGTCATTTAAATCTCAGATGTTTCTCCTAAAATTGCATAGGAGACTTTGAAACTGAAAGAACTGAGACGACAGATGTATTCCATGAAGAGTTTAGAGGTGTAAAATGAATTTATATTGCGGAGGTAAAATAATCTGAATTTGAGTTCATTTTGAGACATTGTTGAGATCTCTTATGAAAATCTAATAGAGACATTTCTGTGATTTATGGATTTTGGGCAAAAAGTCTCATTTAGAGAGGAGGATACAGTCTTAAAGTGACTTTTGTTTTGTTTTCACATGTTTTTAAGAGAAAGATTATCTTCAATCGATAAAAGACTGACATGGATTGGCAAATACTTATGACACGGTGTGTGCAAACAGTAGCAGGAGTTACTGGGAACTGTACAGATTTGTGATTCGAATCTTTGTCTAACCATCCGTAGCTATTTTATTTCATCATAGACAGTTCCCAGAAAAACGCAGAATGTACTTCCGCGTGTAGTTTATATGCTACATACCTTGGCGCTTTGATAAGTTCTTTCCAAAAGTGCTTGTTGTATCAGCCTGTACCTCGCAAACACATGCACCACACATACAGATAAAAACCCCATGTGCCCTCACTCCCAGAAGTTACTTGAAGCCAACCAATAAGATTAATGCTTGTCAAGAAAAACTTTTTCAGTTCCTGCCATGTGCATCCAATGGTCATTGACAGCCCATGTCAGCATTGACTCAAAAAGAGACGAACCCATCCTTTGGGTTGTAAATTACCCTATGCTTGGTTGTTTGACCCATTGTTGGGTCAAATACAACCATTTTCTGGATTTGTCCCTTTTACGACCAACGTTATGTTCAAAATAACCCTGCAATTTTTAGAGCGTTGTTGTGTTTTCAGCTCAGTTGGTATTCCATTTTGTTTGCACAAAAGTCATGTGGCTGATTCCCAGAAAACACACAAAGCGATAGAAATGTATTGTCTTGAATGCACTGCAAGCCACTTTGAATAAAAGCGTCTGCCAAATCAAATGTACTAATGTAATGACACAGATGTTAAATTTGTTGCAGGAAGCTAACATCACCCACAGGCTACTGTCACTTTTCAAATCCAACATTTAATACTTTAAGCTATTTCTGTTGATGTGCATATCACTTCTAATCCCTCTTTTATTTTACTCATCTTTGCAGAATGGATTAGACGCTGATCAAAAAGATGAATCCATCTGTGAGTGAATGAATGAATGTATGTGATCAAAGACAGGCAGCGACGTGCAGCGTGGCCTTCAGGTAATCTTATGATCATCCACGAATCCTGACTCGGCTTTCTGGCCCCGTTTCTCTCCGTTGTGAGGTTACGATCTGATAGTAGCACAACACGAAAAGTAGATTTTATTACCTCTGTTGATTTTTTAAATACTTGCATTGACTAGTCATGCATTGGACATATCATTTTACATGGCTTGTAAAGATTTAACATTTTTGTCCAGTTCTCCAACACCAGCGTCTTAGCTCCGGCCCAACACGTTAATATGATAAGCGTGTTATGAACTGTTGCAGTATGCATGACTACACGATACAAAGCCATGTTCAGTAAAACGACCTTTCATCCCCTTTAATTCTCTCTCTCTCTCAGTGCTTTTGTTCTCGTGCACACTCTCCTCGGTCTCTCTTCATTAGAAGCTGTCAGTCATCTCCCTCACGTTGGGGTTTTGATCACGGCTCGGCTGTCAGAAATGAAACACCTTAGCTAAGCGCTAAACGCTTCATCTCAGCGCTGCAGCCGAAGTGACAGAGCTCCAATAGCATTAAGCTATTCTCTCCAACACAAACACGTTTACGGGCAAGTTAAGAAGCATCTGGTGTAATGGCAGCAAGTGTCAGAGATCTGTTTTGTCTTATATTCTGACAATGACCTTTTTCTGTGTTATCACCTGGATACGGTCACAGAAATCAAACCCTGCGGAAAGAAACACGTTTGTCAGCGGCATTTCGACAACGTTGAAAGGATTTGAAGGTACTTTAGTGGGGTCTTAAAGGCCACCACTGCAAAGGAGTGACAGACTTTCATTTATTGTTTCATGTGTGGAATGAATACAGAAGTCTCTCTCAAAATTACATATACGATGAACGTAGAGACAATCTGGCCTCTCACTTATAAAAAATGCCTGTGCTATAAAAGTTAAGGTGCTTAATTTATAACTTTTTTAATTCATATTTTTTTTTGTTGAAATATAGAAAAACCTGTGTTTGAACATTTTCACAATATCAGATTTTTCGCTTTGTAATTATTGTGGCCAAAATAATTCAGCTCTCGGTTCAGTACGATAATGGGTTTGGGAATTGTCAACATTCATGATTTATTCTATTTAAACTATTATTAGATATATTTATGTAAACTATTAAAAACTGAATAGAATTAAACTAATTTTAGATACAAAAAAGAGATTAATATCTAAAAAAATATTGTCATATCTCTACGATAGATATCTTATATTTTTTTCTTGATATTCAATAGTTCGTTATTGTTACACCCTTCGTAACAATATTATATTGATATCTATCAACGCCCCCAATTGAGCAAATACAATAAAACATTCGGTCTCCTCAACTTTACCCGATTTGTAATGATAAGCTTATACAATAACTTAAATAACTTGAGCTATCGCTTTGAAGTCATTTGACTATAAGTTTGTAAATTAACCTGCAAATTTATGTTTCATTCAGAGATGGCGGAAGATGCAGAAATGGCTTTCAAAAATATTAAGACTTAAGATTTTTAATGTGTTTGTTCAATTAGGTGTGTCACAATATACTGGTATTGAATATAACCGTGAAATTGGAAACCATGATTATCGATATGTGTTAATTCTACACATGTGATATCATTAATAATTCAGCAATCATATAAAGTTTTGCCTTAAATAACGTTTGGCAGAACCTTTTATCCAAAGCAACTTACATTACATGATATTATACATTTGTAAATTACATGCAATCCCTGGGATCGAACCCATGACCTCGGCATTGCTAGCGCCATCCTTTAACCATTGAGTTACAGGAAAGCTCCATAGCCACAATTAATGTTCTACAGTTTTTTAAACAGTTGTTGACAGAGATACCATGTTTTGTTTATGCTATTTGAACTGTTGTTTTGAAATAGTTTGCCGGCTCTGGAGCGTAACGTTTGGTTTACCCCAAGACCGCAGGGCTGATGGCAGCAATACCATTAGAATGAGAGCAAAAGTTGAAATTCAAGGTAAGACGTGATTTTCCTTTTCCCAAAAACTATATATAATTAGCAATTTTTGCCTCAATTTTGTGCTCATATAAAATACATATGGTTTTACTATAGTAATACCATGTATACTATGGTAACTGAGGAAACTGTAGCAAAACCAACGTATTTGCTACAGTTTCCACAGTTACCATAGTAACCGTGGCATTTGTAGTAAAACTATGGTAATACAAATACATTACATGCAGTGTGTATGTGGATATTTACATTTATGCATTTGGCAGACGCTTTGATCCAAAGTATACGTTTTTATCTTCATGTCCTCTAATAAATACAGGAAAAAAACAGTCATAACTAATAATACGTTATTGTTTATTTTCTGCATGCATAATATACCGCTTGTGCAGCACTGTTTCTGTTGACTGTTTGGACCAGGTTTAAATATAGCTGTATAATTCGTAAGCACATCTCCACGATGCACCGTTAGCTCGCGTGGAGCAGAGAAAGCTAATCAGGCAGCAGGTATGTGCAGCGGGAGCTAACGTGATTTAGCCCGCACGCCGAGCGGATCCTATGGCTCGTAAGTGGCTGTGATGGATGATCGGATCCCCACACTCGCAGGCGCGCACACACACAGACCGCCTCGAACCCCGACCGAGCGGTGCCGACCCCTGCGTGACATCACCAGGCACCAGAGCGTGTTTCTGTTAGCCTGTAAGTGCTACCGCGTCTCCTCCATCAATAATGCAGCGAGTTGAGTTGTTGTTCCTCGGCAGTAAAGCTCACATGAGTGCAGCAATTAAGACGGCACGACCTCCGATCGTCTCGAGCTTCATCCCACAGCCCGGGGCGATGGATAGTATCTGTCCTCTCAAGGGCAGCTGAGGATGGTTTTAAACAGAGGACCATAGACCATCTGGCTGCGGTAACCTGACTAAACGTTGGTGAAGAGGAGATGGTTTGGGCTCACTGTTGTCCTTTAAAACAGGGATGTTTTCAGAAAGCAGTACAGCTTTATCCCACTGTAGGGTGCAGAGATAGGGATGCTGGAAACTCTAGTATGGTAATAGACACAGGGCTCTTTTGACCCGACCGGTTGCTTCTAGTAAGCACTGTGAGGAAAGAGCATTTAATGTTTATGAGAACATAGTATAGAGAATCTAGGTAACCTGTTAATTTGCTTTGCCACTTTAATAGGTTTATTGTAGATTTGGATTATTCTTTTCATTACCTTTCAGTACAAACGTGATGTAACGATTTGCTGCTACCCTGACAGAAGCACTTTTGTCAATTTATGTTAATCAATAAAACTGACATTATGGTTAAAGAAAATATGGATGCTGTCCTACTCAATCCTCGGATGTCCAAATTCGCTGTTTTTCAGGAAATGCTTTTTTAATACTTTTTATTAGTTCACAAAATCCTGTGACAAACAAAGGCTGACTAATAATAATGATTTATTGCGAACAGTTAAAATCTTGTGATACGGAGAGTCAAGGTTTCAGAAGGACAGCAGCGATATCTTTGAACATGCAAATTTCTTTGGACCCCCACAACAAATATGGGCAACAGGATGTGATGTCACGTGATGTCATACTCTTTGTTAGAAATACAAATAATTATACATTCAATAACGCTTTGCATTAGGTTGTTGTTTTTAACATTAGTGAATGCATTAGCTAACATGAACAAACAATGAACAATACTTCCATAGCATGTATTAATTCGTTCATGTAAATTTCAACATTTACTAATACATTTGTAAACTTAAGGGAATAGTTCAGCCAACAAATAAAATTCTGTCATCATTTACTCGCCCTCAGATTATTCCAAACCCATATACATTTCTTTGTTCTCTGAAACACAAAGGAAGGTATTTGGAAGAATGTCAGTAACCAAACAGACCTCATCTCCCATTGACTCCCATAGTATTTATTTTTGTTAGTTTGGTCACTGACATTCTTACTAGTATCGTGTTTTGTTGTTAGCAGAACAAAGAAATGTATTCAGGTTCGGAGTAAATGATGACAGAATTTTCATTTTTGGGTGAACTGTCCCTTTAAAATATGTAACTCTCAACTTTCGTTATTGCACAAGTAACTAATATGTTGTTCATTGTTATTGAATTATATGTCGAAAGTAAGTCTTCTCAAACAAAGTGAACACCTTGACTGCAAGGTCATGCTCTATGCAAGTTTCGTGAAGAGTGTCAGCACTTTCATTTGACAGATATAAAGTGTGTGAAAATGAGTAGACACGACTCAGTCATTGACACCATCTGTGCTGTGAGCAGAGCTGTATGGAGATCATTGTTTGGCATATTTATATAAGTTCGCCCATGTAGCGTAATGTTGTGAAATCCATCGCTAAACTTTTATCAGACGATGCGTTTGGATACGTTAACAGGAGTGGCCATTTATAATCCAACATGAGTCAGTGAATCATTCAGAATGAACATTAATGGAGTGTATTTTAATGGAGACTTGTTACAGTTGAGGAGATTTTTGGTTTCAGAGCTGGATCAAAGTTCATTTTTATCCAGCCAGATCTTGCATGTGATTGAATTTATTTAGTTCATAGATGCTTGGACACGTTTGCTGATTTTGAGCTCTGAATCTGACACTGTATCTTTAAACTGATCTTTAATCCAGGACGGTGCTGTGTGAGGTGCAGGATTAAGCGCTTCTGAAAGGGAGATATAAACCACTTACAGGCTCATGAAACGGCACTTCAGCCGCGCAGGAAAAACACGGTTTTCAGGGCACGTTTGTTTTCGAGATGCGTTTTGCGAGACGCTCTGGGGCTGCCGTGAGACATTTAATTACGTGGAGAAGCAGAGAGAGGCGTTTTCATCAAAAGTTGTAATTGCGTTACCAAGAAAAGTCGGTTTCCCCGTTTTGTATTTTCCTGATACTGTGGCGTCGGTAAATATATACCGGGGCTGGAGAAATTATGAGAGTATTTGCATCTCTCACATCTCGCCGCTGTCGACTTGAACAAAATTAATTTGAATGAAAATAAGTTATGGAAATGCCAAAGGAGGAAGTTAAAGGATATGAAAGCAGGATTTGTCTTGTTGAATGAAAGGCGTTCTCAGCTCTGCACAAATACCAATCTTGTGTCAGTCTGAAAGAGAAACTGTGAAATGAAATGCACATTGTCACGACATTTTTAGCGACTCTATTCCATTCACAGGAGTAGCATTCAATGTCGATTTGTCTCGGTGGGTACGTGAGGTTATTTCCTTTGATTCGACTCCGCGCCTCATTACTTAGGGGTCTACTGAGAGACCTCATTGAATTTTTCACCGTTATTGGCCCGTGTCATTTTAATATCAGACTGTGCAAGTGCACATCCGAGACCGTTACAAGGCGGCACTTCACGCTCCGTATAAACAACGTCCAATCACGTCAAATCTCTCCTACTAGCCGCAATAAAGCCTCGCAGACATAACAATAGAGTTCACACGCCCCAGAAGGGCCTTTCAACGGTGGCAGCAAGCATGATCCATGTCTCAATACTGTCCTGAAAAGCATGCTGGGAGTCCGCCCGCTCAGCCAGCAACTAATTAGACCACCATAATAATCTGTACTTCTGGAAGCGGTGCATCATGGGAAACGCTTACAGTATTAGCCCCCACTGGTTTGTGTTCATCTTTACAATTCGCAGGAGTCACATGACACGGGATCTCATACCTGTTATCCGACTCCGCTGTTGGTTCTTGGTAATTTGACGGGGAGAGGAAAAAATATTCAAATCATATGTAATTGTTACATCGCAATAGGGAAATTAAGCGACATGCTACAAGGGGCTGCTCCAATTACTGGCCTCGTTTAAAGCAATTGAAACGACTTGATGATATTATAAAAGTTTAATGTCTGTAAGCGGAGCTATAAACGTGCGGAGCGATGACGGTAGAAATACTCATTTATCACGGGGACTTCGGCGTGAATTACAGTCATTTGCTGGAACGGCTGAAGTTGCGTGAAGTGTTACCTGTGGTGTTGCGTCTGTTCTGTTTTTAGTCTTCGATTCCACAGAAATACGTGGATTTCTTAGTATTTCTGTCTTGTTAAATATCTAAACATTTTGAAATCAGTGTGCATTTACTTGGGAAGCAAAAATGGCTAGAGATATTAAGTCTTAATAATAAAAAAACAAACAAGCATAAATATCTGCCGATAGGATCAGATCAAATAAACGTACTTTAAGGGGAAAACAATGACAATATAGATAAATTGAGAGATGGACAGATACAGTGTAGATAGATCAGTAGTAGACGGTTATCCGAAAATAAATATCAGGTGATTTATGCACAACTTGTGAGCGAAGTACGGTAAAATGCTGCTGCATCCAAAAGCCAGACTGCGCTCTCGTTCAGAAACTCCAAATACACACTGCAGAAGAAGACCATATCACATGTAGTTCTAGGAAATGCCTACAGCACATGTTTTTAACACTGATCCTCAAGCCTCATCAGGTATTTTAATAAAGTATATTTATAATGATCATGTTTGACGGGTGTTGCTTTTTTAAATGCACGTTATAAGCCGTACTTCTCAGACAAGCTATGCATCAATAAAATAATCGAAACTACACATTATCGCAGCCAGCTCGGTTTCAGCAGAATTAAGTGGTCACCGGTGTTAACCCATCAGATGTTTAATAGACAGACAGTATACATTTTTTTCATTTATGAGTGACCCTTGCACACCCTCAGTTCATTTGAGTGGTTGTCAAGGTGTTGCTATGTGGTTGCTAGGGTGCAGGTGGTTGCTTACAGTTCTAAATCAAAAGAGGCCATTCTTCAGTTTCCCAGTCTAGATGTGGTTTATGTCCTTCGCTGTACGTTTATGGGATTTTCTTTTGCCTGTTTTATCCTCACCTGGACAAATATTGAAAGTAATTCCCCTCTTCAAGTCTTATGATTTGAGGTATTACTCATGTCTGTAGCACAAACGGGGCGAAACGAGTTAGCACTAAAAATAGAATAGAGCCCCTTTATTTATTGTCGTGCTAGAGGTTTGGGTTTGCGGTGTGTGTGTGTGTGCGCATGTGTGTACTTCGGTCATGTCTGCTGTCGGGTTTAACGTGTCAGTAGCTCCACACTTTAGTGTATTGATCTGTCCGAGCTCTGTCATGTGAATCCTGCTGAGAAGTGCTCGTGTTTCTGTGACAACTGTGGCCAATCTGCCAGGCACCCCGGTTTAGAAACCTCAGTCGTTAGAGAGGTCACACCGTCTCCTGAGGGACAAACGTCTATGATCTGCCATAACTCACAATATGAAAGAACCACCCTGTAAGCAGCCTGTAAAGGGCCGTGCAGAGGCTTTGCCGATAAGTAGGAAAACAATCCCACAATGCAAAGCGTGGAAGATGCAAAATTGCTTATGTTCAATAAGCGGCTTTCTAGCTACATAGTTTGACTTTTACATTCAGCCTGTAGCCCAGGGCTAAAGCAATCAAATCTAATGTCAATGTTCTCTCTCTCTGTCTCTCTCTGTATCTGTCTCACTCACAAATGCAAACGCAAGTATGCACGCACGATGTAATGACTGTTTAAAACGTTTAGAAATAACCGATTAAACCTTAATCGAAAAACAAGATTTGCTATTTACAGTAAGATTCTTTGGGAACCAGCTTCTGTTTGTCAGTGACGTGCCTGACATATCGTGTTAATGGTCATGTTCATCATATTTACACAGAAACTCATTACATGCATGAGAAATGAGCCTGTATCTCAGTGCATTGATGGATGTGTCCTGGGGTGCCGCGTACATTTCCCAGACGCCGTTGGCGTGCCGTGACTACATTTGCAGGGCTGCACGGGAGCTGCTTTAAGAAAACTCACATTCACAAGGTCAGTGCATGTGTGGACGGCACCCAAGGGTCATTATTACCTGTCAACTTTTTGATTCTCTGATCCACACCCAATCCGAATGCTCTGCCCCTTCTGTGTTTTATTTGTGTGTTCACTTTTTGTTTACGTTTTTATGTTTATAGAAAAATTCTGCAAATGTAATTGTATAGATGGTCATTTTACATGTTCAGATTCAGTTCTTCATCTGCTGTTGGTTGTATTTTGTTGTTTTGTTTGAGTGTGACTAAAACAGGAAGTGCTGCTGGACCGCCATTGTTTACGTCTTGTGAAATGGTCCGTAGACAAATTCACACGGATCCGACAGACGGCAACAAAATTTTTCATTGTAAACACAACAGCCAACTTTAAATTTTGTGTACCCTGCAAGTCACTTTACATTAAAGCGTCTGACAAATGTTTAAATGTTATGTTAATGAGTGTGTGATTTCGTATGGACAAATAAAGTCACTTGGATACAACCCACGTCATAATTATCACTTCTGAAATCATAAGAACAGACTTCCCAGGAGAAGCTGAAAGGAGCGTTAGAAATGGGAGATGTTTCTGGCTGAGGAACATTATATCAGTACCATAATGTTGATGCAGCTGCTTAGGTCTGTCTTGATCATCGTCAGCCATATTATGTGTGTGTGTGTGTGATGAAGGGAATAAGAGCTGAAGGAGTTAAAGGAGAATGAAAATGAGCGAGATCAATGAAGAGGGAAGTGCAGAGATTAAGAGAGATGGGCAGAGTGAGAAAGGAGGAGATTAATCTGAAACCGGAACGAGGGATTTGAAAAATGAGCCTCCGTGTAGCGACACGTTAGACTGACAGAAAATATGTGAACGCTGAAGTGCATTGACGTTGAGTGGATGTCACACAGCTGTGGGCATCCCGGATAGACACCATCACACACACACACATACAGTAGCGGTCAAACATTTGGACACACCTGACTGAATTTCTATTCTTATTACCGTAGAGATATTTTGGTAACACTTTATAATAACGTTGTATTTGTTAACATTAGTTAAGGCATTAGCTAACATGAACATATTCACAGTATACATCTTTAATTAATCTTTGTTCAACCGTATTTTCACCTAAAGGCTTGAGAATAAATGTTTGGGTTTGTGTTGCAGAGAATAATAAGTCTATTTGTTACACGGCTCGTTGAAATGCTTGATTCTGGTTGGCCATTCGCGATATTTGTAGGTTCGTTATTCCCATAAAACAACCTCTCAAAACTAATAACAAACAGTAACTTGGATGTAGCAAATAATTTTGACAGGGTTTTTTGACAAATGATCATCTTTTGATAAGATACATTATATTTACAATTGATTAAACAAAATTTCCTGCATGTTCGTGACATTTGAACGCCATTTCTTACCTTAAAACGGAAAGTAAACGGCTTTTCCTCGCGGAAGTTAATATTTTATTTCAAATTCATATTTCATGTCCAATATTTTTCCTCATGTGGAAAATAGCTGTGTAATAAGTGAGATAATGTACAAGCAGTCGGCTGTTATCGCGAAATAAGACCCTTCAGTGTGTTACACTCTGTCAGGTCTTATTTCTCTGATAACAACCGGCTGCCTGTTCATTATTCCTTACCTAAGGAATGACATGTGAATGGACTGGGATAGTTGTTGTTGGACTGGATAGGTAAAGCACAGCTAACATTGTCCAGTGTACATGAGAAGCCTTTTTATATTGTTAAAAATGTTAGGTAGTTCCTGAGAAAGTTTTAAGAAATATACAGAGTGAGCAGAGCTTAGATCTTGAAAGAATGACCACTTTAAAGATTCTTAAACATTCAGTAATTCATTTTAATTTGTTTAATAATAATATAATAACAAAATGATCCCATACACTCGTGAAAATAATGGTGCTTAAAAGGTTCTTAAAAGCGATGCGATGGAAGAACCATTTTTGGTTCCACAAAGAACCATTTAATCAAATTGTCTTTAAGGAATCATCTCTTTCTTGCCTTTTATTATCTGAGGAACCTTCTTTTGCCACAAAGAACGTTTTGTGCGACAGAAAGGTTCTTCATACGTTAAAGGTTCTTTATGGAACACTGAGACGAAAATGGTTATTCTATGGCATCGTGAAGCACCCTGATGTTTCAGAGTTTAAGAACCATTTTAACCATGAACCATTGTTGTCTGGTTCCATTAAGAACCATTTGCAGAACCTTTCCATTTCAAAACTGGTTCAATGTATTGGGAAAAGGTTCTTAGACAGTAAAATTGTAAGATATGGTCCTTCTTAGAATGTTTGACTGAATGGTTCACCAAGTAGCCAAAATGGTTCTTTGATGGCATCATTGTGAAGAATCTTTAATGTTGCAATTCATTATTTCAGTGTTTTCCTGACATTTAACCCTTTTTTAGTTAAACTCAAACCCAGAAACCCCTTCTTCCTTTTCTTCTTCTTGATATTGATATCAGTACAGCATTCCTTTTATTAAAGTGATTCATTGATTTGAAGTAAAAAAAAGAAAAACAGATTCACCGAGGAGCTTCTCCTTTTAATGCGACACCTAAGATTGTTTGTGTTTAATGAGTTAAACAGTTCTATGGCAGTCCTGTATCAAGAAAAACATAACGGCCATTGATTTATAAATGAATTGTTGTAGGTTTCTATGACTTGACTATTAAATACCGTAGTAATAATAAGAAAAGTGTAGGCATGTTTTCCATATGGTTTTTCTTAAATGCGTTCTCAGCATCAAACATGTTAGCCAGTACTTTAGCAGTCATTGACGAATGAGATAATAGCATAGACATGAGGGTAAATCGCTCAACCCGCAGTGAAGAAGTCAGGCTAACAGGTCGAGATCTTATCATTCTGTCTTTTCACTTTAAGGATGGATGCTTCGTTGCGTCTGTCCGAGACAATTTGAGACTGCAGTCCATCATTTCCTCTCAATTCTCTATTTATTTAAATCAAGATTGTCAGCAAAAGCACTTTCTGTTTGCATGATCTCTGTACATCATGAGTTAAAGTGTGCCCATGTGTGCCTTCTTGTATGGATAAGAGCGGAAAAGTAAATCCAGGGTTAAATGTCACGAGGGTGAGTAAATGATATCATTTTAATTTTTAAATGGAGGAATGATGTGAATGAGGGTCAATCAGACACTACTCGAGAAGGAATGATTGATCACGTGGATGATTGCACCAAGAAAATGAGGCGGCGAGTGTGACTGTTAAAGACGCCTCGAGGGAAACATCATCTCTACCTTCGGCCACTGGGTCCTTTCAGTAACGCAATCCGCATCCGAGACGTAGAAGCATTGATTTAGCACTTAGCTCTCGCGTCCCCCATGAGCGCTTATCATTTCTGGCCCATCGCCAGCACGGAGGCGTCAAACTTACTAATCGATTCACAGAACTTTGAAGACGGCGGAAAGTACCATAAGGAGACAGGGGGAGGGGTTGGGGGTGGACTTGTTTGATCAGGTGACAGAATAGTTTCGGGAAAATATTCGGTGAAAGAAGTCAACAGATGGCACGTTGACTCCTATTTTCAGCAGTTTACTTTGATAACCAATGGTAGAAAGTTAACTGTGTGATTCTGAAAGTTTTGGGTTAAAAGTGTGTGCATAATGGAAGACCGTGATGCTGTTATTTCTGTTTTGTGCTGTTAGTGATAAAATGTAAGTTCATATTGCGCTAGAATTGGGTTTTTCTAAATCTTGCAGATAATGGGAAATAAAAGTTCACATATTCAGTGTGTGTATAAAGAGTAGTTTATTTTGTTCTGGTTTTCAACTCAACAGACAGAAAAAGTTTATCTTTCTACTAGGGCTGTCAATCAATAGCCATTTGACACTGATGTACGGTATATAACTGAGAGCTCTCGTGTCTAACTGGTAGGAAATATACAGAAATTGAAGTTCTCAAACACTTAATAATCTTTAATGCTAAGTTATTAATTAAATAAATAATTAAAGCTACAAAGCAGATTGAATTGCTCTTTTCTTTTGTTCTTGATTAACACTGATGACAGGAGTCACAGCAGCAGGATTAAGAACGCTGTCACTTTAAGAGCTACGCAGATCTGACGCCTTTTCCCATTTTCACAAATCGTTGCATTCATTTAGGATTTAATTTAACACGTTGAAATCTGTGCCAACGAAAATGCAAGACAAAACGGGTTTTCTGACATAATCTTATGCGGTTTTGTTCATTCAAGCATGAAAGAGAACTTCATACTGGTGTGCTGTCTGACAGAGACTCACTGACGCAGCCTTTATCATGTGACTCTATACACTAGACGGGACCGCAGTAGCGTTGTGACGTGATGCTGAACGCGTCAAAGCAACTGCTTCAAATCGCGCTTAAATAGTTTGAAGGCCTTTGCATGAATAAGAGCGTGATAATATAATGTAATGCTAGACAAAGGATGACAAAATAAAAGGATGCTGCATTAAAATATTTAAAAGAAGTAGCATGCTTTAATATTTTTTTAATCTCTTTGACGAGTTCATTCATGTTGTGCAAAGTTCAACTTTGATGAATTTAAGGAGTCTTGCTAAAAAATGCCACATAACACATGAGAAAAGCCTCTGGAGAACAAATGTAAAATGTTACAAAATGAGAAGAGCAAAAACATTGATTGATAAAATTGTCAATGTAATGATGTTATTCATTTCTCTTCATTTTGTCTTTTACGCTGCTTTTTAAATGTTTTGTATCTTTAAAACCCATATTACCTGATAAGTGTAAGTTTTGTCAATTTTGTATCATACTTGCAACAGGGAAATTAATCAATTCACTGAATGGTTCATATCCGTGTGCTTTTAATATACGAGACCAGTGTGGAAACAAGGAACCTGATATAATGTCAGTACTGAGCATTGGGTGAATTCTGCCTGATCGTTCTCATTGATCTTTAAAGAAACTTTAAAAGCACCATTGATCAACTAACATCACCCAGAATACAGCTCATTTACCAAATGTCTGCAAACAAGTTGCAAATGAGTCCATTTAAAAATGAATTAACCCACCAGACAGAAATATTGAAACCTGCAGATGTCAAGAAATATGACAGATGAAGTGTGTAATGACAGATACGGATCTTTATGTGTTGTCTGTGTGCAGCACAAAACCAGCATGAGGTCCAGATATGGTTACAGTAGGTATTTGTATTACCTTCCATCTATTATTAAAACATCTTTAATGGTGCTTACAGGAGTGAGCATTTCTTGTAAAGCGTCCTATGATGTATCGTTTTGTCTTATAATGGGATTTTGTCTGCGATGTCTTATTCTGAAGCACTTTTAAAAGCTCTCTCTGACAATAACAGAATCACGTGTGGTTTGATTTAAAACTGAGCTTCATGTTTTGGATGTCAGATGTCTTTTACATGTATCCTTGTGAGATCCAGTGCCTGTATTTGAAAAGCATTTGTTCAAAACTCAAAATTGTTTTTCGACTTCTTTGCACAGAAACTTTACATGTAGCTTCTCAGCTGTGAAAACAGTTTGCATTTGACAGACGCTTGTATCCAATTGCAATTAAGCTTTACATTTATATGTATATTTGTGTTAATATGGGCAAACATACCTCTAATTTGTATTTTTTATATTATCTTGCAATTTCATCATGTGATTAAGAACAGAAATCATATTCATTTTTCTTATCGGCAGTGTCTCCAAGATTATGTGACAAGTGAACGCCGGGGGTCAGGTGACGTTTGCCTGCCCGCACCCGCCCATCCGCCCCTCTGCCGGTGAGAATTCACCGCCATTACTCTTCATAAAAGATGATGGATTAAAGCCTGATAACACACGGGGCGGCAGCGCTGCTGTCTGAGTCCTGCTCATAAGAATGATGAAGTACACTGCGTTGCCCCGGAGCCCAAACACTGCTGTTGCTTGTGGGGGAGACGGCACAGAAAATCAGGTTTGGAGAGAAACCGGGGGTTCCCAGATCCTCATGCTGTAATGTATGTAGAAAAGGTGTTGGCTTAAAGCTGTAGTGCTTCTTCATGCCTCCGCATAATGTTTGGATATAAATAAAAGTCCTGTCATCTTTTATTCACCAAGGTGTAGTTCAAAATCTGTTTATAAACCAAATGAAGATATTCTGAGAAATGTCTCACGTGTCCATACAACGGAAGTTAATATGTTGTTTGGTAACCAACGTTCTTCAAAATATCTAATTTTTTGTTTAATGCAGAAGAAAGAAAGTCCTAAAGGGTGTAAAACGACATGATGGTGAATTAAACGATGACAGAATTTTCATTTTGATGTGAATTGTACCTTCAATCTTCATAATTGTGGAAAAAACAGCTAATGTATTTACACAAAGCAGCGGGAACTAGACCCATGCATTACACCTGTTATTTGAGTCTTAAGGAAGTAAAAGCAGTTTATCCTGTCAACATGTGTGATTCGAGACAATCCTATTCATCCTCCCAGCCTGAAGCTCTGTGCTTTGTTTCTTCGAAACATCTCCCACCGTTTGGCACCTTCGCAAGTTCGCAAGCTTTTTGCTATTTTGCGAACAAGATCACCTGCCAAGCTCTTTCCATCAAGAGGCGCTTTTTATTTTTCTTATATGTCACACGAGTGATTAATCGTCACTTGACATGAAACTGGAAGACATGTCGAAGCAGCTCCTGTGAGATGTGTATGGGTTTGTTCCTGAAGGGAATTCTGACACGAGGTTAATCTCTGTCAGAGAACCATTTAGAGGGGCAGAAACACTGTTTACACAGCATGAGGGTAATTAAACAGCCGTTACCTGTAAGTGTACATATTTGCATAGCTGAAATGATCTTATTGTTGGAGCGTTCGTGTCATGAAGTTTGCGGCGACGCTTCCTTTAATGTGGGAAGCGAAAAGAATGACGGTGAATTCATGTTGCAAATTTCTATGTGAAGTGAGCATGTGTATGCAGTTTATGCCAGCAGGCACAAGAAAAGCTCTGTTCCATTATGTACGGTAAAATAAACGCCTCCATATGTCATTCACCTCCTCTCACTACCATTAGCGTCTTTTGAAGCAACACATTCTCATCCGTGCGTTCGGTGACGCAGCGCTCATTCATCTCTGTCAGGCGGATGAAGCGTTTCGTGGTTTAAGAGCAGATTTTTACTGACGATTAGACGTGTTTGGTTTAAGTAACGTTTTGTGTTTTCGTTGTCTGACTGCGTGAGACATGACGATTCATCCTGCTTGACGTATAGAGGGCTTGAATTTCAAGAGGAGATAAAAAACTGCAGCGTGTTTGAGTCAACATCACATAATGACAGCTTGTGTTTGGTTTTCTTTCAGCTAGCAATAAAGACATTGTAAGGTGTCGGAACGAGTATAGGAATCTAATGCACACCCCGTTATGCAGTTTAAAGGTGCAGTTTGTAAAAACAACAACAATGGCGTAGCTGGATCTGTTGTCTTCAACTCAGACGGGAACGAGAAATCTTGTCACCAGATGAGGTCAAGTTTTAAAATGGTTGCGAATAAATGAAGTCCATAACGCAGTGACTGCTTGAAACAAGTTAGTGGCTTGCTAGACGCTAGACACTACTTCCGCATTTGTCAATGAAACTTTTGTCATGCAGTTTCTAGGCCCGTGTCACTGTTTAGAATGGCGATTTTCTCACGATTTACAAGTTGTTGGAAACATTTGAGATATTGTAAGTACTCAGCTGAACAAAAATATGTAAAACTAGCTGAGTGGTTTTTTGGATATTTTACTGCAAAATTGTTACGAGCTGCACCTTTAAGGTTAACTTCAATTTGAAAGATTTTGGTCTGTTTTTAATTCAAGTCAATAGGATAGCTGTACTTGTGTGATTCTAGATTGATTTTCAGGAACGTGCAAAGATGTTATCGCTGGTGACCATATTGGAAATTTGTAATCTAAACATATTTGTATGTTATCCTGTTTTATTGTGTGAGCTATATTTTTATATTATTATTACATAATCAAAAAACCCCAAAAGCAGTTTGATTAACATACTTTGAATATACGATAAAACAAATGTTTTTTTTATTATTTCTTAATCTCTTTTTGCAAATTAACTTTTCATTTGTTGATTTTATGGTTTTTACGTTTTTTACGGTTTTATGCAAGTTTACATCACTGGGTATAAGCAGGGGGCGGAGTCAATGTGGGAAGATGGTTTTGAAGTTGGAACAGGCTGTGACGCAGTTTTTGACCACTTTGTTATTTTGCATTGTGTGGAATCACATTTGTTAGCTGTATAATTTGAAATCAGACGTATGTTTTATTAAAGAATTTGAGTCAGATGTGCTTTTTATTCTTATGTTTACAAAAGGCTGAAACAAAGCCCAACACAATCTCTTAAATTATCAAATTCGCAACTCTTTTTACGAAGTGGATATTTCGTATCAATTCAAAGGATGTGACTTTTTCAACAATAAAAACAAACAAATATTAATAAAAAGCAATAATGAAGGCCCACTCTTAAACCTAAACCTCACGTACACAAAAGCAGATTGCATTAAAATAATCGTACGAATTAGACGCCTCATAAAATGGTTACGAACTGGCATGAGATTGTGTTGGACTGAAAGGATCATCAATTTCAGGAATCAAATATGTATCCTTAGAAATAAGGCATAATAAATTCAGCAGCATGCAGCGCTCTTGTCATTTTTGTCTGGTTGTAACGAGAAACGCCAACATGGGAATAATGATGTACATCAGTCTCATTTATCAGTTATATTCTGTAAAACTGAATCTGTTTTAGTCTGATGAGTGATCTTTGTGAAAAATAGAAATATACGAACAGTTCTGCTTTGAACTTCCAGCATATGTATTTGTGTTCATTAGAACACATTTTATTTTGATTAATACTGTGAAAAAAGGCATTTGGTCCTCTATTGTTAGTGTAGAGCTTTTATTATTTGTCTTTCAACAATCGCTCTGTCTTAACTTTCTCTTCTTTATCTGTGTGACTGAAGTGCCCTGATACACACAATGAATTCTAATTAACATGTATAGTTTTCTAGTCAAAACTCTGGACGTGATTCATCTCAGACTTTCTGTTCCACTACAAACACGGCACTTTTTTGTGTGTCCTGTTGGCAGGTGCTAATGACCAGAGGAGTGATGAGAGTCAGTGTAGAGGAAGGACTGGACGGACTTCATCTCGTGCACAGACTTCCTGAAGCTGTCAGACGAAATCTCCAGCACTCTTCCCCAGTGTGACGAGTGACACAGCGTCTGGACGCTCTGTAAGTACGTGCAGGTGATAAAGTTCTGTCTCTTAAAGGCCGTCTGCTCGAGTCCGGATGATAACTGAGATTAAAGCAACACAGAAATGGAAGTCAACACTACGGTTCAGGTCAAATTTGGAAAGTAAAGTTTGTCTTTTTGTCACGTTGTTGGAAATGTTCCAAATGATGTCACTTCCTTTGTGTATTTTTTAATGGTTCGACAAAAATCAAACAATAACGAGGTTGCATGCAAAATGTGTGAGACGGCTGTTTTAATCAGGCTAATAGTTCAGGGGAATCTATTTATTGTTATTTTATATTATTATCATTTATTTACAATACAACATAACAGAATCATCTTACAAGTTGATGATATCGTATTAATTCATATAACGCGAATGATGCAAAAATGTACGATTTCTAGCAATCGTGAGGTCCATCCCTGAACATGATGTTTAGTTTGTACGAAAATATACGAATTAGCTGCCAGTTCGCTAAAATGTTAAGTTGTGTATCTACAAGATTTGTAAGAAAAAAATGAAAACGACGCTTTTCAATAATGTACTATATGAGATGCAGTTGAAGGAAGTGATGCGGGAGAAGATTATAATCTCTTGTTTTGCTAAACTAAGATCTTTTCAAACAGCATGTTTGTTTCATTGGCTGAAAGCTGCACTTCTCTGAGAGATGCGTGATGATGTCAGAGTTGTGATATGTTCTGATTGGTTGTCTGGTCGTATCTGCGTTAAGTGCCTGTTTTCCATCTCCTAGAGTCTCTCAGCGTTTATGCTGTCACAACACGGTAAACGTCTCGACAATGAAGATGGATTATGGTAAAGAGACATTGAACTGAGTGGAGAAAGAAAAGAGGAAGAAAACATAAAACCTTTATTGTAGCATATACTGGAGAAAATGTCTAGCTTTCATGATTCGTTCAACGAGGCTAGACGTCTCTTTGCCTGTAGCGTAGCTGTTCTCACCCTCCCGTTCATTAAGCGTGACCTTTGACCTTGCAGTAGGTGATCATGTGATCACATAACAGAGTGGCCCGAGGTGGCAAGAGGGCATTGTGGGTAATGGCATACCTCACATGCAGTGTTTCTGTCAGCCAGCGTTCAGGTGGCGTCTGTCACCATCTGTGGATGTTAAGTCGGGGATGGAAATCTCAGGGGACGTGCCTGAGCACAATGTTTTCAAACAAACAACTCTGAAGTGCGATCAAATGTGTTAGTTGTGTTATTGTAGCGCTTGCATTACACGTCAAGCTTTTTTAAGAGCACAACATAGACTTCTTTAGTTAAAAACGTGTTTATGGCGCATGTGTTTTTGCATTTCTTTGTGGCTGCATTTATGTTCAAATAGTTTTCTGCGGTGCATCAAAGGCTGTCTGCAGAGTTTCTCTGAATCAACAATATTGCTTTAAATATAACGGTTATTAGCTACGTCAAAAACACACATTACAGATCCAACAAAGTGCCTTTAAATGAACAGACTTCTTTGACATGTTGATGTCATTTTCACTAAAACATGAAGTTAGAGATAGACGTTTGTGTGGATCGTCCTCTTGTCAACTAGCCATTAGCATTTGGTTTGCCTCACAGCCTGGAATCCGATGAGAAGGGCAGAATGGTGTCATCAAAATCATTGTATTGGTATCGTTTGTATCGTTTGTATGGGTGGAAGAGAGTTTTGAATGCTTGCATCTACTGAATCTGAATACAGTCAGTGTTTTACATTTTCTGTATTTTGGCAAACGCAAAACATGTCTTTCTCACATGTCTTTATCTTTTGGTGCATTCCCTGGGATCAAACCCTTGACCTTTGCGTTGCAAGTGCAATGCTCTACCAGTTGAGCTACAGGAACACGTGTTTATTGCACATGTGTTTTGAAGCACAGTAGTTTATAGGTATATATATATAGGCCTATGTACTTAATCCAAAAAACTTGAATTTTAATGCAATCCGAACATTATATACATTATAATTACGGACTTCCACATACAACAAGTTTATTTATAGCAGAATGGTTTACCTCGAGGGAGGTTAAGTGTAAATGATCTTCAATATCATAGCAAACTTGAAATCAAAACAATAAAACAAGCAAGTTATCATTACTTTTAGAGAACCGCCTGCAGAGTAAAGTCTTTTGTTTAAATATTATTCAAATGAAAGTATACTTATGAGTGTAGTTAGTATAGTATGAACCAGTCTTTCTTACGCATCTGTATTGCTGTAATATTTATCACAGTTTAGTGATTGAACCTCATTAGATAGTCACAAATGTGTGTTGATGTCATTCATTGTTGGTGCACATTACGATCACTTCAAACCTGATTCATATTGCCCGTAACGTAATGCCAGTAATGTTTTATTCTCTGATGAAACGGAAATAATTGCACCAGTCTGGTCACAAAGTGTTGATGGTTCTACTTTAGAGGCACCAAGAAGTAGACCCCAGAGATGTATGTGATAGTTTCTACTGTACATGGGATTGTTTCTTTTGTGATGCTGAGATGGCAGGTTAAACATGCAGGTAAAGCAACACTACATGACAGCAAAACCGATGAGAGGAAAATGTCAAAGCAGAGATATCTGAACTGAGAGAGAGAGAGAGAGAGAGAGAGAGAGAGAGGAGCTTTTAAAAGGGTTTTGTCGGTTATTGACTGGTTGCTCTCCACTGCTAATAGCCATTTAAAGATTATAGGCCTGCTGGTGAAAATCAAGGCCTTCATTGTTCTCCTTATTGCATTCTGGCAGATGGGGGCTGACACAACAACACGCTCTCTCCCCGCGGGCAGCCTCTCTCCGCACGGCTCTCCATCAACAGCCATTCTATTGAACCAGCCCTAATAACTGCCCATGAATTATTTATCTCCATACGATATTGAGGGCCGAGAGGAGGAAGAGGACGGCGCGAGGAAGAAGGGAGGGGAGGTTTGCGCGCGCAGGTGCCAGGTCGGACGTTCTTGCGGTCCGCCCCAAACGCTCCCATGGTGGCTCTTTCCGGGAACGCAGCAAGCGTTCCGATCAGGAGAGACGGGGAGATAAAATATATATTCATTAAATGTCAGTCGACTGATGAAATGAGAGCGATCCATTAGAGGCTGGCCTGGGCGGCGGTGCGCAGGGCTAATGTTTCCCGGTTCTTCGGAAGGCCGGCCGCCTTTTAGTGGGCACCGCGGTGCCGCGGGGAGCAAAGCTCTTCATCTTGAAAGTTTGGCCGACTGGCGGTGTGCCGTTTTATTAGGGGAAGGGTACAGGACATCTGAAAAGACAGAACATCATCATCTTTATTATTTGGGGATTGTGGCCTATGCCTCAAGGGTCCGAGTTGGGCTCAACTTTTACGTGCAGAGGCAACTTAGGTAATGAGCCTGTTCACACTTGAACATTTACAAAATAAGATGTGAGTTTAGTCCAGGTCACTTTTTTTGACGCAAATTTTAAATGATTTTAAATACATTACATTTACATTTTTCGCTACTTGTACTGTTCAATAAGAAATTAAAGTAAGAATACTGTGATAAAAATTTGTATTTTAATATTAAAATCTGGATAAATTTCAAACGTCAATAAATACTACATACATTAGATAAATATATTACAGTTTAAATGCCATCTGTAAAATACTTATTTTACTATTTGACGTGAAAAGGAAATCAAATTTTAGACATTATTGAAATAAAACGTTGAGGTGCTTTAAATATTTTTTTTCAAATAATTATTCTGAAGTAAAATATGAGGTGGACGTGTGTAGTGGAGTAGGCGGGGCGAGACTGTGGTTCGAGACCGGTGAGTAATTGTGAATGAGCGCCAGCTGTGCGCGCACCGGTCTCGAATCACGTAGGAGATCGGGAGCATATAAGAGAATCAGCGACCGGACCGTCGAAGAGAGAGGGGCCCGGTCCTCTCTCTTCAAATGGTATTGAAATATATCTTTAGAGACCCCTGAACCTGAATAAACTATTATTAATACTTATAATATTGTCATTTCTTAGTGACATTAACAATTGCTGTTTTCCCAATGGCAAGTTAGTGCAACTCAATGTTTGTTTCTAAATCATGTTTTAATTCCTCTAAGGAACCTTCTTCTTTTCTCGCAATTTCACAGCGTCCCAGTGTCTGGAGACCACACGCTGGAATTACGTGGCCAGTGGCAAAGATATTTTCATAATTCCAAATGATTCAGAATTAAATATGCAGAGTGTTTGATCAATACAATTTCCTCACGGTCCAAATGTAGAGAAATAATGAACAAGAATTCTTAAATATTCATTACGGGCGATGAAGGTTTAACTGGTAGACGCAACCGTTTAAAATGTGTTTTCTGTGCATGAAGTATTCGTCTGCGTTCTGGTTTTACATAAACATGGTTCAGAGAAATATTTAGAAATTCACTGTAAGACTTCCACAACCTGAACGAATTCTTCATGTTTTATGTCCTCATTGTGTCAGTGACACAGTCTTTCTAGAATGATCTGTAATTTAGTGAGACTCGTATAACCTCACCGGTGAATCACAGGATCCTTGTCTTATCACTTTTTATTTGATTTTAAATGGCAGCATATGCATCAAAATGAGCGTGTATGTGCGTGTTTGGGTCAGTGCCCACATTTCGCTCTTACAGCGGGGAAACGGAGGAAAACTTTAATAACAGTTTGGAGTCCAGCCAGAGTCTAGACAAATAGCCTTGGATCTCATCCAATGAAAGCATGCCAACTGTCCGCAACTGGCATTATTATTGGCTTTTTCACACCCAAAGGAAATGCCCCCAAATGACACCATTTCCATTCCAGTAAAGTCATATTACAGACAGAGACAATTAACCCGAATCCTAGAAGAGCTTCAGGACCTTCAGACCAAATGAGCATCTCAGACAAATGACAGGTGACGAACTCCTCTAAAGCACAGAGACACTTTCGCCAGACAGACATATAAGGATAGAAAAAGAAAGAATAAATGCTGTTTTTCAACTCATGGTTGTGCAAAATCTGGTTTCTTTAACCACGAAAATGTTCATATCCAACCATGGGTTAAAACATTCCATTTAATTTTATATTAATCATATTTTGTACAATTTACATCTTATAAGAGTTATGTTTTGCCGCGATATCGGAGTTGATATCTGATGTTGATTTTGGAAAAACCCAGTGTGGAGCAAAACCAGCACGTCAGGCCAACACAACAATGCATTTTAACACCGTAAAGGAGGGATCTCGGAAAGTGTAGGTTGCGTCTTGAGACGTCATTCCATGTTGCGTTGGAGAAGCGTAGGAGAGAGATGAAGTAAAGAGTCGAGCGAGAGAGAACATGCCTGCGGGCAGAGTGTGGAAAACGCATGCAGGGGTGGGACCGGCAACCGGTTTCTTCAAAATGAACCATCTGGGTACATGGAAAAAAGGGAGAGCATGACAACAAACAAAAGACGCAGGGGTGCCAAAAAGGGTCGGAACCCCCCGGGCATCCGCTTGACGATTCTCCTAAAAAGGCCCGTTTCCCCCCCCGGGGGTTCCTCGTAGAAGCTGAGAGTCACAGAGGCCTGCAGGCTGACAGTCATCCGGGTTAATGGCTCGGGCTGAGCGGGGTTGTGTACTCTGTAGTGTGGGGAGTGGATTAGAGAGGTAATTAAGGTTAATGATCCACTCGCTCTGATCCGTGTGCTCCATCACCTCAGGCTACATGCTATGGCAAGCGCTCGGGCAGATGCCTACTCCACAACCACACACACAGGTGGATTCAACGGATCATTTTGTTTTAAACGCTCTAGTGAGTGATGTGACTTGTGTGCATTGGCTAAATGATGACGTATGCTCGCAGTGGCGTGTCTCATTGCAACAGGTTACATTTGTGAAATTGATGTCAGGTCATTTCTTACTTCTTGCTTGGAAAGTTCACTTTCACTTCTAGGATACAGAGTTTAGTGCAAATATTTGCTTTATAGATATTGTAAATATTTGCTTTATATATACAGTTTATCTATATGCTTTATTTATATAAAGCAAATAAAGTGTGAAATGATTATCACTTTTGATATTTGTGCAATTGCAAAACAAGTCTTTCATAAGATTGCTGGTCGTCATTTTTATTTGCGTTATACAGTGAATATGTGGCATGCAAATGTAGTTTTCTCATTAATCTTACTTTTTTTTTTATCTTGTTTTGCGACACAACATCCTTAAAACAAGATATATTTTGAGGATCAAAGTGACATAAGAATATCAAGTTTTTGATTTTCAGGGAAATCTCACAGAATTTTATGTTTAAACGAGGAAGAACTGTTAGGGTAAACATTTTAATAAACACATTTTCAAGAAAAAATTGTTTTAACCTGGACCTACAGCTGTTTCTTGACATTTTAGACATTAAATGTATACATAAAATCTTTCACAATTTTGCTTTTTAACATAATGTAAATATATGAGGATATTTAGATAATGGTGTTGGGAAACAAAACGAAAAACTGCATAAGAAAATAATTTTATTACCCCTTGCTTTTTTGTCCGACGTATTCAAAACACTGAAAAGGTTCTTCAACGTGGAAGAACAATATTGCTTTCTTTTCTACTACAGAAAACACTAAGGTTATTTAAGAAAGCATACAGTCTAATTGATTCTTCTATCGCAACATTTATCTTTATTTTTAGAAGTGTGAATGTAGTGCAACATTTCTTCATTGTTTTGCTTTGGATTGCTTTGTTTGTTTGTTTTTAATTCATTTAAAAGAAGGAATTATTTTCAACACTTGGCCCTTCGGCAGTTTGGTTTAATTTAACATCACTGAGTTTAGACAATGAAAGCCTGTAAAGTTTGGTTAAACGTCATGTGCGAAAAAAAAACGGCTTTTCATATCCATCGTCGAAAGAATTGATATCAATAGATGCCGTCACGATAATAAATGTTCTCATCATACTCGCAATAATTTTGTCTTCACCGTCTGAATCGGTCCTTTTCTCATGGAAACATAAAGTAAAGTGAGAACGGGGAATTTCCGCGGACGTAATGCACGGCATAAATCATGTTAGATGTAACTGCTTTCATCTAATTGCTCTGCTTTGTGCAGGACGTGTAACAGTAGGCCGACCCTTTGCAAGAAACATGGTGGTTTTTCACACTATAAACTGATCAATTGAATGGGACATCAAAAATTGAAATTTGAAGAAGCTATTTTTCTGCTCTTATCTGTCTTTGAAATACCACAGTAATAGCAACAAAGTGGTTTTTCCTCAAAAATGCAGTTTCTGTTGATCGAATCAGGTTTCGGGGCAACACATTTGAGCATGTGAATGACAGGACCAATCAGACGTAAGTGAATTATGACCCTGTTAGGGCAGGTTTTAGTGCCATACCAAGCAGACACATTTTCTAGCCTTTTCCTGTAATTTTTGAAAGCCTTTTTGCTGTAATAAAATATCACTTTTTCCCACATTTATGCATTAAACGCCCATCGTCCTCTTGTCTCAGCTCCGATGATAATCAGATTGAGTCTCGCTTCCTCTCCACCCCACCCTTGATGAAGATGACACAGGGCCTGTGAACTCCACCAGTTCGCTCTGCATGTGCCTAAAAGTAGTCGCTAACATCAACCGGTAACATTTTAGGATCCTCAAAACAGTTTATAAACACATATGCTTTTGAAATGCTGGTCAAATAAAGCTGTAAAATAGGAGCACTTCTTTTTATTTTGGTCAATATTACTGATTGATTAATATTAATTGCTATCCATCGTCTATTAGACTGCATTTACACTGCAAGGTCTAACCCACACATCCAAGGTTTTGACACAAATCCGATTTTTCCTGTTTGCGATTAGACATAACCGATCCAGTTGACATCAATATCTTTCGAAGACTGAGAAACGTTAATCACAGCAACATGCGAGTGGATGTCATGCAACCAGGTACAGAATTAAAAGGACAGCGCATACACAAATGACATTTCTTATGACTTTCCTTCATCTCCAAAAGCATAAAAATAAAGATGCTTCTAAAGGTTATTCGATGCCGTAGACTAACCTTTTTTTCTAAAAACCTTTAACATCCGAAGAACCTTTCTGTTTATGAAAAGGTAAGAAAGAGATGGTTCTTTAAAGAACCTTTGAATAAATGGTTCTTTGTGAAACCAAAAATAATAATTTGATAGCATCGCGGTGAAAAACGTTTTAAACACTTTTATATTCAAGAGTGTATTTTGAAGTATGTTGTTAGCCAAACAACACTGGATCCCATTGACTTAAGACATTTCTCAAGATATCTTCTTTTGCATTCCACTGAAGAAAGAGACATGGAACATCATGATGGTGAATCAATGATGACAGAATTTTTGTTTTTGGGTGAACTATGCCTTTAAGTCAGCACTCCAGAAAGTATTCAAAGCAAAGCGGTTAATGTTTCTAAATCCCTCCTCCTGTTCCTTTAATTGTGGTTTTACTAGCAAATAAAACAAACTAACATGAGTTGCTTCTTTAAATATGTATAAAACATACATGGAATAATAGTTGGAATGGTCGACATCATCTAAAGCACTCATGAGGACTGTCGCAGAGAGCTCTAATGCCCCATCATGCAGCCCATAATAACTTGAGTTCAAGTTCCACTCACAGTTTATTGCAAGTCTTTTGTTGCATGGTAGCGTAGCGGAAAGCCTCAAATCTGCCATTACTGCACATCAGCACACAGCCGATGGCGATGTTTACACCATTCTGATGTCCCCAACAGGTCCTTACCGTGAGAGTCCAACACTATCGGTTTGATTTCTCATCAAGCACAACCCCCCTCACCGCGGAAGTATGATGACAGGTGAGGTGTAACTCATCGGAATCACTGAAACCCAGCTGTGGATATTGGCAATTAAGCCGCCGTAATTGTTTGGGAATGAGAAAAAGAGCCGATTAAATAGGACGGAGAAAATGGCGATGGCTCTCTGAATGATCTTACCGTGGTGAGCTGTCGACTGAAGCTCGACAGGTTTGATCTTGTGTTGGGTTGTTTAGTTCACATTAATGTTTCTCCGTCCGGTGATCCGTGTGCCACATATCGAACTGCTGTGCTTTAAAAGGCACTCCGGGCCTGAGACAACAACAGGTTGAAATCCATAACAAATGGCACCTGCTGTAGCTTTAAGGGACAGTTTATTCTCATGACGTCACCAAAGATTTGGTCCCGGAACGCATATGTTATGCTTTAATGTGTACGAGACACCCATAGTCAATTCAAACACATGATCTGATGAAAATGGTGTGAGATCAACATCTGCATTCTGACTGACTCGGACTACAGAGCGTCTGGAGGTTGGGAAGTTTTCATCAGTCTGCCTGAAAATACATTGTACCAGGTACCAAAATGAACACTTTTATGAAGTTATTGCTAAATTTGAACAAGTGTTCTAAATTAGTGGCATCAAATCTTTCAAAGATGTTCAGAAATTACCTTTTGTTAGGTTGAAGGATATAAAGAGGTTTCTTGAAGATGCATTTGCTTTGTGTTTGCTTTATCTGAGAGGTAATTGAAATTCTGACTTGAGATTTATTACACTATTTTTTATCATAAATGTCATTATTATTCATTTAGTAAGTTTATTTTTATCACGTATATATTTTTTAATCAGTTTAATCTTATGTTGGGTGCTGTATTCTCTTCTTCCGTGGTAAATGTGGCCCTCCAATGGCGTCGATCTCCAGATTGTAATGAGACTATGTATCGAACACTCTTTAAATCTGTTTCTAGTCAGATGAAGTCAGACTGAACATTGAAGTGCAAGAAAAGAAATAGTTGATTGAATAATCAATCACTTTGTCTCGCTTAATGTTCTTCCCTCCATCTCTGTATCTGTCTTGTGCTTAAGTGTTAACTCACAAAAGAGTTTTGCTATCTTTGAGTAACAGATAAATTCATTTTACAGATTAAGAGCTAGTGCAAATCTAAACGAAGGTTTTAACACTTTTTGCATGGTCATATGTGTATCTATCAAAGATGATCTGCCTTAAATCAAACTGAAGTTTAAATTTTGATTCTTTATCATTTCAAACAAACCTTTTCTATTTAAGTGCAAGATTCTTAAACCCCTATGTTGACCGAACTTTATGTCCAAAGTCAAAGATCATAGAAATAAAATGACCCTATTATGTGAGTTTAAGCCAACGTTGAGTTTGTCTCTTTTTCACCCAACCATGGGTTGAACATAACCTATCATCTTTTAGTGTGCTGAAAAATCATTCAACAAAGAACACAACCATATTGCCAAAAGGGTGAATGGATGACTAGACAGTTGATTTATTATGTTGGTGACAGTAAACCCGTGACATCTCCCCCTGACGGCACCCTCAACATGTCAAACGCCGCACTCTTTCAATTCCCACACAATGGCCACTGTGTCACTCTTTAAAGACAGGCGTTACTGTCAGCATCGGCTAGCTCGAATTAATGACAGGCAGTAAATAAAAATATGCCACATCACCGTCACCGAGCATCTCGGGGGATCAATACATCTGTCAATCACGGCCTATTGTTTCCAATGAAAATGCATGCAAACGCGTGATTTTAATAAGCCCAAGACAAATACGCTTTTGCTTCAAGCATGAGTAAGGCTGTCACCTTTACAGCGATATGAAGTATAGATTATTAGTACAGCTTTAAAATGTAATATGTTTATTTCAGTTTGTGGCTGTGAGGTCAAAGACACTGGTAACACCCTTGCTACATTTACTCAAGTCATTATGTTTGTTTGCTCCGAAAGCACAATATACTTTTCATGTTAATCTTCTGCAAATATTTATTGTTCCACACTATTAATTTAACTAGTTTGTTTAACAACACACGGTTCCATAAACGCTCTATTGACACAATAAGGTTGAACGGGTAACAATGCGAAAGCGCCGTTGTCTTTATGAAGTCAATTTGGACACGACAAGCGCCTGGAATGCTCATCGGCACAGATGCATGGCTCTAAACTACCGCGCACGGCCATCTAAAACGCATTTACCTGCATATAGTGCTCTCTCTAGCCTGAAGCGAGAGTGCGAGGGTTTGTTTGTGTGAAAGATGATCTATGAAAGCACCACCGATGAGCTGCATCCACAGACTCTGAGGCCCTGAACCCAGAACAAGCTGAGATGGAAAAATACCTGCATGTTTACTACTTACCGTAGTAATCAAATCCTGCTTTCAAAGGAAAAAGCTAAGTGAGAGAATAGTTCTCCAGAGATGCATTTGTGCAAATGGAAGTCCATTTCTGAATAAATGTGCTGTCCACACTGTAAAAAATAAATATTTTTTTACAGTTTTTGCCAATAAATTTTACAGTGCTTTCACTGTTTATTTAAATTACAGAAATGTTTCATTAAAATTACAAAAAAAAACTGTTTATTGACATGTGTAACGTAATTTAACAGAGAAACTTTGTATAAATGGAATACAGTATATATCTGATTTTTAACATAATTTCAATGATAATTTTAAAGAAACTAACTGTAAAAAAAAGGTTTTTTTATTAACCAGCTGGCCTCTTTTAATACATGAAATACTGTAACAACTGTGTTAATTTCTGACACCCCTAAGCTTGTCACAGATTATCAGAGATCTGTTAGAAATAGAGATATCCTAGTTAAAAGTATATCAATCTACTTGTGTTAAGCAGGCCTCTTTTTTTGTTTTTAAAACCAGTCTTAAAACCCATCTTTTCTCTTTGGCTTTTGACACCTAGTTAGATGTCGACTTTATTTGCTTGTTTTAATTTGTTACTTTGAATGCTTTTATTGTGTGCGTATTAATTGTACTTATGTTTATTTTTCTGTACAGCACTTTGGACAACACTTTAGTTGTTGTAAAGTGCTTAACAAATAAAGTTGGTGTGGTATGGCAAGTTTAGCTGTTTTAAAACCGTTGCAATTTAAATAATAAGCTACGAAAACCAATGCAAAAGACAAATCACCAACCTCTGTGTTCAGCAAATCATTTTCACGGCAATAATTATCTAAGCCAATCAGAATTGACACCTCTGCTACGTTCTTGGCGCACGCAGAAAGAAGCGCGCGATATGATGAAGAGTGAAGACGGCGGCGCGCTGGTGAACTATTCTGCTGTTTTCGAAGAAGCAACACTTGTGAGAGGTAACGTTGAAAATATTTACTGACACATTCTAAAATTCAACGCAATACTGACATAGCTAGAGTATACATTAAGATTGACGACCGAAAACATAACAACTAATGAATGTCAGATGTTACATTAGCTAGTTTGCAGATGCATTTTAGCTTTGTGTTAACGTTACCTGAACGCAATTTAACGTTGCATTTTTAAGAACATTATCTTTGTGTTGGCTTGTATTTTTGTGGCCGTGACTGTGTGGCACGTGGCTGGCTAACTATAAAAGTTAGCTAACTAAAGTTGACCACTGCTAGCAACAGTTTTCAAATATGCTGCGCACGTAAGCGCATTAAAACTGGCCCAAAACATCGTCAAAATTATTAGAAAAAGATAATTGTTTGGCTTAAAGTCAACGTTGACTTTGGTTTCAAATGGTACACTAACAGTCAGCAAATTTAGTGTAATTGATATAGCCTACAGCTAAAATGGCATATGGAAAATACTCGTAGTGTGGTGCTCGATGGTCACATTGTAAAGGTTTAAGAAACAAACACACTTTATTTCAATTTGTAAAGGCTTAACACTGAGTGACTTTCAGAAATGCCTAAATTACAGATTTTTTTGTGACTGAATCTGAGACTCAATTAAATGAAGAAAATCAATGTTGCTGTTTTACAATTTATTGTAATGTAATTTTGCACAAATATTATGCAAACTAATTTTTTTTCTTTTTTTCAGTTTTTTGATTCAATACCAGGAATTGGAACAATAGCTATCTGGAACTTCTGGAATTGAGATCAGTCAGAAGGCTTCAAGCTCAAACATTAAGTAAGTTTGCAATATGGCAAGTGTTCTAAATGCTTTCACATGTCCTATATGTGGCATTTCTATGGAAACAGTGAAAGGGTATGTAAATCATCAAAAATTACACACAAATGAAGCACATGGTGAATATGCCTGTTGTGTAATTGGGTGCAAATCAAAGTTTACCAAGTATAATTCCTTTAAAAGTCATATGTTGCGCCACCATAGGCGGTCATCCGTGTCACAATGTGAAACCATACAGGGTCCACTGAAATGTGAAAAGCCACATTGCCAGAAACAATGCATTGATCTGAAAGATCTTTTAGATCATTTAAAGTTCCATGTTTCAAAGAAAGAAGAGGTGAAGTGCCCATTTAAAGGCTGTGGCAAAGCCTTTTCATTGAGGTCCTCTTTTACTGCGCACATTTCTAGAAATCATAAAAAAGCCGCATCTGTGCACATGTCAGCTATGTATCTTGTTGATTCTGTGCCAAGCCAGTCTTTTGATATTGCTCAAAGTCCGTCAGATGTAAGCATTGACGAGCCTGAGGATATCCTGGACCCACCTGATATAAAAGGGCTATATATGAGAAACTTGTGTATGTTTTACATGAAGTTACAGGCCAAATACCTTGTACCTTCATCCACTATTCAGATGATTGTGGAACAAGTAGATAGTCTCAGTGATGTGTGTCACCAGTACACAAGAAATCAGCTTAAAGGTGTCCTGCAAGCTAATACGAGATTGACAGAGTCAGACATAAAAGATGTTCTGGCAAGTTTAAATGATTCTAGCTTGCATGCATCCTGTAGCCCTGCACTCTCTACTGAGTATTTGAGAAGGCAATATTTTCAGACAAACTTCTCTTATGTGCATCCTCAAACTATTAGTTTAGGCACTGATGATAATCGAAAGGAACAATTTGCTCAGTATATCCCAATAAAAGAGACTTTGCAGGCTTTGCTAAAAGACCCAATTGTGTGGAAAGAATGTACAAAGCATGAAGATGACACTTCTGCACATGTTCTAAGTGATGTGAGAGATGGATCTGTCTACAAGAGTAATACACTGTTTAGGGAGTCGGGTATAAGTATAAAGCTCATACTGTATCAAGATGCCTTCGAGGTTGTTAATCCTCTTGGGTCAGCAAAAAGAAAATACAAGATACTTGGGGTTTACTTTACACTGGCCAACCTTGACCCGTTTTATCGTTCCAGTGTTGAAAACTTGCAGCTTCTGCTCTTGTGTAGGGAAGAACACTTTAAATATTTTGGCCACGACAAAGTGTTCTCCACAATGCTGTCAGATATCAAGGAACTGGAGACAAATGGGCTTGTGATATCTGGGCATGTTGTTAAGGCATCAGTTTTTTGCATTGCTGGAGATAATTTGGGGTCTCACAATATTGGAGGTTTCACAGAGAACTTCAGTACCTCCACTTACTTCTGTAGATATTGCCTGGTAACTAGAAGTGAGTTCCATGATTTCCAAAAAGGTGCACCACCTCGAACAGTGCAAAACTACAATGAGGCAGTACAACAGATTAGAAGTGGTGCCCTGACAGAATTCAGGGGTTTAAAATTTGATTCCGTTTTCAATTCCCTCACTTACTTTCATGTCAGCCAGCCTGGCCTCCCACCTTGTATTGGACATGATGTGTTTGAAGGAGTTGTGGCATATGACTTGGCCATGTACATCAAGCACTTTGTGAAGGTAAAGAAATTCTTTACTTACAGTCAGCTAAACCGGAGAATCAGGCAGTTCAGCTATCAGGGATCTGATGCCACTTCTACTCCTTCAGATGTTTCTGAAAAGGGAGTTAAAATAGGTGGCCAGGCAACAGAAAACTGGTCTCTCCTGAGGCTTCTTCCTATTATAATCGGTGAAAAGATTGCCGAAACAGATGATCCGATATGGCAGCTGACAGTCCAGCTGAAAGAACTTGTGGAATTAATATGTGCCCCTAAAATATCTCACTCTCAAGTTGCACTGCTCAATGTTCTCATTGTGGAGTATCTAGAAACAAGAAAGGAGATGTTTCCTGATCATAAACTCAAACCAAAGCACCATTACATGGGCCACTATCCTGCTTTGATTCTCAAGTTTGGCCCACTCATAAGATTGTGGACTATGAGATTCGAAAGCAAGCATTCCTATTTCAAAAGATGTGTGAGAAGAACACAGAATTTCAAAAATGTGTGCCAGACACTTGCAAATAACCACCAACTTCTGCAAACATATCTAAACTCAAGTTCTGTCTTTGCTCCTACTTTGCAAGTGAAACAATCCACCCCTTTCCATGCAGAGTTGTACAGTGATGCAGTACGCAGTGCAGTAGAAGCAAGCTTACCAGATCAGTGTGCTCTTGAAGCATCTACTGAGATACAGTGGAAAGGCACACTATACAGAAAGGGATTTTTTCTTTGCATAGGTCCTGGCATGCCAACAGAGTTTGCACAAATCGAACTTATGCTAATAATGGATAAAAATGTGCACTTCCTTGTAACTCCTCATGGTTCACAGTATTTACCTGAGTTTGGACTGTATGAAATTCACACAGCATGTGGAGGCATGATGTGCATTAATGGAGAGCTGTTGTTGGATTACTATCCATTGCCTACTTATGCTTTTTGTGGAACTCGAGTAATTTCTCTCAAACATAGCAAAGTGGATATTGAGTAGGAAATGTAATGCTGAGTTGTGACTGTGTGAGCACTAGGTAATATAAGGATGATTACAGTAGACTGTGCAGGACTTGAGTATGGCTGAAGAGGTCCTTAAATGCTTGAAATTACATTTTAGAATTTAACTTTCAATAACAGAGTTCCATACATATTTTTGCGTAGTTAAAAACAGATAATGATAAAAACGGTCACCACTTCACAAAGATGCAGAAACAAATCTACACACACATTAGGCTAATGTTTAAAGCTGATCGTGAAATGGCTGCCTCTGAAGCTAAGAAATGAAGAATACATTACATTTTCCTTTTGGGCTGAATTGCACTTTGGATATTTATTTGGGCTAACACTGAATTACAATGTCTCACTCTTTTCTTAGTGATGGATGATGTAGACAGTGGTCTTTCTGACTTAATTTACTCTGTCCTGCCAAATTCAAGTTCAAATGACCTGCTGTTAGAGGCTCTTCAGACCTTGGGTGTGGAAACCGTGGAAGATTTAAAATATGTCCAGGAGGCAGATCTTGTTAATACCATCAGGCCAATTGAAGCTCGAAAATTGATTGCGAGATTTAAAGCTTTTTGTAAGTATACTTAATTGTAAGTTGTAAACACATAAAAAATAATATTATATCCTCACAACATAATGGATCAGTTGTATTTGAGTTTTGCAGAGCGATTTTGAAAGATTTGTAGGCCTAAATCCTATTGTCTTCTATCCAGCTGAAAAGAATGCCAAAGAGATTCCTGATCTGCCTACCAGAGCTGAGCCAGAAAGATGTATAAGCAAACACACAGGAACAATGCCATGCGGAGACCATCGATCTACAAGTATGTGTGATGAAAATGTTTTGGCTTAATTAAAATATCACAGCGTATTTTCTAATTATTACTATCTTTTGATCTGAGACAAACAAGCCTGAAAAATACAATAAGGGATATTGTATTGTTCAGGCTTAGGGTTAGACTGTGATGTATCAATATACAATTGAAAATGCTTTATCATTTAAATTTGATGTTAAGCCTGGTAGAATAGATTAGTGTTTCACATACAGTAGCTGTTTTTTGTTGTCGTTTTTTCACACAACATCAAAAATGTACTCGAGTTGTGGCATGTCTTCTGTTCATAGGCCAGTAGTGAATGCTAAAATTTAATGAACTATTTTGAGATATTTTTTTCTGCCCTCTCCAGGTGAAAACAGTGCAGATCATTCCAACTCTCCACAGGCTTCCTCAAGCTCAAGTGAAGTCTCAACTCCTCATAGAAACACTCCAGTGGATAACAACTGGCACTTCAATTTTGAGATACCCTGGAGTAAAATGCCGTCAGAACTTACAAGAAAGCTCGAAAATAAAGAGCGGCCAACAGGACGTGAAAGACGTGAACTGATTCGCCTGATGTTAGGAGAGATTCTAACCATCTGCCCTACACCAGGGAAGAAACATCTATGTGAAATTGCCAGGAAGATTGTTTCAAGATATCCTCTGTCATTTAGAGATGTTATTGAAGATCAAGTTGTTGGTAGTGGTTATGACTCCCTTACCAAGCAGCTGCAGGCTAGACTTGACAACATGAAAAGAGGGAAAACCTCACTTTACCTGAAAAGACAGACGTCCAGCACAAGTGAGGGAGAAGACCCACCTTCCAAGATAAGAAGAGTGGATACATATGGTTGCACAAATTGGCAACCAAAACGGCTGCCACCGGGTGAAACCGAGGAGACTCAGAAATGTGCACAAGAAGAATTAAAGAACATGCACAAAAACAAAAGCAAGAACACCAAAAGTATTCAAGAAAAAATGCTGGCTACTTTCTACACTCAGAGAAGCGACATATGTAAAATGGAAACCCCTTTTTTGGTAATAGAGTGGCCATATCTGTTTGAGATGTGCGGGATAATGGTCCACTTCAAAGAGCTAACAGATATGGATGTTGACAGAGGAGCCATCTCAAGTAAATCTGAAAGAGTCATTTCATATCTCATGTCCCATGACAAGAAGAACAGCAAAATAGGGGGCATCCTAGAAGGCATTGAAAGTGCCAAAGCGAAGCATCTAGATCCTTATCTTCCTGGATGTGTGATGCTGCTTCTGAAACATTTCAGTGAAGATCAGGCAAAGATGTTCGTGATGGTTGATGAGACGTGTCTGCCGTCTGAAGTTGATCAACTGCCCAGCACGCCTTGCGTCGTTGTGTGTGGTATGTGGTATTTTATGTTTTAACCCATTTAAGCAAAAGGCATTTTTAAATTTATGAATGGGTTGATACAGGCATATTAAATCAGGGGCTGGCTGGAGATTCTAGTAAACTTAAGTATATCTTGTGAATGGGTGAAGCATTTTCTGTAATTAGACCTTCATCAGCGTAGCACTAGCATTATGGAACTAAATTAATTTTTTTTTTTTAAAGTTCATTAAAGGGGTAGTCAAGCCGAAACAGAAAATTGGCATTAATACACCATTATGTCATTCCAAACTATCAGCTGTTTATGTCCATACATTGATGGAACTTGTTGGTTACCATTCACCTTTAATGTAATCCACGTTACTCGTGTTTTAATTCAAGTCTTCTGAACAAATATGGTCACTTTATATGAGATTTATTAACTACAGTATCAAATCATTTTAGTGTACATCCACATCACATACAAAATGTCACATCTCTTTTAGCATATAATTTCATTAATCACCATTGCCATAATGTATAGACAAATTAGGTTTCACTTTACGGCCTGATTTATTTTATATGTGATTTTAAATTGAGTGTTACAACTGCATTTTATATTTATAAACAGTAAAGGGATTTTTTTGCTTCAGAAGACTTGGATTTAACCTCATGGGTCAAATGGATTACACTCATGCTTTTATCTTTGTGTATCCTCAATGTTGGTTGCCTTTCATCTACATTTTTTGGATCTAAACAGCTGATAACTTTTAAAGGGTTAGTTCACCCAAAAATGAAAATTATGTCATTAATGATTCACCCTCATGTCGTTCCAAGCCCGTCAGACCTCCTTTCATCTTCGGAACACAGTTTAAGATATTTTAGCTTTCTGTCCCTCCATTGAAAATGTATGTACGGTAAACTGTCCATGTCCAGAAAGGTAATAAAAACATCATCAAAGTAGTCCATGTGACATCAGTGGGTTAGTTAGAATTTTTTGAAGCATCGAAAAAACATTTTTGGTCCAAAAATAACAAAAACTACGACTTTATTCAGCATTGTATTCTCTATTCATCTGTAGTATTCCGCTGCTGACGTAAGTCTCCCTCAGACTGTGTAAAAGAAGCGCACCAGATGACACGTCAGCAGTCTGAGGGAGACTTACGTCAGCAGCGTCACTGCGGAGTCCTGAACGCGGATTGACAACAGACCCGGAAGAGAATACAATGCTGAATGAAGTCGTAGATTTTGTTATTTTTGGACCAAAATGTATTTTCGATGCTTCAAAAAATTCTAACTAACCCACTGATGTCACATGGACTAGTTTCTGGACATGGACAGTATACCGTACATACATTTTCAATGGAGGGACAGAAAACTCTCGGACTAAATCTAAAATATCTTAAACTGTGATCCGAAGATGAAAGGAGGTCTGACGGGCTTGGAACGACATGAGGGCGAGTCATTAATGACATTATTTTTATTTTTGGGTGAACCAACCTTTTAAATATCTTAATTTGTATTACACAGATAAACTGTCATACTGTTTTGAAAATACATGAGTTACTGTGAGAATTATTTTTTGGTGGACACCCTTAACTTTTTAACATAATGGAAAGGTAAAACCCAGAATAGTACGGTTTTCTTGTTGTGCTAATATGCAAGCCAAATAATGTGGTCTTTTGATAGTCGTGATGTTAGACTTTTCTTTTAACCTAATGTTTTTTGACTTTTCTTATTTTCCTATGTACTGTAGGGAGTTCTCCCCTCACAGCTGAAAACTTGATGATTGCTGTGGACCAGACCATCGTGAAAGATGGGGTCACAAATTGTGTTGATGCCCTTGTAATGATGTTCGTATACTACTACTGCCTCAACATCAGTTATCCACTGGAACTTGGAGCAACTCTGGAGTTCATGCAGAGGTAAGACTTAAAGTTTAACCACAAAATGCATTTCCTGAAGAACAAAAAGTGTGTATATATGGCCCAAAGATGGATAGATAAACAATTATCCATTTAGGAAATTAATGGACATGAAACCGGTAACAGAAAAAAGTCTAGATACATTTTATTCGGTGGCAAGATCATTACAACATTTATTCAATGACAGGAGCAAAATGAGCAGACGCTGTGCATTTCTGGCATCTGTGGGAAGACAACTGGTATTGGTACATTATGAACTGTCTATTTCGATTTAATAGATCAAATTTTTTTCCCTGTTGGACATTACATTCTCACCTTCCATCAATCTTGTGGTGCGACTATCACTGTGTCCTAACCAGACGCGATGCGTTAAGATTCCAGCGACAAGCAATTTGTCTGTCTACACCAGACACGATTACAAGATGCAATAAAATCAATCAAAAACCACAGCCAATCAGAACAGCGTGTGGGCGGGCTCCCGTGGCAAGTGCACGGCCCCAGAGATTAGTTTTGTTAAAAACATAATAAAACAAAATTTATTATTTTACACATTACACCATTTTAAACTATTAAAAATACATACAGAGTTATTACAACAATCTTTGCTATAGAATCAAGTTTGAACATTCTTGTTTCCATTTGTGTAATTGTATGGCTACAAGGCTGGGAACAATAAATTATATTCAAAGTAACATTACACGCTTTTAACATAAAATAAAGCACATAAACAGTACCTGAGATTATCATTGGCATACTTTTTTGTGTTGTAGTTCCAGCCGCGATGTTGCGGAAAAAAAGCAGTTCTTAAAATAGCATCATTGTGTGTCGCTGACACGGCTGGTTAGGACATGGTGTAACCTTTCCTTTATGACCTATGGAGATGTTGACACTGGCAGCAGATTTTAACACTGGTTGTTGGAACGCATCACAGCCATTGTAGGCACAGTTGCTTAATGGGAGATACTTGTTCACCCCAAAATAAAATTGTCATCGTTTACTTGCACTCATGTTGTTCTAAACCTGTATGAATTTCTTCTTTTGAACAGAGATATTTTGAAGCATGTTTGTAACCAAACAGTTGATGGACCCCATTGACTTCTAAAGTATTTTTTTTCCATACTATTGAAGTCAATGGGGTCCATCAACAATTTGGTTACAAACAAATCTTCAAAGTATCTTTTGTGTTCAACAGAAGAAATAAATGTGTACAGGTTTGTAACAACTTAAAGTTGAGTAAATGATGACAACTTTATTTTGGGGTGAACTATACATTTAGATATGTCTGTCACCTCTCTAGCTCAAGTTGAATACTTTTTATATGGCTCATCAGAATTGCTGATTATGAAAAATGTTTGTAGCACTATATTCAAGTGTATTTCTGTCTTCACAGATGCCTTTTCCGGATAAATCCAGATAGGGGGACCAAAGTGGAGAAGCAGCAATCTAAAAAACAGCAGTCCATAAATCCTAAGGTTCTTTCTTTGATTACAAACATTGCAGACTTTGAATGGCGAGAGTAGACATCTCACATGCCAGCTTCTTTCTGTTTCATACATTTCCATTTAGTTTATATACTATTCTGTAATGTGTAAAGGGTTCATTCTGCTTGTATTTTGTGGCTGACTGTTATCTTGAGTGAGTTGCAGGGTTTTGACGTGTGTTTACACGTTTTAAATTGTGTACAATTCAAAGTACAGGGTTAAAAAAAAGCTCACAGTAAAGACCAGTAGTTTTAACCAGTGGGGAGAACCAGTTTCATTATAAAATAAAATGTGTGTTGCTAAACGATGCTTTGTTAAATGTTGATCACAGGATGTATTTGCAGATAACAAATAAAACAAAATTAAGATTACTGTTGTTGTTGTTTTTTATTATTAAAGCAAATCTTAGTTATTTTTGCAACTTAAAGTTGAGTAAATGATGACAACTTTATTTTGGGGTGAACTATACCTTTAGATATGTCTGTCACCTCTCTAGCTCAAGTTAAATACTTTTTATATGGCTCATCAGAATTGCTGATTATGATCTTTTAAACTTTTTTTATCATTCTTTAAATAATTTTTCTGTGTTTTAGGTGTTTGAATATTTTAACAATGTATGTTAAAATGAAAAGATTTCATGGTATTACAAGGATATTTTTATGTAGAATAACAGTAATAAACCGTAATTATAGGAAAAGAAATTACCGTTTTTTTACAGTATATGTTATTATCTGTACTTAAAACTTCTTTTAAAGACAATTTTCTGTGTTTTAGAGGTGTATGACTGTATTTTAACAATTCATTTATGTTAAAATTAAAAGATTTCATGGTTTTATAAGGATATTTTTGTGTAGAATAACAGTAATAAACCGTAATTATAATATAATTTATAACCGTTTTTTTACTGTTTTTTCCTGTTTTTTTTTTGACAGTATTTTTTCGTTTTTTAACAGACATTTTCTGGCGCCCCTGCTGCCAGAAAATTACCGTTTTTTTACGTTTTTTTTTTTTACAGTGCAGGAAAAAAAAACGACAGGTTTATAAACTTTATGCGTAGATTAAAATGTGACGCTTCTATGTTTTTTAGGGATAATAAGATTTCAACATCTTGTTCATTAAAGAAGTGCCAGTTGCTATCACTTGGATTTATTTAGATTTTTTAGGGAGAATGTTCATTAAATGAATAAAACATTTTTATTTTGGAAGACAATTCTGTGTCAAACAGTTATTATATCTAAAAAACATTATGCATCTTTGTGTAGTCCTAATTTCATATAAAAATACTATTATCTTAATTTATTGTTTTTTTTATTATTTATTCCTAAATGTCAGTTTCTCTCACGTGAATGTTGTGAATGTTCAATTGTGACTTTGAGATAAAATAACTACAGTAAATATTTTCTATCTTTCCATTATTATTATGAATTAAATTTTTATTTACATTTTTTAGGCATTTGGCAGACGCTTTTATCCAAAGCGACTCACATTGCTTTATCCTATACATTTTACATAGGTATTTGCAATCCCCTGGGATCGAACCCACAACCTTGCGATGTTCTTACCACTGAGCTACAGGAAAGCTTTAAGCATTTTAATAAATCATTTCCACATAATGTCTCTCTAAATGACTGCTTAACAGAATATTTCAACCATTCAACGCTCTTAAAAATAAGAGTGAAAGGTTAGAAAAGGTTCCTCTCAAGGATGCCATGGAACCATTTTGGGTTCCTGAAGAATCTTTAGTCAAAGGTTCCTAAAAGAACAATTTCTTCCTCACTTTTTTGCAATCTGTAGAATCCTTTACCACTATAGAAACCCTATTCTGCAACTCACGGCTTCTGTATATGTGAAGGGTTTTTTAGGAACGATACAGCCCGTTCCAGAACCTTTATAAGAGGAGTGTAATGAGTCGCTGAGAGTCAATGCCACTGAGCACATGTATAACGAAGAACAAAAACCCGTTAGTAATTCACCGCCACCTCCAGTTAGTGTGACAACAATAACCTTTAATACTATCATTTATCAATTAGAGGAGAGAAAGCAGGGGGAGGAAGAGGAGTAGAAATGGTCCAGCTGAGAGCTGTGCAATAATGTGCAGCTGTGCAGGAGAATTCAGCGTCTCTTTATTACTTCGCGACAGAGGAGAGACAGAGACATATTTCACTCATTGCGTGACTTAATGAGAAGTGCTCACAATCCATAATCTAAATGCCACCCAACAGCGGGCCCCGGATCTCGCGAGAATTGCGTCGAGAAACGCAAAAGCGGGCGCGAGGCAACGCGAGAGTTCCTTCGGAGTGAGAATGGGACAGCGGCACGCGCCACCTGATGGCGTTAATGAAACATTTCTAGGCTTTATTTCTTCCTTTAACTTTGAGTTTTGTGATGATATTAAAGTCGAGGAAAAAATAAGCATTTAAGCTTTTACTACAGTAACCATACTTGTCCTATACAACATACAACACTATTTGTCCTAAAAGTCTCACATTAGGCTAACTTTTAGGATGTTTGTGGTAAAACGATGACAACACAAAAACAACTACACTTTTACAATAATACAACCGTGGTTTACACCTACTGCATCTTTATAAATAAAATGCAATGAAAAGAAATACACAAATAAATGAGAAATTAAATACATAAGTAAGCCTATACAATGTATTTTGTTTACATTTTAAATTTAACCACAAAATCCAATTAAAATGATCAATATCCCATTCATTTTGTCTGTATATTAATAGATTTTTATTGATATTAAATATAACTTAATAAAGGGTATAAATCTCCTTTATTTTAATAATACTGTTTTCTCAATATCTTAATAAATATGAATGCCGTGTGTGTCTTTCTTTGAACTGTATGAACATCAAAATCATCTGAATAATGATTTGTCAACGAGCGGTTCTTTGCATAAGTCTGTTTCCCAACAGAGATCTTTTTTTCCCAGACAGAGTCAATATATGATCTCCGTTCATTTCTCCTGTGGATATTCACGCTCTTTTCATCGACCAGCACAATATTAAAATGCTTCATTCACTGTCACGACTACTTCATTAAATCCAACATCTTTCCTGCATGTTTCCACTTTCCTCTCAGGCATTTTCTCATTTCCTACATGCTTCGAATTCACACGCTGATGCCTTTAATATGAAATTTATTCAAATGTTGCCTTTTTCTAGGTCTTTAGTTCCTGCCATGGACGATTCGGTGCGTTCTTTCTGCCCTCAAGTTAACTGGGGTCTGTGTTTACACGCCGGTGAAATAATGAGAGTGTGTGTGCTCGTGTGTTAGGTCACGCCGCGCAACCGGTAACCTGACCCTGCGTTTTATTGAGATGTCCATTAATCCCGGCTCTCTGCCCATGACCTCTGACCCGGGCTGACCCCTGCACATGGTGTTGCCGGCCAGAGGGACTGGAGAAGTGCCGCATCCGGACGGCGTCTTCCATCCCGACAGCAGCCGACCCTCTCCCATCGGAGAATCATTAAGCGTGCATCTAAGATGAGGGCCAGGGGAGAGCTTTATCCACACAAATACAGCCATGAGAAAGAGGCTCGGCTCTCATCTCAACGGCTAGAGTTACGCCGGAGTGAGAATGATTCAGCTTTTAATTGCATTCTTATAACTCTATAGCACATCTTCATCCGTCCATTCATCCGTCTCTCTCTCGATTGTGTTTTGCGCTCCCCGACAAATGCCTCTCGGAGTACAAATCATTGCAAATTGGAATTCATTTTCAGAGCCCTTTTAAGAAGACGAATATGAGAGCCGCTTACTTTAAATGATCCGTTTATTTTACAGCTTTAAGTCGTATCGTTTACCTGATGGCTATAAAAAAAATCCTGCCTCACCTGCCACTGAGGGTCTAAAAATAAAAGCCACCGTGGCTTTCTCACCCGCAGTAGCCGGGCATGCTGAAAGAAAACACCCCATCGCTTTTACCGTCTCCCCTCCAAGCCGTTGTCACCTATCCCGGCTCTGGTGAGCAATTACCTGGCCTGTCGGCATCCTAGCTGAACAGATTGAATTCTGATTGATTTCTGCCCAGGAAAGAGGAGAGAATTTAAAGGTCTTCTTTTTTAATTGGGTATTTGGTGTGTGCTGATGTGAGGAGCTTGTCCTTCCCCTGGGATCCTTTATGGGGCAATAATGGCGCTGAGAAACAGGCCGGTCTGCTCTCTCCCTGGAAGGCCATAACCCCACATTTGTCCTGAGTGCTTTTCTATTATGCATTGATAGCTAAGCATCAATCAATAGGGGAGGGAAGAGAAAACCCAGGGAAACCAACTTCTTAAGTGTAAAACGCCTCTTAATACCAGAGCTTTCAAACAACTTAACCTGGGTGCTTTTTTTGCTGCCCAGCGTCTTCGAGGCGCTGATATTTTATTCAGCAGGAGGGAGTGGGTTCAGGGTTCAATAATGTATGCCGTGACCGCATCCATGGGCTGGTTTTGACTCACGCGTTTACATATATGCACACGGTTCACGTAATAGCACTTTACCCTATAAACGTTAAGACGAAGAGCTAAAATTCCCAGTTTTAAGATACGTTTAGAAGAACTCAGGACTCCATGTGTAATGTGTAAATCAACTTTTTAATTAAGCTCTATTATAAGTACAATTCTCTGGAGGGAATAGAAGTTATTTGGATTTATATACAATACCCACACACATAATCGCCCTTAGTCGAGGGCGAGAAATATAGTTTAAGAGGACACAGTTTACGGCGAGTTCACAAAAATAGAAAAAATCTGTTTAAATGCTATAATCTTTGTAATCTCTGGATCTCACAAATACATATGGCCGCTGGGCCGGCCCTCGTAATCTTCGTCATCTTCGATCACCTCTTCTTCGTCCGTTATTCTGTATTCTCCGTTTTCAATCGGTCGGAGATCTTTGCTCAGATGAGACCCTGAAACACATGAAGAGAGATTGACATCAACTTTAGAGATGTATTATAAATATATGCTTTAAAGGTGTTATGGTAAAGACAATAGCGAATGTTGTTTAAGGTTTTTTTTATGTTTTTTGGTGTTGTTTGCATGTTCAGCCTTTGATTTGAATTTTTTTTATTTATAAGCTTTTATATTGGAAGTATATGCTTTTAAAAATGTTTTGGCCATAATGAATGTTTTTGGAGTTGGTTTGCATGTTTAACCTTCTTTAAAATATATATATATATTTATTTTATAAATAAGAGAGTTATAAAGTTATAAATAAGACCAGCACTCTGATTTCATTCTATTTTGTTGCAATTTTTTGAATTTTGAAACTTTACAATACTAAACTTTTAGTTTAAGTTTCTTTTTTCAAAATAAACATTTCATTGTTAGTTGTCGATACCTAATGCCTTAACTAATGTTGATGTAAAACCTTATTTTTGCTTTAATTTTCTGTTTTTCACTTATGGAAAGCCACCTGGCACACAAACACTAATTATCCTTTTTTCTGTTTCTCTACAGTGTCCTTCAGCATTCTAATAATTAGCCTTAAGAAAGGGTCTGTCCTGTGTTCAGAGTCACCTTTCACTGCCACCTATCCCAGAGTTCATAGCAGCGTTCCGGGAAACGGGTGCTCGGGGGGAAGTGCTGGTGCAGCAGATAAGGGTCCGTCTAAAGACGCAGACCCCCCAGAGTAAAAGATAGCATCCAGACAGTCACAGCAAAGACCTGCCACATAATACACACACTCGTCCACCCCCTCTCTCTTTCCCCTCCAAATCTCCCCCCCATCTCGGGCCCTCTCGACCTCCTGTCATCACCAGCTTTCACGCTCCTGCCGGAGAAAGCCCCCGACTGGTGTACGGTTATCCTCAGCTCCGTCCGATTCTCGGAAGGCCAAGTTCACCTTTGCCGATGAGGAGATGATAAGCGCTGATAGTCGGGTATAGGAATCGATCAGCTTCCACTGTTGGTACGTTTGCATGTCTTTTTTGACCACTCCACAGACCGCAGAGAGAACACGAATATCCTGACGGACTTCTCTCTGCAGTGTGGATGGACATTTTTCAATGTCAAAATAAGAATTCGGGGAAATTAATGGTTGTTGTTTGCGTTGCATTAGATAGACTGCCCGAAAACACTTTCATTGTAAAGTTCCTAATCACAGAAAATCGACAAACATGAAATCTAAGAAAACACAAATGAGGGTTCTTTATTATTTGCTTAAACTATCCACGGTGATTCTTACTAAATGTAAAAGACATCTTTATTTGTTTTGATATTTTAGGTTTAATGTTTATTCAAACATGTCTGGGTGTGTGTCAATCTTTGTGATTTGTGTGTGAGAGCATCCTGCCCAGTTGTGTTTGTTCAGCGCGTCGACCTCTGACCCTGTGTTTCTGTGTTGTGTCTGTAACCGTGTTCTCAGACATACCTCCGTGTGTAACCTGTAATCTGGCGGAGGCAGAAACCTCTCCGAAGGCGTTCCTGGCGGTACACGTGTACACACCTGCATCACTCGGACCGACTGCTTGAATCTGGAGCCAGCCGGTCAGTTCAAACCGCCGCGGGCGGCCGCGAGCCTGTAATTACACACAAACACCGTTACACATCACACAGAACGTGTCTTTAATGTCAAACTGAGAGAGGTCATTTGTGGGCGTGTAAATATGTGTTTTCAACTTCACATAGAACAATGCGTTAGGAAATAACCACTCGAAGAAAACTAAAAGCAGATCTTCTGTGTGCACTTAGTTAGACCACAAGCATAAAAATATGAACAAATGTGTTTTTATTTCATCTTCGTCTAACACTAACATTACAGATGCTGTAACTTTTTTCCAAGATATTTTTAAGATTCTTTGTGATGTTCTTGATTTAAAAGTCGCTCTAGAAAAAAGCATCTGAAAAACGTATATGTAATATGATTTTACATTTATTGAAGGTTGATATATTAACTAAACCAAGTCAGACGAGTCCACCCTTTAATATTCTTGTCTTTAGATTTTTGTGTGTCTTCCTCTTTCAAGTCTACGTATTGTTTTGTAGTCATCTAAAGGAAAAGGGATTTGGTTTGTTTGCTTTCCTGTACATGTACACATACCTGAACAGCCATGCTCGAATCATCCGCAGGAAAGGAAACAACATCCCCCTCTTTCCTCCACTGAATGGACGCCAATGGATACGACGAAACCTCGCAGGAAAAGATGACGTCACTTCCCCTTGGTGTGACGATGTCACGGGGAGCGAGAGTGATGACCGGCTCTGTGGAGTTAGCAGATGAAAATCCAATATTGAGAATTAAAACTTATTATTAGAATTTTAATTCAAATAGAATTGTGGTAAACTAATGGATTTAAGGTCATCTGTATTTTATGGCAAACCAAATCTCTGTTATTCTTTCACACCGACTCCTGTATATGACACGTTACCATTTGTTTAGTTTGTTTGGTTAACTTGGTTAATTGTCCGATGGTGTGATATCAAACACGTATTTACAAGCTGCTAATCTCAAACACGGCAGTGAGATAAATACGCATTTAACGGCTCACTTTTCATCCTTACAGCTGAACAAATAGATTCATTTGGGCCTTTACATGACAAACACTTTTAAATGAGGTGATTATGTTAGCACTCAGACTCTATCCATAACAATGCGTTCTCTCGAGAGGACATTTACATTCATATATACATTTACAATAGCAGAGGCATTCTTACCAGCATGATGTGAGTGGCCATTACTTTAAATGAGGTATCTGAGTAAACAAATTTATACAGCAACAAAGAAAACACATCTAATACAATTCTAAACATGTTTGAGCTTGTTTGCCTTGTAGAAGTTTAATGTTATTACTGTAATACTTTTCCAAAAAAATGCACATTTGTGGAACTGGATTAGGGTCATATCTCACCCCAAAATCATTTTTTTATATTCGTAAATAATCAAGATAATTTAAACAAAATTTGGTAACACTTTCCTTGAAGAATGTTCGTATAATGCATTATAAAAGTACTTTTAATGCATCGTAATGTCTTATAAATAATTGTTATTATAACACTTATCAATTCATTATTACACTACACATTTTAAATTGGTTATAATTATTTACAATTACACATAATGCATTACAACACACATTAGGAAGAATTATAATGCATTTTACCCTTAATAACCCTTTAAAGTGCAGTATACATACATGCTTCAAGGAAAGTGTTACCCAAAATTTATTTGAAGAAACCTCTCAAACTTTTTTACATTGAATATGTAAAAAACACTAAAGTGCTTTGTATGGAGCTGCAAGATGAGATTGTTTCATAGTCTTAATATTAATAATAATAAACAAATTTGCATTTCTGAAAAGCAGAAATGTAATAAATATCGTAAAAAACATGTAAGATACCAGAAAAAAGAATGACAGGATAAATAATGATAAAACAATATATACAATTTTGTGCTTTTTTTATTTTTGGAGAAATCATGACCTCCGTGTTATCATAACCTTCATGTTTTCATTCAAAGTTTATGGGAGTATGAATTCAATCTTCCACAATACTTACTTGCCTTGCAGGGTCCGTGGTGAACCATCGTCAACATCTGCCCCTTGCCCTGCTTGTGTTTGGCTGCCCGAAACTGACACACGTTGTTGTACGTCTTCCCGTCTGATCCACAAAGTGCTTCCTGCTTGCTGCACACGCAGACGGCGCGGGGCTCACCACCAGCGTTTTTGCCTGAAGTTCGGCAGCGCAGACCTTCACCACAGCGCCCGTAGAACGTGGAGCCGGGCTGCGGGTCACACAGTTGCCCCTCTTCATTTCCACATTCCCAACAGCACCCACACTGATCTCGAACCAGCCCCCCTGCACAGCCCTGCATCTGCCTGAGATCTGGACATCTTTCAGAGTGACACTTTTTAGGACATCCCTCCCCTGGTAAAACGCTCTTCTGCCAGTCTACACGACCCAGACGGAAGGATTGGGATACCGAAGCCAGCATCATGACCAGCATCGCCAGTAAACAAATCATTGTGAATGCCCAAAGTTAGTAAAAAAAGGTCACAAACAAAAAAGACAATTTCAGAAAATGTCCTGAGTCACATGAAGTGTCTTTGCCGGTCGTGAGGCCTCACAATCCCAAATTACAGTTTTAAAAGTACCTGGAAGGTTATTTTCAGCGCTGCCCTGATAAAACGATCTGTTCTGCTAAAGTCAAACTTCACCGTGAAAAGAAAAGAGCAACAAGCTGAGAGAGAGAGAGTGAGAAAGACAACACAAGACAGGTCTGACTCCCGTGACCCCCTCTTAAACTGCAGGGTGCCTCCCCCTTTTGCCCAACAAAAGTTTCCAAAGGTGTGAGCTGGGAGATGAGCAACAGCCAGTCAGAATGCTCAGGTCACAATTTGTTTGTGTGTGTACGGGGTGGAGGGGGGTGGGTAGTGCATGATTATCTGTAGACCTAAATGTCCTCAAGGCTGTTTTTTTATTAAAAATGTACAATAGCATTTACAATATTTCTATACAGTGAACACGCACATATTTGGGATGGAAACATGGAACAATGGCACATCATAACAGTGGTCGTCATAGTACTCAACTAGACCCAGAGAAGGTTTTATTGGCGTCATGCAATTGAAATTAAAAACACATTAAGTAAAAAATGCTTTATAGTTTATTAAATGGAGGAATGTAAAATGTCAGCTATATTAAGCAATTTTTCCATTTGGTATAAATAAGGTAGATGTAATAATGGACAGATGGCATTATGTGTTCATCCATAAAAACATAAAAAAGTCTTAAGTATCGGGGAAGAAAATTCAAGGAAGAATGAAGACAAAATATCAAGACAATTGCACATTTGGCAGAATCATTTTTACATTGAATACATAGAATTCAAGTCAAATACATTGAATGCATTGATTGCAAGGTAGTTGAACCCCCAATCTTGTGTGGCGAGCTAAGGGGGCATCAAGAGACGCTTAGAAACCAAAACGTTCACATTTCCATTTCAGCAAATGCTGTGGATTCAACTTAATTTATATATCACTTATAACAGTGTTGTATTGCATTGTTTAAAAGCAGCTTTACATGAAATAGAAAACACAGAAGAGGAAAATTAGTGTGATGATTAAAAAAAAAGAGAGTACCATCCTAATAAAACCTATTAATGGGATTATCAGAAGTTCATATAATATCGGCAGTCTCCCAGTGAGGAAGCCAACACAGCAATGGTGGAAAGGAACCAAAATTTTAATGATGAATAAATGGTTGCCCGATAAAGTTTAAAACTGAAGGTAAGATATTTGTAAACAAAATTAACAAGTAAAAATTTCAAAGCAAGGAAAACTAACTATTTAATAAATACAAGCTTTAACGTTAAATGCCATTAAGTTTATTTTTTTCCCTTTTTTGATACCCCTGACTTGTATAGGTTTATGTACTCTTATTTGTAGAATACTGTTCAAATTGTTCTTCATTAAGAATTAAAAATAAATGGAGAAAAAAAACTTGGGTGAACTTAGTTTCAGGAGTGCCAGTTCTCCTCTGACGCATAACAGCTGCAGTCAGTGACTTTTGAGTAAAAGTTTATGATTAACAGAATTTCTTTTAGGGCACAATGACATTGTTTGCCCTGTGTTGTAAAATCTGTGTCCCGGATTTGAGAACAAATGTTTCATCCTGTTTTTTATCTAAATCTATTTCAAAACAGTGATAGTCCAGATAACAAAATGTGGCTTTGTTATTCAATGGTGAGAGCTCATGGTTCTCGAACCAACGACCTCTTGTTTTGACCACACCCACCCCACAGTTCTAAGATCGTACGTCTCAGTTCTCTACGTGGTTTTGCATTCAGGCACATCGTAGCAGCTCAGCATGAAAACCACAACGCTTCTCTATTGCTAATGAGTTTATCTGAATGAAAGTGAGAAGCCATTGAGCTCCTGCATCTTACTAATGTCCTTAGTTTATCCGCTGCTCTCACCTCTCCACGTTAAGCCAAAACAAACAATTAGGCGGCCATTAAGGGGCTATTGTTAATTGTAAATAATCCATCATTAATATTGATTAGCTGTGGCGAGCGCGTCTCATTCACTGCGTTCCTCTTAATGAGTGGCTCTTATAGTGGGCTAATTGCTTCAGGCCGTTTGTATTCAGCACCAGGGAGGCAGCAGTGTGCCGTGAGTTTGTACCATTAACTAACACAGATTGAGCGGCCATGATAAAATCAGACCCACACCAATTAATTGTGTTCTCAGAGAAACTCTCACAAGGTTACGGCTCCTGCCTCTGTCTGTCCAGAACACAAAGGCATGCGATTTATTCAGATGTTTTGAAAGGAACAGACAGTAATGTATTGTCATTATTTACTCATGAACAATTCTTATTAAAGGTTTTGTGTGGAAGGTGCGTGATGTCATCTTTAAGAACTGTGTTGATGTGCACGTTTATCCTGAAGATTGCATGGTCATAAAATTGTTGCTTGAAGGCAGACCAGCTGTGGGCAAACTCTTGTAGACATGATGACAACAAAAGACCTCTCATTTTCTCTCTCTGAGAATAAACACGTCATCTGTTTCGCTTTTTCATAGAGAGCGTAGGGCCTAAAATGCAGATATATAAGCATTTATTTACCATGCCATTGCAAAACCTGTATGTTTTTATTCTTCAGTAAAACACAAATTAAGATATTTTGAAGAATGTTGGTATTAACCCCAAATGACTTACATTTAGATGTTTTAGTCATTTAGCAGACGCTTTTATCCAAATGATTTCAGAGAGCAATAAGCGATATGTCATACAGGAGCAATAATACAATAGTTGCTAATACAAAGTTACTAGTTTCAACAAAAGCTATTGTTGAACAGACTTTCACTGTATGGACACAAAACTATTGAGAAATTTATCAAAATATCTTCTTTTGTGTTCTTTTCAGTTAATAAACACTGATCACAAACTTTTTGACAAGTAAGCGGGTATAAAAGTACGTCTGATAGAAAGTGAAAAGACTTAACTTGCCATTCCTAGAAACATAATATTCAAAAAGTGTGTGCATTATATTCATATTTATTGTCTATGTACATATTGGCTGGTTTATACTATAGTTCATACTAGCCTGGAAGGTATAATAAGTTTTAAAAACAAGATTGCCTCTATCAGGACTTAATCTGACGATCTTCTGGACGTTTTCACCGTCGCTGTCCTTTAAAATGCCTCGGATGTCCAAATTCACTCTTTTTTTATGATTGCATACTGTCATGATAAGCAAAGCTGATGAGCACTTTTAATACTTTTTATTCAACAGATGTTTTAAAAACCCGGTGACAAGCATAAAGGGTGACTAATAATAATGATTTATAGCACAAAATAAAAATCAAGAAATATGGAGATATGAGGTTTCAGAAGGACAAAGGCGATATTTAATATAACTATGGCAAACGTTGACTTGTAAGATTAACTGCTGCGTATACACTTCAAATTTGAATAAGAATCCAACTTAAACAATACTATAAATCAGCATACGCACAAGTGACCAAAACAAGGATGAGAATGTATGTAATATGACTTTAAAATCATTAGAAGCAAGCTTTGTCAACATTATTGGAATAAATGCAAATCGTACCTATCAAATATTCTTTGGACAACCTTTCATCGTCATTAAAGACCCATGAAAAGGAAGCGAAACTTGATATGTAAATCATTCTTATTCATGTCAATTTTTGTTGTCTGTTTTGTACTGTAATGGGTGTTGTGTTCTCGTGATTTATTTCCGAGTGGACACGCATGTCAGATTCATGAAGATTCATTGTCATATCCTCTCTCCTCTCTCTTCTCTCTTCTCTCTCTCTCTCTCTCTCTCTCTTTCATTCATGTCCACACACACACACAGAGTCTCACAGTCTTCTTGGAGCCTTCACAAATTCAATTCCTTGATAACAATGATGTCACTCAGCGGAGGTCACATATGGAGCAAATGCTTGTAAATCCAAATGGTCTTATATAGTGTCTTATAGTGTCAGGTAAGGGATGAGACATATTGGTTTGCGTAACAGACATCAAGTGTGTGGTTGTGGTAGTTCTTTAAATGATGATCAATATGAATTAATGCAACTCATTTTTAAGACATTGGAACCAGTCACACAGTCCTGCATATTCAAATATCACATACTTTGATATTTATTTATTTAAATTAAATTTAAATAATACATATAATGAAAATAAATTCTTTAAAGGTTCAAAATACGTCTTGACCTGTAGCCTATATCTGTTGCAAAAAGTCCTATATATACCACTATAATATTTGAAATGTATACCGGAGTACTCAATATAGAGGGATTTCAAACTTTATGATGTCAAGGACCCCCAAATAAGATGAACTTTTTGCTAGGGACTCCCTTAAAAATACATATCCATCTATTTTTGTTTGTGCAAAAAACATTTAAACATTTTGAAAAATGTGTTGTCATGAGGATAAGTTGTTTAGTTGACTATTGAGGAGAAATTTTAGTTCAAATGTATTTTTAATTTATTAATTTTTGGGTGAAGAGGGGGGAAAAATCTCTGGAAACAACAAAAACAGATAAACATTTGGAAATTAAACAGTAATAATGTTCAGTAGACTTTTGCTTGATTTTTTTCCATGAAATTTTCTGGGGACCCTTTTACAACCTTCTGGAGGCACCTGGGGGTCTCCAGGACCCCAATTTGAAAACCTTTGCTCTAGATGACTTCATGCCTGTGGACGCTATATGTTAGCTTAACTACTTTATGCATTAAATTATTTGACTAATTTGAGGGTCAAACTAATCCGCCATGCAAATAATGCATAAAATGAAACCACAGCAGTTTTTCTGCTCGTGCGTGTGTGTGTGTTTCAATGGGAAAGCATTATAAAGCCATTCAGTGCATGACCTGCTGTGAAATCACATCATGATGTTTTGTTGAGCTGTGTACACATGCTGTGTTGAAGGTATTGGGTTTATCTTAATGGATTTAAAAAAAACGTATTGACATATTGAAATTGTCTCTTAATTCACACGAGCAGAGTAACCAGTTAGCAGAACAACAAAGCACAATAAACATAACATGTCAGGTAAAGGCACCACTTTACGAATTCACATTTATGGCACTCTCATTATCCATTATTTCTCCGATTATGAAATACCTTGTAACCTTTCACGTCTGTTATCTCACCAGGCATCAGCGTTATTAACATGATCCAACCACCACAGGTTTACCGCAGGAAGCATTTCCAGCCAAGCACACCCTTGGTTTCCTTTCAAATTGTTTTAAAGTATCTTTATCTTCCTCAGCATCACACCATAAGCCTTGGTTCCAACATTTGGCATGCCAGGACATCGAAATGGCCAATCTGAGTAGGCAATATTGGTCCAGTTGATGGATTTGGTCTCGCCACAATCTTCCTCCTACCTGTCAATAATTGCTGAGACTGACCGCTGGAGGTGCATAATTTTGTCATTTTAATAGTCTTGATGTTCAACAGGTACGGCGATATGGGCACCGTGTGCTGTGCTTCCCAAAAGTCCCACCCTGTGCCAAGCTGTATGTGAATAATTGAAGCGCTTTCGTGTACATTCATTCGTGTGGAGTGCTCTCTCATAAGTCTCTCTCCAGAGACGGCTTTGTGCGGGAAATGGCGGCGATGTTCCTGCATTAATGAGAAGCTCTCTGCTGCTTTCTACGATAGACTCTGTTAAGATCTACAGCTTGACATTATGTTGTGCGTGCAGTCATTACTCAAATCAAGGCCGGAATTGAGTTCAATTTATTGATGTGTGCGTTGTCAGTGTTTTTAGGTAAAGGCACAAAAGATTATTGTTCACGTTGTTTAGACATTCTTTCATTGATTTCGAACAGGTGGAAATGAGGCATAAATCGAGAGATGCTAAGGTTATTTAAAGGAATAGTTACACACCCTCATTTCAAATCTGTAGAGAAGATAGCCTATTTTGTTAAATGTTGTTAACCGGAACACGTTGGGCCCCAATAACTTACTTTGGTTTTGTGTCTGGAGAAGTCAATAGTGACCAATGGTTTTTACCAACATTTTTCAAAATATCTGTTTTGCCCTTTTGGATTGGGTTGTTGTAAATTGGGCCTGCAGACGAGGGCTTAAAATACCTGGCCATTGGACAGTCAGCATAGTCCTTCCTCTTTTTTGTTGCTGACGTCATGTGGTGACGAGTTGTTGTTGAGAGAGGAGGTTAACGTGATCCTTGGATACATTTTTTTCATAATAATAAAGTAGAGGGAAGTGTCCTTTAAAATAATGCATAAATCCAGCTAAACATGTGCTGGAAAGATTTAAACAGAATATTGACTACTACTTTTGACGTATTGAAAAATAAACCTTTTTCATTTATTTTTCCATTGCATACACACAAAATTGTTTTGGGTTGATATGGAACGGTTTATTATGAATAAATGAAAAATTGCTTTACAGCTGACGGGACTGGACATAATACTACTATACTTTTTTGACCAAGGATTGGATTAAGATGGAATATATCTTACACAATTGTTAATTTTACTGGGGAAATTTCACATTGAAATGGTCTGAATCCAAACCAACATTTTCTCATTTCCAAAACGAACTTAATGTTTATTGTAATATTTAACAAAATTGTGCAATTAGAAAAGCAATCAGAGCTTATCAAATGACAAGCAAAAAACACTATGCTTGCTTAACACTGTTGTTTTATCTATTTATCTTTTATTTTCTCTCTTTCTTTTATTATTATAAGTAACCAGAGTCTGTCGTATGTGATTTTAGATGCGTGTTTGATTTAAAGTGAATGTCTCTCTTTGTACAAACAGGAAGCTTAATGTTTTTGATAAAAGATTACAAGTGCAAATGAATTAATTTTTAAATAATGGTGTGCGCGATTAAATTATTTACAATAATCACCGCAACACCTCGATATTTTCCTGCTTGATTACACGGTGACTTTAAAGCTTTAACTCTCTGTCGCCACCTCTGTTTAAAATATACAACTGCAGGTGAGGCTACAATGTATCTTTACATGTGTCAAATGCTGTCAAACTGGCAATCCGTCTCCAAATCTCAAATTAAAATTCCTTTTAGGTGTACCGTTGTGAATCAGAAAATCCAAGGAGACTCTACGATTTTTATTTGATTTCTATACCAATCATTTCTATACATCTCTATTTATTTCTCTATTCAAACGCACCAAATTCCACCAAGTTATTCCACAAAAGACTGACGCATCCGAATCAAAAACACGAAACACCGCGAGGACGCGCAGCCGGAGCTCGACGCTTTAACTTCTACGGTTACACAAACTTTGCTTTCGCCCCCTCTAAATCAAACCCCTTTACCAGCATCTGCCATCTGTTACGAGAGAATCTGTTTCACTCCCCGAGCCAAGCAAGGCCTTTATTGGTCCTAATGGCGCTATCAGCTAAGCCGCTAAACCAAATTACTGCTTAAAAAGGGAGGCCACCCCAGCTAATCATGGCCGCCTAACCTGATTTGCCGGTGATGAAGAGATGGGATAAAGATCAGTTAATGCAGGCAGAATGATCTCACAAATACAAAAAACTCAATTCATTTCTCTGGGAAGGCAATCTGTCCGATTCACTGCTAATGGAGTGGAGTTTCATTAGACTCGAGGCGTGCTGCTCACTCTTATCGTCCTGATGACAAATACTGCCAAATAAGGTTGATCATCATTAGGGACATTGTCCTCAAAAACATTTGGTTACTGTGGGATTGATGGGAAATCCTGACGGAAAGTACTAAACTTTGTTACTCGGTCTACAGCGATCATCGACAACGCCCTTGTGACTGCATAGCAACACCCTGGCAACCAGTGCTCGAATTGAGCCAAGTCTTATGGGGGTCCCCCTCATAAGACTTTTTTTGGTGGGGGTTAGTCTCGCAATATACCATTTATACAACATATATTTGACAATGATACGCATTACCTTATACTTTTTATTAAAAACAGGCTTACAGAAAAGAACAGGCTTATTTCACTGTCCTGCGCTAAGCGGTCTTAAGATGTCGGGCGGGGCGTTTCAAATAAACAAAAAGACATGACAACAAACTTAACATAAATTATTGTTAATAATTAACTCACAAAATATACCATATCCATTGCAGGAATTTAATCACATTTTTCATTATAATTTTTACTCAAATACAAATATCTGAGGGACCCCCAACGTCTATTTTTTACTTCTTATGGGGGTCCCTAATGCCTTATGGGGAGTGCCGGATCCCCCCCAGCCCCCCTTCAATTCGAGCACTGCTGGCAACTATCAACACAGCAAGCGCCACATCAAATGTCAAAATTTGTAATCGTATGATAAATAAAACAACTCTTCCGCTACAGAATTTATAAAAGAGCTCGCAAATGGTTCTTTAATGGGATACTCCATCTAAAAGGGAAAATTCTGTCATCCTTTACTCACCCTCAAGTTGTTCCAAACCTTTATTGTTGTTGTTCTGTTCATTGTTTTGTAAATTACTCTGAAAAAGTAATTAATTACAAGTTACTTATTACATATTCAATAGTGTTATTAGAAAACTGTACAAATTACTCTCTACAAAAAGTATTTAATTGTTATCACTAATTACTTTCTATATCCCACATCAACCGTGATTAAAAGTGATTCAAGGATAGATATGAAACAGATTATATAATTCAAATAAATAGTAAATACTCGTAAATAAATAATAATATATAATAGTAAATAAATCGTTCTTACTAACTGACCAAAGCATACATATGTGAGGAGCATACATTAAAGCATACATGTTCAAATTAGATTTATCCTTTTGATGTCGTTTTGAATATATTACACAGTATTTAGTTCAATTACATAAGAAGTTACTGTAATTAAATTACAGTAAAAAAATAGTTTTTCCTTACTTTACATTTTCAAGGGAAAAGTTATAAAATTACAGTAACTAATTATTTAGTAAGTAGTTACACCCAACATTGGTTCTGTTGAACACAAAGAAAAATATTTGGAAGAATGTTCGCAACTGACCTTTTCTGGAGCACCATTGACTGACATGGAAGGGACAATTATTGCATAGTTTTAGTTCTGTTGAACACAGAATAAGATATTTTGAAGAATGTAGTAAAGCATACAGTTCCGGGGTACTTTTAACTACCATTGTCATTTTTTCTACTATATGGTAGTCAATGTAATCCTAGAACTGTCAGTTGCTATTGCTAACATTCCTTCAAATATCGTTCTCTGTGTCCGACAGAACAAACCAATTTATACAACGATTTGGGGGGTGAGTAATTCATGACATAACTTTTATTTTGGGTGACCTATCCCTTTAACAGATCAGCATTAAAAGCACACGTCTTTGAAACAAACCACAAAGTGTACAACCGCCTCTCTTCTCCTCGACGGTTTAGGCCTTAAAGTCAAGTTCTGTTAACACGCTCGTAACCACACCATCTGTTAATAGATCTGGTCTGACCGCGCGCACGCATGTGCGTTCACCTGAGGGTAGAAATTCATTTAGTGGCCCGCTCTCGTCTGCAGCCCTGTAAGAGAGAGCTGTGTATGAGGCCGCGGGGCTGAAGGGCAGGTCTGGTCGTACAGAGCCGGGCCAGGCCTTACAGACGGACATTAGGCCAAACCAGAGTTAAAATCCTATTAGTTTCAGTTGGGAATCAGATTATCGTCGTCGAGAATCACTCGTCTGGCAACTAGGGTCTAATTTACGCCAATCAACGGCAATTATTGAGGGGAAGAGGAGCATCTATTAGGGACGCTCATCCACTTAGGCTAATGAATGGGGCAGATTCAATCTCTTACTGAAGAGATGTATTTTGGAACTGCAGCTGGGGGCGAATGCACTGCATTGAAGGGGCACCACTGTTATCTGCCAGTGTCTGTGTGTGAGAGAGACATAATCTTGAATTGTGTGTGTGTGTGTGTGTGTGTGTGTGTGTGTGTGTGTGTGTGTGAGAGAGAGAGATAGAGAGAGAGGGATGAGACATGAGTGATGGAGTACAGAATTGGGAGGATGGGTTATGTTTTGTATATTACATTCCCTTATGATATATATATATATATAAGACATGCTATGTTATTTGCTTTGTCAATATACTGTCACCACATAAGGCCTGGATTTTGTTGGAGAAGTTAGCTATGGGAGAAATTTGATGGTTTGCAGCGGCCTCTAGTGTTTGAATGCTGAAAATACTCCACAGATAGGGTTAATAATATATATAATATAATATAATATATATAATACATTTCTCTCTATTTTACTCACAGAAAGAAGTGGTAAGTTGTCTGATTAGTACGCATGTAAATCTATAAAAAGGGCATAAAAAACTTGAAAATGCTATTAATCACAAACTTAAAATACTCCGTAACGCCCGATGTCAGTCGTCACCTAGAAAATAAGACCTCGTGGAAGCAGTGAGGGGAACATAAAGGTGAGCTGTCCATTCAAAACCCAAAATGAACATAGATGCTCTGATACTCAACCCACCCACTCTTGACTCTTCTACAGTTCACCCTACAGGGGACGCTCGAGAAGCATAATAATGAAACTTGAAAATGTTGTGTGTCTGGATGTCAACTGTTAATAGACTTTAAAATCACAAAATGTCTATTTCATTACGATAACAGAAACGTGAAATAACACATTAAAATATCATTTTTTGTGAAGCGTTATATCTACAGTGTGGATGATTTGTGTTCACTGATTATAGAAAATTGTCTCTTATTTGTATTTCATTTGTTTTTCCTAGTACTTAATTTCACTTATATATTTAATATTCACTGTTTATCATATCGCAATAAAGACAACGTCTTATTTTGTTGTAAAGTTAAGCGGCCCATAAAAGTTCAAGAATGTAGTTATGCCAAACATAACTAACGAACTCATATCTGTGACTCTGACCAATCAGTCGCCGTACTGCGGTGCACGTGACCCTAAGCCGGAAGAAGGTCCCGAATGGCGCGTCTTGCCCTTTCACGAAGTTCTTTGCTCTTTATCTAGAAACATCAGCAGCGTCTCAACATGGCGGCCAACAGCACAGGCTAATAACGGGCTAGCGTCTTTTCCCTCACACCTTTCGTTAAAGCCTCAGGAATAGTATGCAGCAGCAGTTGAACATCTCACATAAAGAGTTTGAATAATGGAATCGCGGGGAATTGAGCAGATGTTCGACTTCCAGCGGTAAATTGCACACGTTTAAAGATCGAAGCGACAGTGTCACAGCTAGCACGTTTAGCGGTTACGTGTTAACCATCAAATCCTCAAAAACACAACCGTATAAAGTCTTTTAACGTGTCTTGGACGCATACATTTGTGAATACATAGCAAACATAAACGATTTATTTGTATTATCAGACGGTAAAGAGCTCAGTGCAGTAACGCTAGATTTTTAGTTATGAAACTGTATTATTCTGTATTACAAGTCAGCTTTTAAGGGCAAAACAATGCTAAGTCTGCATGTGTTAATATATTTTTTAATAAAACCTATGAATATTTTTTTATCAATTTGCACAATAGTATGAGTTTGCCTCTACGGACCAGCATTGGGTTTATTTGTTTTGGCCTGTTGCATTTATACACACTTGATCTGCCCATAAATCACTATTCACTCGTGTATTTTTTTATGTTCATATGGGCATTTGAGATTGTAATGTAAACAAAAGGAACTGGAGTGCATTTAGATCTCAGGAGTATAACACGTGGCAAACAGTAGTGTAAAGGTATATCTGCATGCATGCCAGCTCACCGGTGTATGACTGTGGTCTGGTTGACATGTATGTTGGACTTTGGTAAACGACTGCTGACTGAAATAGATTGTGAAGCTGATGTCTATTCCTGTCGTCTGTTTTCACAGGTTACCGAATGATGGCTTCATACTGCTGCTGTTGTTGCTGTACTCCCCTATCGGCCTGTGTTTGATGCTCCTAAGAATATTTATTGGTGTCCATGTATTTCTAGTGAATTGCGCTCTTCCTGACAGTCTTGTCAGAAGGTAGGCCACGTGGAATGTAATTTTGTCGTTCAGAGCTAATGACTGGAAGTCAAATGACGTTAGGGTTACATTAGGAAACTAGACTTTATGAATTATAATACTGCAGTGGTTGTCTTTTGATTTACTTACTAAACCAGGCCATGCAACATAGTAATTTAAGGGATACCTCACCCAAAAATGTATATTATGTCATCACTGACTCGCCTTCGTTTTTCCAAATCTGTATACATTTCTTTGTTCTGATGAACACAGAGAAAGATATTTGGAAGAATGTTGGTTACTAGACACATTTTCCCCCCTATTGACACCCATAGGAGGAAAAAATAATTTCTGATTGAACACAAATCAAGACATTTTGAAGAATGTAGGACAGCGAACGGTTCTGGGGCACTTTTGACTACCTTTGTATTTTTTTCCTACTATGGAAGTCAATAAGGGGCAAAGTCTGTCTGGTTAAAGGCATTCTTCCGAATATCTTTCTCTGTGTTCTATAAGAACAAATACATTTTTACAGATTTGGAACAACTCGAAGGTGAGTGAACGAGGACAGAATTTTAAGTACCTTTAAATCATGCATGTTAAACTTCTCTTATGTATGTGGTAAAATTGGCATTTGTCAGAACTGTGTCTGTTTTGTTTCAGGTTCATTGTAAGAATAATGTGCTCAGTTCTGGGCCTGCACGTCCGGCAGAACAGCCCGCGGTTACGAGACAAAACCGCCCGGCTGTACGTCTGCAATCACGTTACACACTTTGACCACAATATTGTCAATCTACTGACCTCTTGTAACACAGTAAGTAAACATCTGTATTTAAATATCACAAATATCACAGTGATTCGCAATACTTCAGAAAGTAATGTTTTAGGTAATGATTTTTTTAGCATTTAAATATATTTGAATGTTTACATTATTATATTGTATCATACTATTAAGTATCGCATTTTTCTCAGATATCGTGCATGTCTAGTCAGTGTGCATGCATGGTCGGCTGACTTACAATGTTTTCTAGGAATAATGTAATCTGTCTTTCTCTTCATCTACCTTGCCCTTGAATTGTATAGAAAGTTGCCTTTAAAAGTTCCTTTTTAATGGTTTACTCCGTTGTAAGAAACACATTGAGCTCTAATTTCTCTTTCACATCTGCGGTGACTTAATACCGGGCATGAGGCCAGTGTTTGTTTACTTGAAACGATTCATTTGTTTGGACAATAAACATCAAGAATCAATTGAGTTTAGATTAGTTTTCATTTCTGGCTATCAGGTTCACATTTTGATCTGTTGCCTGTTTGAGTTCTCTCTTACTTTTATAATTGTATCAAAGTTTTGATGTTTAGACTCTATCCCTGTGGTTACTTCGAGTATTCAGGTTCAAGTTCAAAGCCGTTTTTGTACTATGCACTTTTCCCCTCTACAATGAAATTCTATCAGGACAAACTTGCTCCACTCCTGCAAGCTAAACTGTTTGTTTATGGTCACTCTCAAACATTTATTGTGTAGCTCTGACTTGATCTAAAACTAACCACATTCCCCTCTCTTCTTTTGTGTGGTCAGCCGCTCCTGGAGGGCCCTGTGGGGTTCCTGTGCTGGGCGAGGGGTTTCATGGAGCTGGGTCAGGGTATTGGGAGCAGGACGGAGCTGACGGAGACCCTCCGCAGGTACTGCTCGTCTCCTGGAGCTTTACCTCTCCTGCTCTTTCCAGAGGAGGACACCACCAATGGTCGGGCCGGTCTCCTGAAGTTCAGGTACCACACGCACTACTTCCTCATTCCTTTTGGCTATATGTTAAATTTAAAGTTCACCTAAAAATAAAAATCTAGGCATCGTTTATTCACCTGTTATACAGGACAAAACCTGTCCTGTATATGACTCTTTGTTGTGTGGTACACAAAAGAAGGGTTTTTTTAGAGCGAGGTGCAAGTGGTGTCAGTAGTGATTAAAGTTGTTTAGTTATCAACATTCTTAAAAATATATATTGTGTTACGTTGAAGAAAGTCAGAAGGGTTTGGAATGACATGAGGGTGAGTAAAAATGAAACAATTTATGGGTGAAATTTCCTTTCAACATTTAATAAACAAACAACGCTCAGTTTGTAGGTTGCAAAAAGTGTGTATGTCAGATTTTACACGCGTGCTTTAAATGTTATTGCATAATAGAGTGCAGATAATACAAGTGTCTCTTTATCCAACGGTGATTCAGAGTTTACTGTGTAAATACTATGAACACTATCTTTGTATCTGATCTGTTTTTTAAACGTGACCAAACTGAACCTACACAGTCAGGTGCCTGATAATAAGTAATGTCTTGTAAGTAATGTTTGCTTTAAGATTTAGACTCAGGTGATTTAAACTGATGGTTCTGGGATGGTTGCCAGGTCAAGCTTACTTAGTGTGTAAGATGTGACCGAGGCCATTGCCTCATGTTTGCCTATCAATCTGCTAAAAGACACGTTTTGTACCAACGGTTTTTTTAGTTGCAAAGATGAAGACTGAAGTAATGACATGTTACGTATTTTGCTCCCTTTCTAGCTCATGGCCATTCTCTGTGTCTGACTCCATCCAGCCTGTGGCATTGCTGGTCAAGAGGCCTTTCATAGCTCTGGTAATCACATTTGTGCTTTTTTCTGTAATCCTTACACCTTTTCAGACTAGCTGTGACCGCTGTGGTTGCCACGTCTTTCTTCAAAGTGAACTTGAACCTATTGTTCTGACTTTGAATTTGATCTACCTCTGTGCAGCACATAAACCACATTGGTATGAAGCTGTTCAAACCAAGAAACGTTGACTGAATGATTGCCAATCAGCAGAATTTGTGTCCGATTTTCTGGACCTTTTTTCATCCAAATTTTCCAGTGAACACTCACAAGAGAGTCTTTGTGCGAATGTGGCTCATTGGAGGGATATTTATAGGCACATTGATAATAAGTGACTCACAGTGCAATAGAAAGAGAGGGAGTATCAGAGGTCAGCAGATCGACAGATTGTGACCTCTCGCTGCTATAACAGCACAGCGATTCAGAAATAGAGTCGTCTTACTGTGAACATTGGAGAATGTATTTGATCCATTCAGCTGCTGTATTACACAGGGGAGTAAAGTACAGCTGCCACGTTCTCTTATATTCACTACACTCCCTCTGACATTTATTTCATATTCTCTGCTTATCTGTTTTGACAAGTGATACAGTGGGACAGGCCAAATTTGAGCATTTTTTAATCCATGGGAGGTCATGTTATTTCCATCATAATAAATATTATGACATTTCCCATTTTCACAGTCTAGTTTCCATACGATCTGGGTGGATTGAGGAGGAAACGTTATTTAAATGTTCCCATTAAAGGACTACTTTTTCTTCACTTTTCAGAACATACCAGAATCGTCATGGCTGACGGAGCTGTTGTGGACCTTTTTTGTACCGTTCACAGTGTACCATGTAAGGTACTACACATTACAATCTCTTCTTTGTCCTGTGGCAGTATTTTAAACGTACAATCTACTATTGATGCTATCAGCTGGCCAGGACTGGTAATACAACATCAATGATGTTCTTTAGTGTTCACGCTGTCGGGTGATATGTACAGAATGGGCAAAAGCGTTTGTCTGAGCATGCATGTGTAGTTACCTGTGACGTGCTTTGGAATATGATCGTGTAAAGCTGATATAACAAAAGCATTTGTATTCTGAGACGTTTGATGTGAACTCATGCATGAGGTCAGAATGATTTTGGTTGTCACAGATTGTACTTTTATTACTGTCACTTTTGAGTTGTTTGCATTTCATGGCTTATTTATCATATGTACCTGTCTATAATATAAAAATATAAAGTACTATTTTTAGAAATACTTTTAATTTGTATATTTCTTAAAAGATAAAGAGTAGGTCTAAATGCTTATTTCACCATCTGTAGACCATGCAATAAGTTTCTTGCCCTGTTTTCTGATCCCAGATGGCTTCCTCCAATAACTAGAGAGAATGGTGATTCTCATCAAGAATTTGCCAGTAAAGTCCAGGAGGTAAAACAATTGTATTTATTTTTTGTTTACGTGTTTGCTATGAACAAGCATGACTATTATTCATATTACTTTGCCTACCTGAAATTGGCATGAAGGCACCACTGTAATATGTGCATGGTTTGTCTTGACATGATACTACATAGTAATGCCCTGCCATCATGGCAGCTTTGCACGGGCATTCACCATTTTTTTTCAATGAAAACTGACTTCTGTTTATTATTTATTTATGATTTGATATTGTTTGCTTGGTTGGTATGGCAAAGGCTAAGAGAGAGCCCTAGATGTCCTAGAGACCTACAGCTTTGGGTGATGGTTCTTCAAAATGATTGGCTCCAATGAAATGTCTGATATGTATTTCAGCCATCAACTTACTGCCAGATGGCTTTCATACATTTAGTAGGTTTCATGTCAAATAGATGCATGTTCTAACTGGATTTGGATTTGCCATCATGATCAAATTTCAGCAGATATTCAGTTCAAATTAATTTCATGAATTATCTTTTGACATGGCTTTTCATCCCCTTCAGATCTATTTGCTGTCCAGTTCAAAGCTGTCTGACTCTTTTTGTCCATTGTCTCCAGCTTCTGGCGACTGAGCTGGGTGTGATCTCAACACAGATCACCAAAGCAGACAAAGCCGAACACATCAAAAGGAGAAGACACGTCGTCCCTCAGACTGCACACTCAAGTAAGCATGGATTCGATGGTGAGAAATTAAATCATGATGGATTTATTTGATCACTGCATCACTGTTGAAATCTCAAAATGTGAAATTAAATCTTTTTCTTTTTACTTCCAGATTTGGGTGCCAGACCCCGCACCGTGGCTCAAGGTTTCCTGGGCACAAATACAGGGCCCGGGGATTCACGAGTCACCCAAATGGCACAGCAGGTGAAGGAGGTCCTGCCTGACGTCCCCATCTCTGTTATAACCAGAGACCTGTGTATGTTAACCCCCCATAACTCTCTGCAGTATGGAATCATTTCAAGCCTTTTTTTAACATTAATAGTCTGTAGGCATGAATGCCAACAAAAAATAATTCAGCGTTGTTTGTTTTCTCAAATCTTCCCTTAATTAACCCTTTTAAACTGGACGTGTCATCGCTGACACATTCTGCAAAGCGGTATTAATTTTACCGTAACTCTGCAACCATTGTGCTATCTAAAAAATTAGAAATCCTGCTGCAAGACAAACTGGGATTTTTGAATAATCGTATATTACGGTAATGTCTTGTGTTCTGTCAGCCAAGCGCTGCTGTTTCGTGGAGAGCGGCATGGGGCAAATATGAACAGGTAGTTACAGAGCTGCTGTTTTCATGGAGCGCTCTAATAAAATAAGCAAACAAAACATGGTAAAGAGGAGATAGACAACAGAAGGGATTGGGATGATTTTTTACAACGAAACATGTGACGAGGGCCTGTGCTTGCAATTAGACAGGAACTGCTTCAGACACCACCACATTTGAGTGAATAGTGCAAAAAATACACCCATAGTACTGGGGTAAAAGAGGCTTATGAATGAAAACTGTACATGAGTTACACAAAAAGACTTTTATGCATGTACTACACTATATTTTTCAAGTCTGAAGTGCTAGATTATTTTGTTCTTTAGTTTTTTGAGAATTTCTAAATAAAAATGTGAAAAGATTTTTTTTAATAATAATAATAATTTATTTAAAAAAAAATTGTTGTCTATTTAAATTCTATTTACAAACTCACAATGATGGTCTATAACCTTTATTTACTTAGATATTTGTTTTCTTGAAAAGATACCTTGCACATAATGATGACAAAGAAAATGTGTGAAAAAGCCTATTTTTCCTTCAGGTTCTAAAGGGTTGAATCATTTTTTTTAAGCATCATTTTGACTTTGATAATATTTTATTTATTATCAATTTATTTCAAAAACATTAATACAGCAAGTTGGATAAAATATTTTTTTCTATATTCAAAATGAAAATAAGTGATTTATATTTTGGTCCCATTTAGTCAATTCATTGGCATGTTCAGCCCCAACTCTTGATTAAATCTGCCCCTCATACGTGCGCACTTATATTTATGTGAGGTAATGCAAAGCTAATATTTTGGGGTTGAAGTTATGCAGTTTGGGCCTCTCTTTTATAACGCCTTTCATTCTTCTCTAGTGCAAACTAACTGTGTGGATACAACCATAACCAACCTGCTAGAGCATGCAGAACAGTTTCAGTCGGAGGCTGCTGCGGGCAGAGCATCACGTCCAGCCAAGCTGACAACACCCTCAATCCCATCCGCCTCAACACCCACTCCAGAGGTACAAGTGACCCCTCACGTCACCCGATGAAATAATGCACAAATACACCTGTTCCTCAAACCACAGTTACTTTGCTGGAATATCACCTAGCTAACCTACAACATAAATAACTAACACGTAAATGTGATTGAAAGTAATGCTGTTATAATCAACCACAAATATAACCCGACTCACTTTCTTGCTTGGTTTGACTGCTATCCCAGAAAAACAGCAAAGAACATGACCTGTATTGGTGGATTTATCCATAAATAATACATTTGACACATTTGTCTGCCAGAAATATGATGTAAATACCGTTTTGTATTCATTCAACAGCCAACTGACCAATATTTTGGGAAAACACCAGTAGATAGACACATGTCTCTACAGGAGAGAAAAGAAGCCTTATATGAATATGCAAGAAGGTAAGAATATTACTTCTACTACCATGAGGGGATAGAGAGAGAAATATTTGTTTCTTTGAATTTTTATGTCAGTTTCCAGTTTGTTATGGTTAAAAAAGTTTAAAACCATGACTACACCGGGCGTGGCACGATACCACGCAACAAAAGACAACAGAACATATTCGAACCCATTATAATTTTATATTTTGTCCACACTGAATGCGACGCGTCCGGTGCAGACACTGTGTAACTCCCATTTTTATTCGAGCTGTAACCGGATTCTTCTTTCCATTCCAATTGTAGACGTTACATTGAAAAGCATGGACTGAACAAAGACGATGATCTATGACTGTGGACAAACACACCTGAGGATTTGTTTAAGAGAGACCGCTGCCAAACAAGAACCTCAGACAAAGAGAAGAATTTATAGCATTGACTATAGAACCAAACAACATGTGTTCACCAAAAACGCCGAGAGAAGACTCAATGAAAGACTGGATTTTTTCCTTTCTAGTTTTTTCCCCTCTTTGTAAACCCTCTTGCATGTCAGTCATGCATGTCGTCTTATTATTTCTCTCTGCAACAGAAAACAATTATTTTGGTAAACGATTTGTATTAAGACCCGGTGACCTTGGCACACTTCATATTATTTTTTATAAGGTCCAGGGGTACAGAAAAGGGTTTCAGAAATATATGACAGTGAGCTAAAATACATCTTGAGGTTCAATTTGTTGTAAGGATACGTGTTGGTTGCAATATCAGCTTTTAAAGACATTAAAAATCATATTGAAATGCAGTGGATCTTTTGGTTAGTATTTATGTATAAGTAACATGTTTATAAGATGACGTATGTTCTTGTATTAAATACTAAATTAGTTTTTATTAGCAACTAAAGTTATGCGCGTTCAAAATATTTATAATTGTCGATTAGCCTTTGGAATCTTGTCTGTTACGCTTTTAGCCAACCGGCGTCAGACCTGCCCTGTGACGCTTGCGTCTTTCAAAACCAATCACAGCAAACGGCAGGCAAACCAGCCAATGAAAATGCTGCATCAACATACCAGCCAATGAAAATGATTGAAATGTTGGTGAGTATTCCAGACGGAATAAGTAGGAGCACATCTCGTATTACGACCTCATTGTCGAGGGCTTGAGTTTAACGGTGCGTCTCTCGGTTGCTATTGTGTTGTTGAACAAGCAAGAATGAGGGAGATTGTGCATTTACAGGCCGGGCAGTGCGGTAACCAGATTGGTGCCAAGGTAAGAAGAGATTTTTATTATTTCGTTTGATTCATAACGTTGTAGATATTACGTCACGGGAGAGAAAGCGTTAACGTAACTTTCATTGTAACGTTAGATCCAGGGGGGAAAGCAGATACGCGCGGAAATTTTTACAATTATTTAGCAAACGTCTAATTTGATTTTGTTATGATGTTTATACACGTTTTTAAATTATCATTTGCCATTTAAAGCGGCTCTTTTAATAAGTGACAGCGAACGCATTGATCTTATTTTCTAATGCTCAACAAGTTTTTTTCCTTTTCTCCTCCAAACGGTTATCAAATAATTCCAGACTCAAAGAAAATGTCTGTTTTAAAGTGCGCAAATGTAATATAAATGGGTCATTGAATGAAGTAATGTGGAAACAATGCGTTAGTTTTAGGGTGTTGGCCCGCCGGACCGGCGTGAAATCCAATTCGCAAAAGAATCGGTTCTTTTGAAACGGTTCTTTTTAAAGGTTCGATCAAACGGGTCATCGGCTTTTTTACGTAACGTAAAGTAAATCCGTGAAATAAACATTTTCCATCACGGTGATCATATGCAGTACATCTTATTGCAAAATGCATTGTGACTTGTCAGAGTCAGAACTCAACCCATGAATTGTGATCTTGGAAGGAGCCGATTCGCTCGAGTGAATCATCTGTCTTAACGTCTCCGGTTGGTCTGGTTCGGCTTATGAAAAGTGCGGGAACGTAACATGACGTACATTCTTTACATACAATGTTGGAATTCAGATCGTTTCTGTTCAATGACAAACTCGTGAAAGACTGATTTGCAGTGTTTCGGTGAGTCTCGCGCTTTCTTTAAGCGCTCGTGCATTGCAAAATGGCTCCGGTGACTTGGCTAACTCCATTTTCTAGTGTGGACAGCATGCGCCGAGACTCACTGGCCCTTTGTATATTGGATTAACCTGATTTTTAATCTTTTCTAATTGAGTTTATAGTTTATAAAGCAATCCAGGCTGTACTTTTGTAGGAGTGTTGGATGGTCAAAAACAGTCGATTATATCCAGCTGTTGTTGTAACGTTATACTTATATCTGAATGCATCTTATTCCAGTTCTGGGAAGTCATTAGTGACGAGCATGGAATCGACCCCACGGGCAGTTACCATGGCGACAGTGACCTTCAGCTGGACAGGATTAATGTTTACTACAATGAAGCCTCGGGTGAGAGAACACGTGTTTTCTTTTGTCTAATCTACAATGCAGATTTCCCTTCCTAAAGGAAAGTGGGTGACGTCATGCTTGTTGTTTTAATTTTGGACTTGTTTTTTTTTCAGGTGGAAAATATGTTCCACGTGCCGTGCTGGTTGATTTGGAGCCTGGTACGATGGACTCTGTGAGATCTGGACCGTTCGGTCAGATATTCAGACCGGACAACTTTGTTTTTGGTGAGTTTGTCTGATCTGGGAAAGCAATTGATCCAACAATGGTGCCGGACAGCATTTGAATAACCTGCTCGTGGTTTGATACAGATCCAGTTTCCTCTTGCGTAACTCTTTCCGTTCTCTTCCAGGCCAGAGCGGTGCCGGTAACAACTGGGCTAAGGGCCACTACACCGAAGGAGCTGAACTGGTGGACTCAGTTTTGGATGTGGTGCGCAAGGAGGCCGAGAGCTGTGACTGTCTCCAGGGCTTCCAGCTCACCCATTCCTTGGGTGGAGGAACTGGGTCTGGCATGGGCACCCTCCTCATCAGCAAAATCCGAGAGGAGTACCCCGACCGTATCATGAACACCTTCAGCGTGGTGCCCTCTCCTAAAGTCTCTGACACTGTGGTTGAGCCCTACAACGCCACACTGTCTGTTCATCAGCTGGTGGAGAACACAGACGAGACGTACTGCATCGACAACGAAGCCCTGTATGACATTTGCTTCCGCACACTCAAACTCACAACGCCCACATACGGCGACCTCAACCACCTCGTGTCTGCCACCATGAGCGGGGTCACGACCTGCTTGAGGTTCCCCGGCCAGTTGAACGCAGATCTGCGTAAACTGGCAGTCAACATGGTGCCCTTCCCCCGTCTGCACTTCTTCATGCCCGGCTTCGCTCCTCTGACAAGCCGAGGCAGTCAGCAGTACCGCGCCCTGACCGTTCCTGAGCTCACTCAGCAGATGTTTGACGCCAAGAACATGATGGCCGCCTGCGACCCGCGTCACGGCCGCTACCTGACCGTCGCCGCCGTGTTCCGTGGCCGCATGTCCATGAAGGAGGTGGACGAACAGATGCTCAACGTTCAGAACAAGAACAGCAGCTACTTCGTCGAATGGATCCCCAACAACGTGAAGACCGCCGTCTGTGACATTCCTCCCCGTGGTCTCAAGATGGCCGCCACCTTCATCGGCAACAGCACGGCCATCCAGGAGCTGTTCAAGAGAATTTCTGAGCAGTTCACCGCCATGTTCAGGCGCAAGGCTTTCTTGCATTGGTACACAGGAGAGGGTATGGATGAGATGGAGTTCACAGAGGCCGAGAGCAACATGAATGACCTGGTGTCTGAGTATCAGCAGTATCAGGACGCCACCGCTGAGGAGGAAGGAGAGTTTGAGGAGGAGGGTGAAGAGGAGCTTGCTTAAGAGAACCGTTCTGTTTGTTTTTCCATTTCTAAACTAATGTCACTTTTTTCTTGCTGCATTTACTGTTCTTTGCAACCTCGAGTTGTTCCTTTTTCACGTGAATAAAGCAGATACAAACGAATCATCTCTTGAGTGTTTCTTACGGTAAAACATGAATGTAGCATAATAGGGATGATTAATAATTATGTTCTAGATTTATTTGGCATTACCTCTACTTTTATCTCAATTTCTAAAGATAACTGGCTTCGTTTTATTCAGATTTAAGAAACGAACACGTTCAATGAGATTGTTTCTTACATAATTTTTCTATATTAGATCTTTATGTAGACAAGATTGTATTACAAATAGTGGGAGGGTAAAGTTTTGCTAAATTAAAGGGAATCCTGCTGGGGCAAACAATTTCATATACTGCGATATTAACAAAAAATATATAGTGTAATGACTAATGTGGAAAAACTCACAAGACCATCTGTACAAAAGCATCTCTTGGATTTCCCTAATGCTTTTTTTGGCTCTTGGGGCAAGACCTTGACCCCTTTGTTGCTTTGGATAAAAACCTCTGCTGAAAGAATACATGTGTATACATCTTTTAATATCACTGAATGAAATGTTTCACGTGGACTGAACTTAAGTTCAGCCTTCATAAGAGGAAGCGTACATCCACAGCCATTCTCTAACCAACCACTTATATTTACACAGTCACGGATCTGTTGTGTCTCTGAAGCCCTTGACTACATAATGCAATTTTTCAATGACCTCATATAAAAGTAAACTCAGTATGACATCATGTGATTGGACCACAGTTGCATCAGATCTGAATGAGATCAACAGTAATACAACGTTAATAAAATGTCTCTGTTCAGATCCATGTGGTGGTTGCAGTTCTCTGGGTTCGCTGTTTGGAGAATGATGTTATGAGATCTTGTTGTTGAGCTGGCCAGGGTAATGCTCAAACTGTTTCTCAGCCTCCTCACTAAATGAGTCGCCTGGAAACACAAATGTTTAAATGGCAAACCAGAAACCGGGTCAGTCGTTTTAAAAGAATGTTTCATTATGTGCCAAGATAAAATTTTTCAAATCATATAAATTCTTTGTTAATCTGAAGTGATTTACCAAGATGACATTGATGCAACCAGACGTGGTTGCCGTCGTATTTGCAGTTGCACCGCATGGCGTTGTTGGTAAAGTCACTCTCAGCTACCACGAAGTTGGGGTTTATCACGACCTAAGTGACAGAAAAACAAAAATTATATTGCTTGTATCAAGAAACAGACAGCATATTTCTAATCCCTTCCACCACTGAAAAATTACATTTCATTACAGTAATTTGGAGGAAATTATGTCAATTCATGCTATTCTTTTATTTTTGTAGTGCCTTTTTAAAAATAATAATATCACTATAACGTCATTTCAAAAAGCACCAGAAAAGTGTGAGGCTTCTGTTCAGACCTGAGACGCTCTTCTTTGTTAATCCTAATCTGCAAAAACTCTTTTCCAGTAAAAGAATAAATCAAATCCTATTACTGTTCTCGCAGTCCTGGACTAAACCATAGCTAGGCGCACTGTGTCAAATCACCACTAGAGGGCAGAGATTCACCAGTTTTATGAGGTCTGTCTGACTTGTGCTGAATGAAAAACCCAGACAATGGGGTCCTACGGGACCAAAGTCTGGTGATGTAATTTAGCACAGCACTCCCAAAGACTATTTAACTCTATTTGAAAGGATCCTGCTAAACTACTGTTTCTGTTATTCAACACTTTAATAAAACTGAGCACCTGTAGTATGTAGTTTCCCGGTTTGACATCCGTGATGTCGATCCACTGGCAGTCGATGTCATGTCTGTACAAGTCCCAACAGCCCACTGTGATGCCCTGCTCTCCAAAGTTGGCACATTCGTATCGTTTTGAAACACCTGCAACAGGGAAATCTGTTTTATTAGGTCGATACCTTATCAACAAAAAAAGACATATTTAGTGCTAAGGTAAAGAAAAATCAACAGTGTGATCGTTCAGCGTAACATCCTTACAGATGAAAGAAAATAATGTGTTTTTTTGTATACTGTGATGGATGAGATTACATATTTTGGGTGAACTGTTCCTTTAAGACATCTGTATAGCTATAGCAATGTTTTAAAAGGGCCATGCAATTGTGATTCATGCATTCTGACTTATTTACACTGTTAAAATGCTGGCTTCTCATGATTGACATGGTCAACTTGGTAAAAAACGAGTTGGGCATATGAAGTGGTATTTCTGCGCTCGATAGACTCTCCCAGCATTTCGAAAAGTTTTTTTCAAACTTGATAATCCGTTAAGTAACAACTTTTCTTAGTCCCTTATTGGACAATTCCCCGGGAAAGCACACGGCAAGGCGATAGAAATAGGCCGCCCAAGCGTCAACCGACGTGCGATAGGAAGACCCGCTTACCCTCATGACTGGCTGCGCTGTGGGCCTGCAGCTGCAGCTTGTACTTTTGCAATAGTGAGAGAAGTTGAGGTGTGTTTGATTGTTCATGGGATTGCAGTGATGGACGTTATATAAACGGTGGATAAAACGCTGGATTTGCAGATTGTTTGAAACTGATAGATGGAGCGGTCCCAGCGCTAAAAGAAGCCTGTCATGAACCGCACGCGGTAAGTCAAACTAAGTCATATGTCTGTGTTTTGTTGGCAATCGGTGAGTACGTGCATAATGTAAACAACACAAACTTATAGTGAATCAAAACAGTTATGCAGAGTTAATGCGATTATGTGTTATGTGCTTGTGATTTAGTTCCTCACCCCGCACACCCCCAGGAGGTTGTATTTTTCCGGAAACAATCGTACTGCTGTATCTATCTTTTCTAAATGTGATCGAACTAAATACTGTTCAAAGATACGGAGTATGCAATACTAGTACTCAAGATTTATATGAGATTGGCAGAAACTGCGTGTGTTGTGGCAGCTTTAATGCACATCTCACATCTGACCTTTGACCTTAGTCTTACCCTCATGGCACTGGGTGTCTTCCAGACAGAAGCTAGCCTTGTGTCCATCAGCCACTTTGGTCCCATTTAGAGACAGCAGGTCATAATAGGTGAAGATATCCATACTGTGATAGTGCCTGAAAATAAAGTTTAAATAAATAAAAAAAGAGTACAAAATTTAAAGTCAGCGTGTAAAACATTTTACACCTAAATGAATATTCATTTTATTAATGAGGTCAGTTTTGATCGAATGTTGACTTTAAACCTATAGTATGGTCCAGTTGTATAAACTTAGCCGCTGAGTTAAGACTGTCTTAACAACTCATTTCACTGACAAGTAGTTTTTTAGGAGGAATCAGTCTTACTTTTCATATTTCAATTTAACTGATTTAAAGAAGTTATGACCTGACTTGAAAAAATGAGATGACTATCTTCTAAGACTAGTCAAAGCAGTTTATGCAACCGGACCCAGATGTAACATCTGATATCTAAAAGCCTGGTTTTATTACATATAACTCTTGTCTAGATACTGCGACCTACAAATCTGTCATTTATAGAGTAAAATGTGCAAAAGTCCTTCCAGAAGAGAATGATTGTTGGAGTTAACTGAAGCTGCTGGCTTCAAACTCACTTGTTTGTGTCGTCCAGCACACATCGGGTTATCTCATCAGAGCTGTATTTGACAAACACTGACAAACCTGAAGACTGCTAGAACACTTATAGTATACATACCATACCACACAGAGACACTATTTGGAGCATTCACTCATTAGATGATGCTGGAGAAGATAGTTTACTATGCTTGACAGCGCACTTTATTTAAAGAGACAGATCACCCAAAAAAAAAATTCTGTAAGATTATTCACCCTTCTGTAATTCAATACATGTTTATGTCTCTTTCTTTAGTGATACACAAAAGAAGGTACTTTGAGAAATGTCACAGTGGTTTCGTGTCCATACAATGGGGGTCAGTGTTGTTTGGTTGCCAACATAGTCATACGGGTTTAAAAAGACTTGAGTGTGTGCGTACACAATGAAAGAGTTTTCATTCCCCCCCTTAAAAAATCTTCCTCAGCCTTCTATTAGGTATGTCTATGAGAATTATATATAAAAGTTGTCCTTTTAGGATTAATAACTTTGTTGTATTCCTTACTTTTGTAAATTGATTTAGATTGTCTGCTTGATGGCTAAAATGAAGAATTTATCTGTTATTTCACTTTAGTTATTTCACAAGTAAAGATTGGTAAAAGTTCTTGCTCTGCACATGCGCTTTGTGTTGTAAAATTTGAAAGCAATGATGAACAGATGCCAGGTGTGCACATGTGTTCTTTAAAAAGTCATTCTGGTGCTGTGTAAACCAAGCTGTGCAATATGACATGATCAAGTCTCAGTTAAAGATGAAATGCTGTCAAGCTCTTATACATCTCACACATGCAGGACCTGTAAAACCGGCAACAGTGGAAGTTTACCTGTGACACTCATGCCAGACCCACGAGTGTCGGCCGAGACGCGGCCGGAAGTCAGCTTTGCCGATGTTGTGGATCTGTGAGGAGAAACGGAGCAGGCGACGCTGACCGTACGGCCAATTGGCTTTGGCTGCCGATTGGGTGAGACAGTTCTCCTCCGCCGCGCAGTACAGCAGGTGCAGGGGGCGGTCCTCTATGTAAACCGTCTGCTCCACCAATGGGGCATTCAGGACCAGGTCAGATGCCGCTAGGGATTGTTGGAAATGAGACCACATTGAGTCTTTAAATCATTTGATAGGACGCTGAGAGACTCGGTGTGATGAGACTTACTGTCTGAGCAAATGACGCCGGCAGAAAACTCGGCTCCTGCTCTCTTGCAGCTGACCGCAGAATGATGTTGACAGTCGGTTAAAGTCATTTCATCTCCTTTGCATTTCACACCGCTCAGCACCATCTCTGTCACATTACCGCTGTCCCAGTACCACGTTTCCTGAACGGAAGAGAAGCCATTGCTATTATCAGCCGAGATTCGAAGAAATAAGATGGTGAGAATGTGTTGCTTTGTGTTTTGATGTGGAATATGTGTACGTCTTACTCTCAGGCCGCTGCTGGCGTGTCCCAGCCCCAGCTGTCTGCACACTACCATGGCCTCCCGAGATGTCCATCCATCCCCACAGATCAGCCCCCAATCCCTCACCCCGCTGCCCCCGGAGTGCAGGAGCTCCACCCGTCCCTCCAGACGCGTTCTCCCCCCTGTCAGGCGGATCTGCGACGGGTCACATGAGAGGCAGGTGAAAGCATTAGAAGAAGTTGGATCACGTCTTTAAATTATCCACTGCATTACATTTAAAGGGACGGTCCACCCAAAATGATTTCTCCTACTCATCATACGTATCTGACCGTTTTCTCGTAGCCCATGTAGGGGATGTTGCAGACGACGGATGCATCCTCCATGTGTTTGCAGTCTCCAGCAGTGATGCTCTTATGAGGACAATCCCATAAGCTTTTCTCATCTCCATGACACTGAACCTCATTCATGTAGATGGGACCCATGCCTGTGGACAATAGATCAAACATCTTCGCTATGGGACACAACACCACAGAATCATGCGGTCTGGAACTAAATTACTCTGTTCAGGTCAATTAAGCCAAAAAAACTGTGCTGGGATGAGGACGAACACACACCCTGGCCCATTCGTGCTCCGGTCAGGGCCTCTTTAGCTGTGCCAAAGCCAAGTTCTCTACACACCACGCTGGCCGACTGGAGGTTCCAGTGGTCATCACAGACCGTGCCCCATTCGTTCTCATTCAGGACCTCAACGCGGCCTTCACCCGTTTTGGCTCCGCCCTTCAGACGCACCGTAGACTGAAGAATGAGGAACGACAGCCGTCAGGTACATTGCACATTTTTTTTGTCGTTGATATTTACTAAATCCTAGATAAGATTTCAGATAAGATCCGTGAGCAAATAAGTTTATAAAAATGTGGTGTATATACTGTATTTAGAGGAAGTAATTTTAATTATTATAATGGCTAGGATGGCATGATGGTAAATTATGAGAAAGCGTAAATGTTTGGGTGAAATATAATAATCATAATAATAATAAAATATAATAAGTTTCACAGTTCACATTTTCTTAGATTTTGGATTTGACAGGTTTACCGTTGAATTGAGCTTGACCCTGCGTGATCTCCTCTGTGTGAACTGAGGTCCGGGCACACAGCTGACTGCAGCGGGTCCACCACTGGGACAGGGGGCGCTAGAGTTCGTCTCACCGAACTCCATAGTGCACGCTGACAGATGAGCCTCATTTCCTGTGCAGGACACAGAATGGATTCTGTATACACTCTGAGAACTAAAGAGAAAAACAATACACAATCAAAACATAAACAGTGGGGTCTAAAGCTTCGAAAACGTTCCAGGGTTTTTCTCCATATAGTGGACTTCAATGGACTCCAAACGGTTGAAGGTCAAAATTTTAGTTTCAGTGCAGCTTCGAAGGGCTTTAAACGATACCAGACGATCAATAAAGATCTTATCTAGCGAAATGATCGGTCATTTTCTATAAAAAATAAAAAAGTTAAAAAAAATATGCTTTATAAACAGAAATCTTCCCCTTGCTCTGTTCTGCGATGTGTGTTCATGACTTCACGTAATACAAAATTATGTTAAAAACTTGAACGTTCAGCTTGTAAACACTGCCTAAGTCTAGCGTGACCTTTTCAATGTAATTACGTATTATTAATTTAAAATTAAGTCATGAACGCAAATCGCAGAACAGAGCAAGAAGAGCATTTCTGTTTATAAAGCATACACATTTTTTTTTTATTATCCGATCGTTAGATATGACTAGATAAGACACTTATTCATCATCTGGTATCATTTAAAGCCCTTTGAAGCTGCACTAAAAACATACGTTTGACCTTCAACCGTTTGGAGTCCATTAAAGTCCACTATATAGATATGTTTTCATCAAAAACCTTAATTTCTTTTCGACTAAAGAGTCAAATACATAAACATCTTGGATAACATGCGGGCGAGTAAATAATAGTGAAAATTTATTTTGAAAGTGAAATAATCCTTTAAGGTTGGCGGAATCAAACTGTTCTCATTAAATTACATGTCCACCCACCTGGGGAACCAGAATAGTTCATGATGCGTAACAGGATTACATTAAAATGATACGACAGATTCATGCAGATATGGTGGAGATGGGGATGGAGGTGGGTTTTGAGTGCGGCACGATTAAACAGCTGATAAGGAGCAAAGAAGGCAACTGAAATAGGACGCAGTCCTATGGGTTAACGTTAGATATGCAAGCTAGACTTACATGACCTGCCAGAACTGATGCTACGCTTGATTGTCACAAAATGAGTAGCCTGGAATTGCAGCATCTTAAGCATTTTGTATCGTTTCTATATTTCAATTTAGTTTTGAATTGCAGGTTTTCAATGTGGTCTCAGACTCTTGGACTCCACTGTCTAAACATTTCTTACATTCCATCATCTTGCTGAGAATAAGTGGCTAGAGCACACAGTCCATTGCCAAGGCTAAAACAGCTATAGAGCAAATAAACCTGTACATTTTGTTAATTCTTTATCATAATAATGTTTACAATATACATTGTTTCAAAGCAGACACATTGATTCACACAAGATCCCAAGCAGTGTTTGTTAGCAGTAAACAATATTAATAATATTTTGGTCACCAGATAAAGTCAAGCTCCCTCCTTTAATGTAAGTGAGAATGTTTTGCCTGTTTTATTATTAGACCTCTCATCTGCAATCATAGTTTGGAAGTTTATTCTGCTTATAGCTTATAGTATGTAGAATTCTCTCCACAGGGTTTGCTTTATGAAAGGCCAGACATTTACGTTGGTTCATTTGATTTATATCATGTTCCAGACTCCCGCACAGGCGATGACACAAACATGAGAACTCTGGTATGAAGTAATTTTTACTGCACTGAGACTCCTAAGAGAGAAGATGCTTTCCTCTCACATGTGTATGCGTCTACAGAAACCTTTTCTATTAAGATAACAGAATAAAATCTAGCATCACCCAATTAAAAACAGACTTATTAATATATGACATACTGTATGTACTGTATATGATCCATAATAGTTACCAAAAGTGATGTCTAGGGAGCATATTTGTACAATATATTTGCTTTTAAAGTCCCCTCAGGCTATACTAAATCTTGAAAATGTAAGGTGTACAGTCTAACAATCTCCTATATTTAACTAGTGAAATCTACTACAAAATATTTTTAAGGGTGGGAACCACTGACCAACCAAATAATAAATAAATAGCAAATATGCAAACGTTGTCTCCATAAACATAACTTCCAAAAACATAAAGTAAATTACTTTCTTTACATAGAAAAAGCCATGAAGACATGACACACACCATACAACCCAACCCAACTAATAGAAAATTCCAACAGTCCAACATCCACAAAGGTTCCCTAAATCACAAAGTCTGTGAAAATTTTGTGAATAACATAATTCACAAAAAATGCATGGAAAACAAAGCACACATTGACTATTATCTGTATGGATATTAGTTAATTCTCTTGTGGTATTTTATAGTCATTCCCCTGGTCTGTCTTTATATTAACATGTGTTGCGTGTATTTTTTTGTCAAGCTTCCATAAAGTGTACATGACATGAAGTCATGAAAATTTCATACAGTGTGTTGCAGTCTTTGAAAGTAAGCAGTCTGCCAAATTGTAAATTCGAAGGTGAATGAATAACAAAGTTATATGCTTGGAAAAAAGGGAGTCGACTCCGAATCACATTTACATTTAGTCATTTGGCAGACGCTTTTATCCAAAGCGACTTACAGTGCACTTCTTACAGGGACAATCCCCCTGGAGCAACATGGAGTAAAGTGTCTTGCTCAAGGACACACTGGTGGTGGCTACTGGGATCGAACCAGCAACCTTTGATTTACCAGTTCAGTGGTTTAACCCACTAGACCACCATCTCCACTCAAAATCACACAAACAAGTCGTCCCCAGTCCGATTCGCGAACCGCCGCGATTTACGTCACTACATGTAGTCCCCACCTACGTTTTTCTAGGACTGCCCGCGAAAACTCCACTCTTCTCCCTTAAACACTGTAGCTTGCGAGCCTCATTCGTGGTAGACCAATCAAAGCAGACTAAATCATCTGACCAATCACATCAGACTAGGCTAGTGGAAAGGAGGGGATTAGACTTAAACGAATCATTTCATTTCACGATTAAACGAATCATTTGAGAGTCAGTAAAGAAGTAAGGTAAGAATAACTGCCTGTTATTACGAAATAATAGTGTTTCCACAACTTCTTTGTTCATAAACTTGTTTTTAGACACTCCATAAACCAAGTTAGACCTTAAAAATCGCTAGTTATGAAAGCTGAGCTTCAGTTTTCACTCCAAACACTGCATCATGCATGACAAAATCCATGCATAATTCATAAAATATTTTCATAAAGAGCAAAGATGTCAGTCGTCCAAAGTTAGGATGCTTAGGCCACTACCCTGCCACCAATATACAAATAAAGTTTATTTTAAAGTAAATTAAATGTGCTAAATTAAAGGTTGCAATGACACATTTGTGACATATGAAATATTGGGATACTGGGATGCATTTTTTTCCATTTCTTTGATGATCACAAGCATTTTCTAAATATGCAGGGTAAACAGTTTCAACAGTGATGTACAGCACCAAGCTATAGCAAAACGCTGATATAAATGTCATCTTTACAAAGATGAAGTGAAGTATTTTACACTTTTCCTTTCATTAAATGATGTTGGATCTTCTAACCTCATACAAGCAGTGGAACAGATAAATGACAGATTTTCATCCACTGAAGATTTCTTCTGTTTAGTCAGCTGCCAGACTTTATCGTCGTGGCAGAACGTGTAGATAAAATGGCTCTCTGTCAGGAGATACTTTCATCAGAAGCTTGCTGAGCTCTTCACTTCTGACTGAGTGTGTTCGGTTGAAATGTTCTTCGTTTTTTAGGATCAACAATTCCAGAGTACACGTGACTGATCAGATCTTGGCATGATTCTCGTGTCCTGCCGCAGACTGCTTACATTTCACCATCTGCTGTGAATCTAAAAGTGTGTCTGAGCTCACATGTGAACAATAGCTCTGACACAGATGGAGGAGAGAAGCAACACAAAATCTTGTTCCATAACAAAAACGAAAATAAGTTTTTTAGTTAGTTGTTGTCCTTGGTGTGAATGTGCTTTAATGGACTTTACAATCGCTACATTACAACTAATTACATTAACTTTAAGAACAAATCACATCTACAAGAATGAACATCCCTTAGTATGACAATATTCTGGTATAGTACATTTTTCACTGACATGCAGATAAAGCTAAAATATATCTTACACGGTGAAACATTGGCCGTCAGCCAAGACTGCAAAAGGGAGATAATCACACATCATATTTATGACAATGCATAGAAACTGATATATGGATGGCAGGGATAAAATAACATTTCATGTCTAAAATGGACAACAACAGCCATATGACCGTGTGTAGTATATCTAGGGGTCTGCAGTAATGGATTGTTCTCTGACAGGTTGTATTTCATCAGGATTCAAGTGCTCATATGCACAGCTAGGATTCATAACAGCACTCTTATGAAAGCCGTGCCTTTTTGGCAACAGCATGATAAGTGTATGATGATATGCAATGATTCATTGGACGACGGACATAAATCGCAAAGTTTTCCATCTTCTGGAGCGGCGGAACACACACTGAGATTTCTTTACGGTGTATATAAAGTCGCAATAATGAAAACTATATACGTGGCTTTGAAATAATTCAATAAAGAAATCAAGAAGTATTTTAAACGATGAGCATTGATATGCCTGAATCTCTGGATGCTTTGACTACAAAACAGTGTTCAAAAAACCTAAATACACGATCACTTCCCAAAAAGTTCAAAATGTTCCAGATCAGAGAGACAAAGAGAAATTGGCAGGGTAGACCGTAGGCTGGCAAAATTAGAGGAATTCTAAGCTTAACCTCTTTACTGCAGGGGTATCCAAATACTCTTTTTTTAACGTTTTTTATTGTTTTTATATCAAATAACAAACTATAAAACCAAATGATATAAATTGTAAAAGATGATACTTTATCATTTATAGAAATAAATTAGTCAGGTCATAAATGATAAAAGTGGCTTCTTACCTATGAGGTATCCCTGCCATAGTCCTCTGTAAGGGGAATCCCATCATGCCACACATCACCCGAGAGTTTTTGATGGTCCATCCAGTGTTGCATATGTGACCCCATCCTCCTTTAAACTTGACCTCTATCAGTCCCTCAGTTACGGGGATACGGCCCGAATGGATACCTGAGAGGGGACGCAGACGAATCTTTTCCAGTCGGTTTTCGTCCACTTGCATCTAAAACATACAGACAGTAACACATGCTGAGAACAGAAATACAAACATACACCTGGTTTTAATAGTCAGCTCTTTCAAACACAGATCCGGCTGTTGTTCTTTGTACGATTGTGTGTTTGTGTTATGTCGTAAGGATGCACTATAAATCAGATCTCTGACATCTCAACACAACTTCCAGTGACTAACAATCTTTGGGAAAGATTCTCAATGGTTTGGACTCAAACTCTGTCATTTGCAAAATTCCAGTGAACTCTTTTAGATGGGATGTTGTGAAGCTCAGACTCCAGAGGCCACCAGAGCTCTCTGTGTTCTGTCTGCTTTCCAGATGAAGCTTACAAACTGAACAATGATTCTTCTGCACGTGTCTCGCGACCGGCAGATGTTTTGTTTTTTTAACACTGGTGTTTCAAGAATTCTAGCCCAACACGATGTCTTTGGTCAACTAGCGTCAGCAGAAAAACACGCTGGTCAACTAAGTTTTCCTTGTGAACTACAAGGTTATCCTAAATCAGTTATAACAAATCGTATACCTCAATGATGTTGGAGTCTGTGAAACCCGGAAGCCTCTCGTCCTTACAGACCACGCCGGCATCCTCCTGGTGAGTACAGTCACTGTTCCCCCAGCCCCGGGACACACATTTCTCAATGCTGTTTTCTGAACCTCCACATATGACATTATCCAGCCAGATTTTACCTGCAGGAACACATATGACATCAGCTATATTACAAAGAGGCTCTCGTGTAAAGGCTGGTAAACCCTAAATCATATCTCCAAATCGATATGATAAAATAAGAGTCATTTGTTGGTTTAACTTACCAGTGCCCGGTCCGTACTTGGCATTGTGCGACCAGCTAGTTGCCTCCACGAACCCTAGATGGCGACACAGAACGTGAGCGTTGGTCAAGGTGAAGTCATCGTCGCAGATAGTTCCCCACTCTCCGTCGTAAAATACTTCCACCCTCCCTTCATTGTGCTTGCGAGGGTATCCAGCCAGACGGACCTTGACTTTTCCATCCTGAGAGGGCGAGGTGGTCTGGCCAAGACAGGGGGGCAGCCAGACGGCCCATAGCACCATAGCAACCATCATATTCCTTAATCCCCCTCTCAGCATGGCTTGAGAATGAGAGATGGAAAACAGATATGACTGATATAACAGGCAAAACCACACTTGGGTTTAACACAAACAGCCTCTATTCATCCAGAGGAATTGATTATTTGAGTAAAACGTTATTTTAACCTCATTTAAGTCTATCCTTGTATGCAGTAATAGCTTTTGTAATACTTTTGCAAAAATTAAATCAATAAGCTGTCCATTCAATATTTATTCACACTTTTAAAATAATAATTTTAGGTAGAAGAGCGGTCTCTTTAAAATAAAATGTATTAAGATGTGCATAATGAACATTTCAATGAATTAATGTATAAATAAATAAAATGCATTTGAATAAAAAAATCTTAATTGTATCTTGTCCACCTTAGACCTAATCAAGAGAGTTTTGCACATCTTACCTGAATCCTGGATGTAGATTTCTGCAGAGATTTGAAGTGTAGATCTGATCACACTGATCAGTCAGTTTAAGTTCAGAGAAACCACTGGACTGCAGGAAGAGAGAGAGAGAGAGAGAGAGAGAGAGAGAGAGATCTGGATCTGGCTGGATGCAGGGGTTGCTCTGGGACTTCGGCGTGTTTCTGTCACACAAAAGTTTGATATCTAAAGGCTGGACTGTGTGTCTGAGCGTCATTGAGCGGAAATAACCTCACGGTGTGACTTGTGTTTTGCATTAATCCTACTTTCTTGAGAATACACGTGCTAGGCGTGAGAACAATTGATCTCTTTTACTTTAATGCAATTTATTGACTGTTAATCTTGCATGAATAAAATCGACGTGATTCAGGGTAGGTACAAGTAATCTGTGTTTATCAACTGCTCACTTTACACAAACCAGACGTTAGGAAACAGCGCCATCTCTCGGTCTATACAATCACCGGCCGGACACATTGACGTTTACAAATAAATCACAATTTGTCTAATATATTCTTGAAAAATATACACATAAAAATGAAGTACATTAATAGTGATAATAAGTAATGTATAAAACCAACGAACATTTTCAAATTACGATGAATAATATTATGTATTTGACTATTAAAAACCCTTTTAAGGCATTTTGCGTTATAACATTTAAGAGGACGTAATAAAACGAATATTTTTTTTAATTAAGGTTAATGTAAAGGACGTTGTTTTTACATAGGGCGAAAGAAAAACCTGCCGTACAGCCCAAATGAACGTAAATTACGTAAACGCTGTGGTAACGGCGCTTACGTGTCCTGCGTCAGTTGAGGTATGTCGTCTTCCTGCTTCACAAGAGTCTCTACAGTAAACATATTTAAATCGCAGACAAGTTTAATAGTTTAATCTGGCACGAAACATGTACTTTTGTTGTTCTCTGAAGTCCATCATATCAAAAAGTTATCGTGATAGCACTTTTAGTAACTTCGTGTAGTTGTTGCATACGAAGAATTTGTATGCTACACTTGACCGGAAATCGGACGTTTATATTTTGCTCGACTTGATTGACACCGAGGACCTGCATCAGCGGTTTTCAAAACACCTCCTCTCGCGCTTCATCAAACCTTTAAAAACAGTTTGAGGAGACATGCCGATATTTTCCTTTCCTTTATATCAACGTCAAATGTTGACAGCTAGTCCACAGAAACAGCGGTGTAGCACCACAGAAAGTCATCTCTACCTAAACTGTAATTGAACTGCAAACGGATGGGCGGTGGGGTTCGAGACCTCTGTGGTCGGCTTGTCCTCATTCATTCTCCTCATAGCACAGAGAGAGGAGTTGTCACTTACTGCTCCCAGTCAAGCTTTATTTTGTGTATTTACAATTAAACGGCACAATTAATATTTAGAATTGGCTTTTATTTTGATATATTTTACATAGTTGACATGGCAGCATGGGTGTTGCTGGTTGTTTGCTATGATGTTCTGGGTGGTAGTCAGGGAATTGCTATATGATTGCTTCAGTAAAATCTGTGTGCTTTCAAAAATGTGTTGCTGTGTGATTGCTATGGCGTTCTGATGGTTACTATGATGTTGCTAGGATGTTCTGGGTGGTTGTCAGAGCATTGCTATGTGGTTGCTAAGGTATCTAATGGGTTTCTGAGTAGTTGTATGTTTTTGGTAAGTATGGGTTTGCTAGGATCAGGTTTTGCTGTTCCCTTGTGTTCTGCTAGTATGTTCTGGGTGGGTATTCGGGGCATTGCTATCTGGTTGCTATGGTGTGCTTTCTTAACTTGTTGCTCTGTGATGTACTGGGGGAGGGGGCATAGTTAGGGTATTTTTGTTGGTCGTTCGGGCATTGCTGTGGATTCTAAGGGGTTTTAAAGGTGCAGTTGAACGGGCAGTTTCTGCCTATGTCATATTAATCTTGGGTACCTAACTACTTATAGAGTAGTATTGCAAACTTTGTATCTTCGAAGAGTATTTAGTTTGATCACATTTATAAAAGAGAGATACAGCTGTATGATTATTTCCGAAAACACACAACATCCCTGGGGGTGCGCGGAGGGTGGCAGTCACAAGCACACAATACATCATCGCAGTAACCCTGCATAATTGTTTTGATTCACTATCAGTTTGTGTTGTTTACATTATGCACGTACGGGCCGATTGTCCACAAAACAAAGACATATGACTTAGTTTGACTTACCTCGTGCGGTTCATGACAGGCTTCTTTTAGCGCTTGGACCGCTCCATCTATCATTTTCAAACGATCTGCAAATCCAGCTTTTATAGAACATCCATCACTGAAATGCTGTGTACAAACAAACTCACCTCAACTTCTCTCGAGCTGCAGCTGCAGGCCCACAGCGCAGCCAATCTTGATGGCAAGCGGGTCTTCCTATCGCCCGTCGGTTGATGTGTCGACGGACTGGGCGGGACAATAAAGGACTTAGAAAAGTTGTTACATAACGTTTTTTTTTCATTTAAAAAAAAGCGTGTCGAACACAGAAATACTACATTACGTCCAATTAGTTTTTTGACAAGTTGACCATGTTAAGCAATGGAAGCCAGCACATGAATGCATGAAACAGCGTTAAATCCCTCTTTTAAATGTCTTAAGTGTGTTGTCAGTCTGTTGTTATAGTGTTCCAACTGGTTGTTTGGGAGTTGCTAATGCAAGTTGTTTGCAAGTGTGTTCTCAGTGGTTGCTAGCTGGCTGCTGACAAATCAAAACAAGCTGACTGCCAAGACTCGCATTGGTCAGTAATGAATTTCATCTGTAGCAAGAATTTTACCGAAATGCATGAAAACATCACATTATGGAACACGTTTCAGCAAAAAGAGACAGAGAAGGAAAAATGCTTCATTGTTGTGCGGTTGAAATCGTCGTAGTCTCCATGATAAACAGCTTACTATATAATTATGGAGACAGAGGCCAGCATCAGCATTATCATTTACACCCCTGTGCTCCAATTTCCAACTGCTTCCTTGTTTGTTGGTAGTTATGTATGCGTGAAACCATGTGTGTAGGAAATTACATACCGTTGGAAATATGGCTTACATGAGATTTGCATAAAATATCTCTATATAAACAGTTGATCAATCAGTCCATTCAACAACTGGGGGAATTTGGACTCTTAGAGGCTTCAGTTCTCAGGCTCAGAGTAATTACTCATTTTAGCGTTTGGAGCAGATGATTATCATAAAGCAACAACAGTCGTTGCGGTTTAGGTTATCCCCTGTGGATGCCAATTGTGTCCCAGGTAGGACGATGTACCTAGAATGACAGTGATAAATAGTGATGTATTGATATTATCATCAATCCATTCTTCTGAAAAGCCTTTTTTAGCGCTGTCCTTTAGAAATATCATCTTGTAGCTGGAATAACTTTCATCCTTCTGATGAAGTTGCAGCAAAATTTGCATGTCTTGAAAGAATGAATCTTTTAAAACATGCAAATTTTGCAGCATCCTCATCAAAAGGATTAAAATGCATCTCGGTGTGTAAAAGCATCTTAGTAATGCCCACCAAAGATAATTTTTTAAAGATATTTAGCAACCAAATAAAAAAAAATCCCACGTTGTGACGGCAAAAATGTAGAAAAAACCTAACCATGAAGAATAAATATCTGCTTTTCTTTAAATAAATATATAAATAATATATTTTTAACGGTTTGTTTTCAATTTTTTTGCCTTCACACCATGCATATGCGGTTTATTTATTAACTAACCAAATACATATGCTCTCTACGAGGTAATTTGATCAAGATTTTTGTTACTGCTACGAAATATCTTTTCTCTATTTTAAGATTATTTTCTATCTTTTTAGTTTAATAAATATATGTTCTACTCACCTTTGCTACATATTTATTTACTTATGCACATCAACCCTTTCAATTTGGTTTGAGTATTTATTAAGTACTTCTTTTATCCTGAATATTAATGTAATGAATATGGCCTCTAGGTAGAGCTATAGTCTACAGGAATATTATTGTAATGTTTTACCTCTTTTCTCTCCCTCTCCCTGACTCCCCCTCCCTCTCTCTTGGTTTTAATGGTTTGGCAGAGATAATGTGAGAATTACAGATAATCTGTGTTTATTCCCACGAGACAATCACATTGCGTGCCTGTTCATTATGCAGTATGCCACGACACGCAGACAGAGTCCAAGTCAATTACACAATAAAGTCATTTAGAGAGATGATTATACTACACGACTCATAACATTTCTACAAAAAAGCATATTTGTATTCTCATTCTCTTCTGGATTAATAAACATCCTTGTTCATAGTTTAATCATATTACTTTACATTTTACAGAATTCATTTAATGCACCTGATCATGTCGTGTGTAAATTAATGCGTCACTGTCTTTTTAAAAGGCAGTGACATGTGGCTACACCTCCACTCCTCTTCTTATTTTGCATATGATGTCACTGTGGCTTCCCTCAGACCTTCGACAAATGATGTGAGCCTCTGTGTGGTGTTCCTCCTCTTTACCTTCCTCCCTTTCTCTCTCTCTCTCTCTCTCTCTCTCTCTCTCTCTCTCTCTCCCTCTCAGTATCTCCATTCTCCACATTGTACTCCGCATCTCTCTTCATGAGCAGAGGAGCTGCCGGTGAGGAAACTTGACTCCTCTCTTTTCTTTCTTTCTTTCTTTCTCTTCTCTCTTTCTCGTTTTCTCTCTTTCTCTCTCTCTCATCCTCTAGCAGCGATGTAGTCCTCTCTCAAACTTTAATATCTTTTTGGCAATGAAGCCTTGACTGACATCAGTCACTCCATCTTTCTGGACATCTGTGGATTCCTTCTTTTCTTCTTTTGGAGCTTTTTGCCCTGTTTCCAAACCCGCCTCATTTCTTCCGTCCCGTCACGTGTTCGCGTTTGGACCATGGCCATGAAGGAAATTGTACTCCCCATCAGTGAGGTGTCCAGCCCGTACCCGGAGATCGTGGAACTCAACGTCGGTGGCCAGGTGTACGTCACCAAGCGTTCCACCTTGGTCAGCGTGCCTGACACCACTCTCCACACCATGTTCACCCGCTACACCCCGCAGGAACTGCCCCGCGACAGCCGTGGGCGCTATTTCATCGACCGCGACGGCTTCTTGTTTCGATACGTTCTGGACTTCCTGAGGGACCGCCAGCTGGTGCTCCCCGAACACTTCCCGGAGCGAGAGCGTCTGCAGCGCGAGGCCGAACACTTCCAATTGGGGGAACTGCTGAGGCTTCTAGGGCCACGTGTAGCCAAGCAGGGGTCGCTAAATGACGAAGGCTGCCAAAGCGACATCGAGGAAAGTTCCCAGAGTAGCGAGTTGGTGACTCGAACCGGAAACAGTGCCACCCATCACGCCACGTCCTCCTATGCCCTGGACAAGAGGTCAGGGTTCATTACCATTGGTTACCGGGGATCGTATACAATGGTGAGGGATAACCAAGCAGATGCTAAGTTTCGGCGCGTGGCACGGATCATGGTGTGCGGCCGTATAGCTCTAGCAAAGGAGGTGTTCGGGGACACTCTCAATGAGAGTCGAGATCCAGACCGTCCTCCGGAGAAATACACCTCACGGTTCTACCTGAAGTTCACCTACCTGGAGCAAGCGTTCGATAGGCTGAGCGAAGCCGGGTTTCAGATGGTGGCCTGCAACTCTACAGGAACTGCTGCTTTTGTTAACCAGTACAGAGATGACAAAATCTGGAGCAGCTACACGGAGTACATCTTCTTTAGTAAGTGATGCCACCTCTCACAGTCCTACCTGATCTGCTTTCTAATTTCCTTTTCACCTACTGCAGTGCTTCCCAGCCTTTACTGAAGGAACGGTGTCATATGTTTCAAATGTTTGCACTTCATTTTATGCACACATTGTATTCTATTGAGATACGAATTTGCAATGAGAGATTGTTTGAAGAGAATTTCACTCTCTGCTGACTGCACACAAGTAAAATAGAAACAAAGTGCGAATAAGATTCAGTGTTGAAGAAGTACCTTGAATTTGAGAAAAGGTTTGATAACACATTCATGGCGATTCGTAAATAATTCATATGAATTCCTACAATCCTATTTGTGAACGATCAGTTTTAGAATGATCAGATTTTGCACCATTGACGTTAAGTTTAGGGGCGGTGCTTCATTATTGCATTGTTCTAATAATTTTACATCGCACAAGTTTATACATATTGACCACCATGTTACATAGTTATGAACTAACAAATTATTACGTGTGTTTTCCTGCAAAGTTAATTTGAGAGCAGAATAATTATTCGCATAAATTTGCATTTTGCTTTATGATGGCTTTGTTCGAATCATTTTACATTTTAATACGATTCACATCATACAAATTTGCACTTATTGGCCACCTCGTGAAATAGTTCTGAACTTACGAAAAATGACGTGTGTTTTTTTATCACCGTTTTGTCAATTCGAGACAAAAATACTTTTTACATCGCAAACCAATCGATTTCTTACGTTTAATTTAATTTCTTAATTTAATTTCTTAATTTAATTTCTTATAGGTTTAATTCAACATTGCATTAACATGTGGCTTTTAAATATTTTTTCAGCGAAAAAAATATATTCTTTAATGTTTTTACAACAGTTTTGTTGATGTTATCTATAATTGAAATCAAGTATGTTTGGCGACCCCCTGGTTGGGAAACCGATCTATTCTACTTTCCATCTTTTAGAACAGTTTCTTACATCATTCCTATAGTAGGTTCACTTTAAACTCACTCACACTTCGATATGTGCAGACTTTGATGCTGTAATTGACTGCAGTCCATGTAATGTGTGTCATAACTGGGACATCGTGTGCCTCAGGCCTCCCAAAACTGAATTGAGGAAAGATACTACACACCATAATCCCACGCACCGATTCTACCCAATCACAAAGAAGCCCAGTAGATCAAAGCTTCCATAATAGCCAATGAGATTTGGGGCTCATCGTTTATCCGTTGATTTTTATTGGCCGTCTCTGTTTTGTCATTCTTAAGCGTTACTGACAGGCACTAATCCACTGCAGGCCTCATCTGACAGCATTAGACTTGTCACCCATAATGCATTGCAGCGTGCGGCTTTTTACTGGGCTGATGGTATTGTGGTTGGTCCAAACCGCTAGCTGATGTGATTGATTTGTGATTTTAAAACTTAACATTAAATATGTATGCCCCTCAAAACCTTTTTTTACATTTCAGCGTGTTCAAGCGGTGTTTGTGCACTTGTGTGTTTAAGCTGAGATAAGCCGCAGCTGGGTGAACAGGTAGAGAAGTGTGGAAACATGGTGATAAGAAAAGACAGATGGACAAAAGTAGCGGGAGAAAATCTCACTTTGGTAGACTTGAGAAAGGTAATAAAACTTCAAAAGCTAATCCACCCACTGCATACTGCAGATAGTGTATGCATGTGTGTTTGTGTGTGTGTGCGTGTTTGTCTATGATTCTCTATGACTGTGTGTAGTGTTCATACTTTCGTGTTTTTAAAACCGTGAAGTACTTTATTAGCATATGTAGCATTTTAAATCGATTTGGCTATGCATAAAATGTTATGTAAAAGTATTGGGGTATATATATAACATTGGGTAGTATATATGACATTTTTTTATTTGCTTGTTCATATATAGAACAAATGGGGAGAAAATCAAAGACAAAACACATGTGCAGTATATAAAATGTTATGCCAAAAAGCAAATTCTGTCTTCGTTTATTCACCCCATCATGGAAAAAACAACTAGTAGGATGTACTTAAAATTGTGTTATTGAAAACTGTGTGCAAACATTACGGAAATTCAGAAAAAATAAGTTAATCCTACTAGTTGTTTTTCTCAGTGCATGTGTCATTTCAAATCTGAATGAGTTTCTTTTGCAAAACAAAGAACAAAAGAGATATTAGAAGATTTAGAACATTGGTAACCAAACGACCCCATTGACTTCTATGATGCAAACAAAACCACTCAAACATTTCTCAAAATATCTTCTTTTGTATTCACCAGCAGTTATATACACGTTTCGATGATGAGGGTAAATAAGTATTATTTTTCTACATATTATTATCTTTTGATAGATCCTCTAAAATGTCCCTTTACTTCAATTTGTTTTGTTTACTTGCGTTGGCTTTAGGTATTTTAACAAAACAACTTGTCTTATTTGAAACGCATTAAGAATTTGTTATTTGCAGTGCTCTCTATATTTTACTCTTTTCTTAATATTTTATTTTTTCTCTCTTTCTCTCTCTCTCCCTCTGTCCCCCTCTATCTCTCTCCTCCCCTCTCTCTCTCTCTCTCTCTCTCTCTTCTCTTCTCTTCTCTTCTCTTCTCTCTCTGTCCCTCCCTCTCTCTCTCTCTCTCTCTCTCTCTCTCTCTCTCTCTCTCTCTCTCTCTCTCTCTCTCTCTCTCTCTCTCTCTCTCTCTCTCTCTCTCTCTCTCTCTCTCTCTCTCTCTCTCTCTCTCTCTCTGTCTCTCTGTCTCTCTCTCTCTCTCTCTCTCTCTGTCCCTCCCTCTCTCTCACTCTCTCTCTCTCTCTCTCTCTCTGTCCCTCCCTCTCTCTCACTCTCTCTCTCTCTCTCTCTCTCTCTGTCCCTCCCTCTCTCTCTCTCTCTCTCTCTCTCTCTCTCTGTCCCTCTCTCTCTCTCTCTCTCTCTCTCTCTCTCCCCCCTTCTCCCCTCTCTCTCTCTTCTCTTCTCTCTCTCTCTCTCTCTCTCCCTCCCTCTCCCCTCACTCTCTTCTCTCTCTCCCCTCACTCTCTTCTCTCTCCTCTCTCTCTTCTCTCTCTCTCTCTCTCTCTCTCTCTCCCCCCACCTTACATATGGTCAGTTTATATTGCAGACTGTGGTGTGTGTGAGAATCTGAATGTGTGTTTTTGTGTCGGTTCCATTAAAGCTGACTATAGCCGTGCCGGCGACAGGCTCGTCATTAAAGCTCAGTGTGACGTGTGTCTGCCCGCAGATGAATCCTCACTGCTTCCTCATCTAATCTCTGACAGGATGATAATCACAGCTATGGATGCTTTGAGGAAAGCCACAGACGAGTCTCAACACGCCTAAGGGGTGTACTGTACAATATTCACAAGTTAACATAAGAATCCCCTCACTGCCCTGAAGGGGCATTCACACGCATTGATTTTCATTGACAAAGTGACTGGAAGTCAATCCGGTTAATGAGAGTTAGCCATGTGAACAACACTGTCTGTTGGCGATGTGCCCAGAGAATTCAAGAGCAGTTTATTTAGTGGAGGTCATGTGAAGATGAAGAAGTCTGTGATTTCTTTAGTGATTTTTGCGAGTTGAAATAGTATATTTTTATAAGATGTTTTGTTTCACGCTTTCTGTGGATTCCCACTGGTATTATGTTGTCGATCTATATGGTTTGATATATGCTAAAGCCAGAGTTCACCTGTCAGTATGTTGTGAATGTGTGTTTCTCTCTGTGGTTTTGACTGCGGGTTTATGTGAATGTGTCTGAAGGTTCTTGCCGGACAAATCAAACCTATGATTGGAAAGGCACGATGGTCTTGACACGCAAAGAACTCAAAATAAATCTCTGTCACACCTGACGTCGATCCCTTCGTCCTCCAAACGTCTGGCACGGCGGATGTAGAATCAGTCATTCTTCTGATGAACTCCGCTGGTGCTCTCGAGCGAAACAAAAGTTCACAGGAAAATAGCTTTGTCTCGTTTCATCTTCCTCTTTGATGTTCCGTTATTGTTAGGCTCTTCAGTCTGACTAAACAAGCTGCGATGGATTGTGACGGATGTTTGTTTTTAGGAAAATAGAGGAGACCGTTGTAATTTTCATTGTGTGTTTACAAAGTCGAGCTGCTTCTAGAAGTTAACCAGTCTTCCGCAGGGCCTTTTTATATTGAACTCAAACTCAAAACAATGTGATGAGGTGGTTAGATCAACGTCTGTCTGTGTTATCGTATATAAAGCAGGACACTGCAGAAAGGACAGATCAAGGTCGGGTTTATAGATCAGACCCGCATGAATATTTATACAAATCGGTTCACATATTCAACATATATAAACTGATGTAACGCTTAGCTACATTGGCATAAAATAATCAGTCAAATGAGTTGATGTGAAAATATATTGTGTAAACTTTTACAATCCTTTGATTCACATTTTGTCACAGTTCTCTCAGCGTCTGTCTTGATTTACAGGCATGTAATATAACGTCATTAGAGGGAGAGATGAGCTAAGCGTAGCTCGATTACAGTCGCTCATTTGTCTCTTCAGAGCTCAGGGTGGATGTGATGTGTAAACACTGATGATGTTCTGTCATTGTGCTCGAAAGGTTTCGTCACGTAAACAAACGACTGCTGAGAATGAGAGATTACAGTCACAAAATTACTTGAGCGTGAATTCGCACTGTGAAAATAACAGAGGATAACAAACTCAAAGCCCCATACCAAAGAGATTAATAGCTCCATCAATGCATAATCAGAACGATATTAGTCACATATTGTGTCGGTCTGAGTTATTGTGTACTCGGTTTCGTGCTTTTGTGTGTCTGAAAAAGAATCAAGAAGCCGAGAAAATACAAATAAAGGCTCTAGTGAGGGTATGTGTAGCATCTGTGTAACCCTCATTCCATAAAAGTTTTTGGTAGCAATAAGAGGAAGTAAAGTAACCTGCAATTTTATGTTTTAAACAGAGATGGCGATAGGGAGGCAAGTTATGTTTTCAGTTTTAATATGAAGTAACGCCAAAAAAAATCGAATCATAGTTCATGTAAAAAAAAAAATTGTACATTTTATTCACTTTTTGTATAATTCCTAATTGATATTTGATCTTATGGATCTGTTAATATTAATTGGTGCACAAGGAACATGAACACCAAACAATTATACTCAAATTAACTAACAATAGCAAAGATTAAAAAAAGTTGTAAATGTATGTGGTTAATTGTTAGCTAATGATTACAAATTCGTGACATAGTTCGTTGACACAAATTTCCCCCTTTTTCGTGTCACTAGGCAGAACTTCTTTTGTGTCACTTAGCACGACGTTCAACCTTATGTATTTTAATTCGATGGATCTTTATGTATAAACATAAATCAACGCAATCCGATGGGAATTCCTACCTATTTTACGTGATGGCACATCTCATTTGTACGTTTTGACTTTGTCCCTGTGACGTGAGGTTTAGGGGGCAGGGTTAGGGAGAGCCTTAATAAGTGCTTTGACAGTCCGTTTTGCCAAAATTAGCCTTTGTGCCTGTGATTTTGGGGTAAGGGCTTTCTTATAGCCACCTCGTGAAATATGTGAAATTTTCCTGTGAAATCAGTTCATAAATATTTAAAGGTATATATACACAAGCGTTCTGTATATATGCTGACTGACACGATTAAAGGGGGAATTCAAGTCCTGCTGTGAGACTGGGTTGCTTTATTGTTAACACATACTGAATATATTCCTTTAAAGGGATTATTTGACTCACCTTAAACGAATATTATCGTTTGCTTTAGATGTTGTACTATGTGTATACACGATTTAAGGTTAAAAAACGCTGTATTTTCACATACCCTGCATGTTTGTATCTCCTCTTTGCTCTCTAAAACGCGCTGATATTTTACAAAGCTCATCGCTCTGAAAAGTGAGTTGTGCTATGATTGGCCAGGTCACTAGTGCGTAGTGATTGGTCGAATACTGGACAAAAATGTAACGCCTCTTACCATATTCGGAACATTAGGCTGCGCCGGCGACGGTACAATTACATTTACAAGACCGCCCACCTTACTTGCGTTTCAGGCATGTCTGCGTGAGCATTGGCTTTTAGATAGAATGCATCTTTTGTTACGACACTTAAATTTTTGCAATTTTACTTTTCTGATACATGCATGGGCAACTTATAACACACCAAAGACACAGAAAAACACGTATTTCCGCCACATGACCCCTTTAAGAACCATTCCCTTTAAACCAACAATAGTTTCAGTAAAAACTAACACTTGGTGACTTTATTTGTGTTTATTTAAACTGAAGCTTAAAAATCCGATACTGTCAGTTTTATCTATGACTTTCAGAAAAGATGCTTTTAATCACAAAGTTTCCTCCATCCTCTGGTGAACTTTAGAAAACTCTGGATTCCTCAGGGTTAATAAGAATATTCAAAGTGACAAAAAAGATTTAAAGGAACAGGAGGAGCGGTGTGACAGAAGAGCGGATGATAAGCTAATGTTGCCCTGCAGGTGTACAATTGTGCCGCTTCCTCTATAGAAAGGGCGTACATGGCCTGAAAAGAACATTGTGCTGTAAAATTAATCGTTCTCCCACTATCCCAAAAATCTGTTTTTTTCTCAATGTGAGCGTTTGTAATCATTCTTCTGAACTGGGTTGTGATATTTCCGCAGCCTGATGCTCTTAAGCTTTTGTGGGAGATAGTATTACATTGTTCAGATGAGAGTCAGTTTAAAGAGATTTGTCAGGTTGCGTTTTCTGTATATGTGCTACGAGTAAAGAAAAATACACACCGCCTCTGAAACAAAATTGCAGGGTGCTTTACCTACTTATCTTTACGTGTGTTGAAGTCAAATGACATTTCCCACAAAATCATACTCGACGTTGTACGTGTACCGCGGTGAATCAGGGTAAGGACACAGTTCACCGTAAAGCTGTTGTGTGGATGGAGACATCTTCGTCATGTCCTGATCTCTGATCTATTAAACTTTCCCACATCACACTATCGTTTTCCATTAAAAAGCAAAACCCTATGAATAAAATAATAAGGAGAAGACTTATAAAGCAGGTGAGCACTCCCCCCGGTTGTAATTAACAGAAGAGAGATAAGAAAAAACGCTTGGATTTCTGTCCACTGAATAAAAGGTAGAAAGCTTCTACGAAGAAATAAATGTGTTACGGTGAAGTCATTTAGGAAAAGAAAGAAACGCTGTCTTCTGTGAGACGTGCTCGGTCTTCACGATGAGCTCTAATCAGTGTCCACTCCAGCAACTATCAAAATTATTTAAGTGGAAAATATAATAGAATATTTGTCTGTGGGACATAATAAATTACTGCTGTAAACTTCACAAAATAATATTTTCTCCCAGGTTTAGATGCAGCAGTGACATGACTGTTATCTGACTGCTGCAGGCTGTAGTTTATCTTACAGGCAATATACAAATATGTACTGTAGTTTTTTCACTATATTATCTGAGTTTCTGTACATGGCACCACTATACTGTATCTTTGTCAAGAAAGTACCGAATTATTATATGTATATAAGTAAAATAGTTAAATATAAGAAAACTGTTTAATAGCATATTTACACAATCTTTGTATCATTTTTATGTATTGGCTATAATTTAATTCATAAGAAATAAATCATAATTCATATCTGCATCCGTGTGTATTGGTACGCCTTCTGTAAAATACAGAATAAAACTATTAGTTTAGGATGAAACAATTGTTGGAACTCCCAAACATATTTTCAACATTATTTAGTCACAATTTAACTTAAAAGCTATATATGTATTTATTTAGTTTTGAGAGAAAATAAAACAGTTTCTGTTCTGTCAAGTCAAGAGAAGAACCGAATGTGTTTAAATACAGTGTGTAAATAAGTTTAGTAAAAAGATAAGTGCTATTTTTGTATGGTAATATTACCTGTGATTATTATCATAGCTATGCTCACTGGATTTGTGTTTTTCTGTCCTTGGGCTTTTCTCTGGAACTGAAGGACAAAGTGTTTGTCAACAGGTTAAGACATTTTATAACAATTTACTTCAAAGGTGATTTAGTTTGTTTTGGTAATATTACCTGATTCCTCTGAGTTTGGCTTTGGAGGCTTACTTTCAGGAACCAAGTGCTTGGTTTTTGGTTTGGTTGTTGGTTTAATTGTTGTTACCAAGTCTACAGAGGCACTGCCATCATAAGACACAGACATTGCAAAATACTTAACACATGATAGTGAAAAAAATATTTGTTTATTTTTAGTGTGTAAGTCTGCCTTTAAGAGATGATCCTTCAGCTCAAAATTCTGCCTAAATTTGTATTATTATTATTATTATTATGCTCGTTTTGAATATAATAGCATTTACCTCATTTTAGGATTCTTATGAAAAGTAGGCGTTCTGTAAAAATAGTGTTTATTAATATATACGTTTAGTTGAAGGTAAAAAAATTCTGTTACAATACATATATAAAGAATCATAATAATTATGATGATTAATAATGAATGTATTCTCTATGGTAATATTACCTGACATTATTTTCAGTGCTTGGCTCATTTGTTTTGAGTTTTTCTGTCACCAGACTCTTTTCGGAAACTGAATGATTAACATAGGGTTTATTTAAGAAATATTTAAAACTTTACATGTTATTATTTGATTTGGCAATATTACCTGTTTTTGGAGTGCTTGGCTTTGGAGATTTGGTTGTTTTATACAGGTTGACAGAATCACTGCCATCATAAAACACAGACATTGCAAAATACTTAACACATGATAGTGAAAAAAATATTTGTTTATTTTTAGTGTGTAAGTCTGCCTTTAAGAGATGATCCTTCAGCTCAAAATTCTGCCTAAATTTGTATTATTATTATTATTATGCTCGTTTTGAGTATAATAGCATTTACCTCATTTTAGGATTCTTATGAAAAGTAGGCGTTCTGTAAAAATAGTGTTTATTAATATATACGTTTAGTTGAAGGTAAAAAAATTCTGTTACAATACATATATAAAGAATCATAATAATTATGATGATTAATAATGAATGTATTCTCTATGGTAATATTACCTGACGTTATTTTCAGTGCTTGGCTCATTTGATTTGAGTTTTTCTGTCACCAGACTCTTTTCGGAAACTGAATGATTAACATAGGGTTTATTTAAGAAATATTTAAAACTTTACATGTTATTATTTGATTTGGTAATATTACCTGTTTTTGGAGTGCTTGGCTCTGGAGATTTAGTTGTTTTAGCCAGGTTGACAGAATCACTGCCATCATAAAACACAGCGATTGATGGAAAACACCATCAAGATCAAATAAAACATGGTTTTTACTACTATGCATAATTTGGATCTACATTTACGTCTTTAAAATGCAGATTATACAAAGTTTTTTCTTTATTTCATTAATAAAGCTCTTCATTTCTTTCACCTTTTTAGAGAATCTTTGAAACCGGTTAATTCCAGTTTTAAGCAGAATGTTTTGTACAACACCGGTTTATTTCCTATTGAGAAAGAAAATAGGTTAACATTATTAAAGTGATCAGTGCAAACGGATGGTATTTCATTAAAAAGACTTACCCAATAAGAAAGTGGATTGATTGATCAACACAAAACAGAGAATCCAAAGGAAGCCCATTATTGAGAGATGCTTCAGCTCAACAGCAGAGTTCACAGAAAATCACACGAGAATGTGTGAAGCAAATGTTGATGATAAACTGTGCGGTTGGAGCATTTTACCACAAGCTAGTGTGCAAAGGTAACTGTGATGTTACTGATTTGAAGTTGCCTTTATAGAGAAGCTGTTCTCTGTTTCTACATTTTATGTTAATATGAACACATGATACGAAAAATATTAAAAATTTACCTATTAAACGTTTTACACAAACATGATAATAACTTTTTGATAGAAAACAACTTTTTGTACCTTTTTTATACTAAGTGTAACAGAGCCTTGAATAAAGTTTGTAATAGAAAGGAAGTGAAAACAGCATAGATGTATCATTTACAGTTTGTTCCAGCTCGGCGGATGGAAGCGAGAAGCGTTAATCACGGACATCTGTGTCAACCCAAATATCTCATCAGAAATAAACGCTTCTCTCCGCTGAGGGTTGCAAGAGAAAATGAGAGCTCGAGTGGAGAGACGATGGAGATGTCTACGGGTGTGATTATATGGTGAAACACAATATGTTTACACGGTTTTGATGCTTATTATTTCTAGGACCCCAGAGATACTGAAGCACATGGGCACGTCTGCTGTTTTCTCTGCACAGGTTACAGAGCCGTGGCTGATTATCATTTATATATTGTGTTTATGGTGTATATAGATAGATTATCATATACAGTATATATTTATATATATATGCATACACACACACCTAAAATATAATTCATACATAGACATAATAAAGAAATATATAGTATTATAATATAGAAAAGGTTATTTCATGAAACCTTAATAAACATGTATTTTGTCTCAGGTCCTAGTGTCAGTTTCACAATGTCATCAAGATAAACACTCCAATACTCCTGCACAGCAGTAATTGCATCTTTTTATCATGGTAATCACGATTATCTCACAATCTACATCAATCTTTTGCATTACCCGCCAAATATTTTACTTGTAACCCGCTCGCGAAGGTCATTTGCTGTAGTTCTCATGCCCTGATGCTTGGCCTGCCAGCTGACGGCTAGACTCCTGTAATCTTGAGTTTCCCCCGTGGCTTTATGGATGTATTGAATTCCCTATCAGATTTTGCCTCTCTTCAGTCCTCTTCTATTCCTTCTGCATGTCAATTATATCAGCATTGTGTTCGGCTTGCCTTTTTTCTCTCATTCCAATAATCCATTTCTCTCCAGGCAAAGGTCAGGGTGCGTTCAGTTGTGGCAGCTTGGCACTGCGGAGAAATGCTAAACAGAGACACACGGGACGGGTGGAATTTCATTCCTGCAGTCTTTCAACAGCAAATGCTGAAACTTAGCTTGCTGTCCTTGGAATCAAATCGAAACAAAATTAAAATAGGACCTATTTTCTATTATTGAGCTCTCGCTCAACTTCACTATGACTCTCTTTTTTAAAATCTGAATATGAGCACAGAATGTCCTCACCCTGAGCTTTCTAACCCTGTTTTGGTCTGCTGGAATGAATTGATCTTTATTTCACCGAAGAGGAATGATGGATAATCCTGTGCTCCTCTGCCAACAGTGTTCTGACAGCTGGGATGATAATTAACATTTTCTGAAGTCATTATCCAACCTTAATCTGTGTGCTTTTACACACATTAGAATAAAACTGCTGGCATTTCGTCTGTTTGTATACTTTGTAAATATGTAAGATATGTGTATGTGTATTTGTTCAAAAGAGATACATACCTTAAAGTCCCAGTGAAATATAAAAATAACAATGCCTATTTTTTCATGAAATATTGCAGCATTCATTGTTGTAAATAGTTAATTAATTTGGCTCATTCTCTTCTTAAAATTTGTGTGCCCTCATAATCTTTAGATAGATTCCTTCCTGAAATGACAATCCATCCTAAATGACGCATCTTAGACGGCTTTGGCGGAGCATCCGTTAACTCCTCCCCTTCAACTGTCAGTCTGCTGCCAGTTACAGACGAAAAGCCACACCCACTATTTTTCTCATTAGAAATAACAAAGCCGGGAAATGCATCAAAATACGGAAATAAAAACGATTGCAACTTCCCGTTCACAAGGACATTAAAGGGATACTTCACTAAAAAAAATCGTTCATTATTTACTCTCCTTCGAGTTGTTACAAATTTGTATACATTTCTTTGTTCTGAAGAACACAGAGAAAGATATTTGGAAGAATGCTTAAAACCAGACAGATTTTGCCCCCCATTGACTTCCATAGTAGGAAAAGTGCCCCAGAAATGTTTGCTGTCCAACATCCTTAAAATGTCTATTTTTTTGTTCAACAGAACAAACAAAATGATAAAGTAATGTTTCCTACAATGGGGGGCATGATCTGTTTGATTATAAGCATTCTTCCAAATTTCTTGATAAACTATTATTAAACTAACTCTAAGTGTACAAACAATTAGGCCCATAGGCGGATTGGCCATCTGGCAATTCTGGCAAATGCCAGAGGGGCCGCGGACCATTTTTTAAAATGTGAGCCGGTCCGGTTTTTCCAAATATATAAAAAATTAGTTTTTACAGGCCAACAGCGCATAAGAGTTTTCCCGGTGAGCTGTTGATCAATGTGGGCCGGCCCACTGTGGGGATATAAAGAAATAGGAACAATAATTGTTTTATTTTGCTTTATTTAGCTGTTGTTATTTCTGTCTCCCAGTGGTTTAGTGCACCAGCGGTAACAACCCCTCATCAACGTAAAGAGATTGACCAATCAAATTAAATAAAGACAGGGAGACCAAGTAAACTCTCAATCAAACTAAAGAAGACAGTACTTTCATTCAAACAAATTGAAGGAGGCAGAACTTTTTTTATTAAGCTTTAAAGTAAGCTACTTACGTATTAATTCCAATGAGTGAATATTTTCTCTTTTCTCGATTTACAAAACGCTAACTTTTTAAGACTTATATAATGTTGATCTTGGACTTTATAACCAATGTAAAATAACATTTGTTAGCAAAGTCTTGGTGTCATGGTCAGTTTAACTACATTACCTTACATTACATTGAAATGTTTAGGCAGGCTTTTATGTCATTTTGATTTCTAATTGTTGCTTAGACTTTTATGTTTAATGTTTTATTTACTTTGCGAGGTGGCATGAAAGGTCTTAGAAAACATTTACATTTATACATTTTTGTGCAACAGTGTGTTGTTGTGTTATGTTGTGTTGCGAGCTGGGTTTTGTGGGCCGCTCCTGCCGAAGAAATCCAGGGCCAGTTTTTACTCCCAGCCCGCCCCTGATTAGACTTAGACATATATAGACACGACACATAATACAGAAGAATGAGAGAGAGGGTTTGAGGGAGAGAGACAGCATAGCAATTATAACGGTTTAAGTTCCTAACATCAGTAAAACAGTCACGTTTTAAAGCTTTAAAACGGGCTCGACTTGATAAAATCTGACCAGAATACATCGCATTTTCTCAGTGTGCAAGGCAACCGCCCAGATCAGCGTGGGAAGAAAGTTCAGATGATGTTTATCAAAGTTCCATGAAAGTAAGGCCGCTGCCAGGTGTCCCAGGTTGAGACAAAGCGACAAAGTCCAGCTCCAAGGACCGCTCTGTCGGGTCTGACGAGTGATCCAAGAGATGTTTTTAGATGAAGTAGAAGAAGAGAGGGTGTGCTTTTCTTGGTCGATATTTAACTTCATGAAGGGAATGCCATATCCATATACATTAAAACCATTATTCAGCAGGCTTGAATATAAGCAAGTTGTAACCCAACTAATATATCTGCATAGGTGAAAGCAGGTTAATGTTACACAGAGAGAAAAGAACAATAGATATATACACATGGAGCACTTTGTTTGTGGCACATAATAAGAATTTTTGTTGGGCGTTTTAGGGATGTCAGATCCTTTGTAGAGCCACATGGTCATCCTCCCGAAGATATTAATTTGACGTCAGAGAAGTTCTTCTGGCTAGCATCAGATGGGGGAGGAGGTGATATGGTTTTAAATGCGTACCGATAACAAAGGGGGCTCTGGAACCTCTGGAGAGAAGATGGTCATAAAACTTTAGAGAAGACTCTACACGAACATAGACACAGCAACATTGTCCAACCAGTGAAAGATGATGGGTGTTTAACAAAATATGTTGACAATAGTCATTTTTTCTGATTTTACTAATTCAATTACGTGACACGAGTAACACAGAAATGACATTTGCTGTAAATATTACTATCAAATGCATTTCGTTGTTGTGAAACAGTGAAAGGAATTAATGAACGCATTAATGAGATCTTTTCGAAATAATATTTTCTTTTTTGAATAATTTTTCAGAGCGTAGATGACAGACACCAAAAAATCTATATAGACCACTTTGCAATATGTAACATCGGTTCAGAAGAACATCCATTTTTTCACTTTTTATTTTATTGGTATTTCTTACATAAAGAGTTTAATTTTTTTTTAACATTTTGATTTGGTTATAAATGTTCTGTTGGCTGTATTTTGTTTAAACATTTGTGCAGTGCCAAAACGCCTTTTTTACATCATCCAAAGTGGTCTATATAGATCTTATATATTGCTGCTGTCCTTCTGAAACATTACATCTTCATATTTCGTTATTTTTGTTCATAAACATTATTATTAGTCACCTTAAAAACACTCATCACTTGGTTTTGCAAATGTCTAACCAATAAAAAGTATTAAAAAGTGCTTGTCAACTTTGACATGACAGCAACATTGAAAAAGTATTTTCTTTCATTTCCTGAAAAACAGCAAATTTCATCAAATGATGTTCCAGAAGGACAGCAATGATATACATTTTTATATATCGTAAAAATAAATACTTTACATATTCAAGCATAGACAAAATATATGTACAGGTAGTATATCCAGACACAGACACAAATGGGATATTTGGCAAATGTTGTCAAATGAATACAAAATGATTGTGCTTTGTTAGCAGTTGAATAAATTTCAATGGTACATGGATTGTTAATCTCGATGGATCTCAATGTCTTCACCAAATTGAATCCATCTAGCAACACTAACTTGTTGACAACATACAGTCTTTATGCTTAAAAAGGGACAGGTCATATCTTTCTACACGTTTGAAATGATCTAGACTGATTTCAGACAGACCCGTGAACTATAAATTGAACCGAGGCTTTAGCATTCTATCTTCACTTCCTGATTTATCAGTCTGACCTCCATACGTCAACGCTCGTCGGCTGGTTTGGAGATGTTTTATGGTGGGATTTTTATGCCTGTAGAGCCGGCACACCTCACACCATCATTCATGTGTTCTTTTGCATTCATTAAACTCAAGACGGTTTGGTGTGCATTTACTCAAAGGCATGAAAGCCGTGGCTGCATTTCTTTGTACTGCAAATGTGTGAGGTAGCGGTAAGAAATAATCTACGACATGTGTAATTGTTTCCCGAGCGTGTTTTTTTAAGCCGTTCATTAGCCCGGGCGGCTCATTTGCTGGAAGCGCTGATAGTTATTACTGTTATGTGCGACAGGAATGAGTTTAGGAGACCGCCACAATTTCTTCCACTTTATGAGCAAATCACCATGACTAAATATTCATTTCTCAAGCACCGAATCACTGGAATGACTTTAGCAGCCAGTTTAATCTGGAATGACCAGATCCGAAGGACGTTCCTGAAGGTATCGAGCCTTTAAACGGCACTAATGTTGATTCAGAACGGCAGGGAAGTGTAGAGCCAACATCTGTTATAGGTTTAACAAAGTCACACAGCTCTCGACAGCTGCGTGTGACATCTCTTGACCTCGTATAATGGATAAACTGCTGTATAATTTACTGCGTGAAGATCACACATGCTTCTGTGAAAATCAGTGCGCAAATGAGGTTTTTCCAAACCAGTATTTGCGTCTGGTTGTTTGGTTGTTCATATCATCGTGCCATGGTTACAGACGGCTCCAAAACATCCATACAATTACACTAGAAAGTGGTCTGACCAGCGGTCAGATGCCAGAGTCCCAGAGGACCCGCTCAAATGATCTGTGTCCTGAAGAGAGAGCGATGGACTCTCTGTACGTCTGCATATCCACATTTAATCACCAATTAGCAGCTCCTCTGGATCACATTAAGAGAGCTGCTGAAGCGAGAAATTACAGCTGCCTCCCGTTTCTCTGCAAAACTGTATTCTTTCATCATTATCCGCTAATAGAGAGATTACAGATAAGAGTTTAGATGATGTCGGTCTGTTGTGTTTATGTTGTGAGACAGAACTTTGTTCTAATTGAATGTTTGACGTGTTTGTTTTGGAGCGGTGGCTTTATTATGTTGTCTGTTAACTCTGCATTGGATGCAAGCGAACAAACTGATCTTATAGGAGAACATTACTATTTTATAAAGTTGCGATTTTGAATGATTTGAACGATGTGTATTGTGCAAAAATAGACGTTTTTAAGGAAGACAAGACCCCACATCATCTGTGGCACAAAATCAGTTTTTTATTAAAATGTACAAATTTATACAAAGATTAAATCAAATAATGTATACAATAAGCCACCTAGAAAAATACTTTTTAAAATAAATGTTACAAAAAATTGTTTACAGCGATGCCTAACCATTTTTGGATTCATGTATGAACCATTTCTTTCTTTTTATAATCTAAAAAAGCTTTTTCCACTTTAACCTTTTGTTATAAAGAAAGGTTCTTCTTAAGTTTTTATTTAACCATTCAGCTTAAAATGGCTTTTCTGTGGGATCATGAAGTAACTTTTGTAAGCAGTGTTCCGTGAGATTGTTTTTTTTATTAAATACTGAAAAGCTTTAATAAAAAATAATTTGATGAAATGCCTTTTTGTGCATTTAATGCAGTAATTATTCAATTCAAAAGCTTTATTGTGTCTGTATTACTGCATCGACTTGTTTATGAGCAGCATTTTATCGGCCTACGGTCATTTTCCGGAGGTTTCTTTCCAGTTAGTATGCTTCCTAGTAAGCTGCCAGCTGTCAAGTTAGGCACTAAACAGCAAGACGGCAAATTTTGGAGCAGAGCCATTAGTTTATTTATTACTTCAATTAAAAAAATAGCTTAAATCTGTAGAATTGCAGCCAATGAGTGAAAAGAGACAAAACTATTGTGATGTTTCGCACATGGCAAAGACCAACATTTCATCCAGAAGTTTGTAATGTCGTATAGCTAAGTTTTGCTTTCTGTGTTCCAGGGCCTGCCTGCAAGTCAGCATCTCCTAAGCTTGATCGCGACGAACCCAAGTCTGAGAAACTGCTGGACAAGGCCAGTGAGAGCGGAGCATCGCTCAATGAGCTCTCCACCTCCAGCTCTGAGACCCATTCTGAAGCCACTTCGCCCCAGGACCACGAACCCATCTTAGTTTCACGCGGCGAGGTCGTTGGAGGTACAAGAGCCCCGTGCGGAGCCCTGCATTCTGTGTCCCGTCCTCCAAGCACTCTCACTCTGGGTCGACCGTCTAAGAAAGGCTCCTCGGTTCAGTGGATGGAGTTACCGGATAAGAGGAGGAACAGCGAGCTCTTCCAGTCCCTCACCAGCGGGGTGGGTATGCGGGAAAGCGGGGGGAGCGGTCTGACCCGCAGGAAGACACTGGAGAGGCCCAGCCCCGAGGAAGAAATGAAACAGTGTATCCAAGATTTCCGAAAGATCAAGATCCCCCAGGCGTTCCCAGAGCGCAAGCGCCAGTGGCAGTCTGAACTGCTTCAGAAGTACGGTCTATAATTTTTTTCAAAAATGATGTTTGTTTAGTGAACCCTTGAAGGCCTTGATACACATTGATAACCAGAACTTTATAACCAACTATTAGAAAAAATGTTGAGACTGGGAGTATGGGAATCGACCTAACTAAATATTTCATTTTGTTTGTGGAGAATTGTGAAGATTGACAGGGCAATTTATTTACTTTAGAAGAAAGTGAAGAAATTGGAAAAAGAACTCAAATATACCGCTCCGCTGTCCAGAGATCGTGTATATACTCTTGAACTGATTCCACCGTCTTTGGTGTCCGAGCCGAAGTGAATCCCCAATGTGTTCACTTGAATCTACAGCAGGGGTTCTCAACCTTTCTTGGTTCTTGACGAATTATGTTTTCAACTATTTATTTAGAATGAGATCCTTAAGTGTATATCTTAGAAAACTTCTTAATTATTGACTCTGTCGTGTCTCCATTTGTGTCTTATAACCCATTTTGGGCCAGCGCTGCTACACAAAGGGGAGTATGTCGTTCTCAAACTATGAAGTGCTGTTATGGTCTTTGGGTTTCAACTTTGGTCTGGGTCATGTGCCAATCCCTTCATTCTCTCTACCCCTTCTTGTCAGTCCACTGTCCTGTCTAAAAAAGATAAAAAGATAAGAATCAAAAAAATAAAATGTACATCGACTTAAAAAAAAGACAATTTCATTGAGATCCATCCCGCTGTTTTGAATATAAGAATTGTCGATCTCCTCTTCACTTAGTTCAGCCCCACATTAAGTGAACTATGCCTTTTAATTCATGTGGGTCTGTTATTGGTTTTTAAAAGTAAACCATAAATAAGATACAGAGAGATAACAAAGTATGATGACTCATCTCTCAGAATACAGGAGTCACCCGTGTCGATTGACAGTGATACAAGTACATTTGTGTCTTTAAACAAGACTTGTAGATGGCAAAAAGACATTTGTATCGTTTTTGTTAACACAAGAGATAAAAGGGATGGAGAAGTATTAATATCCAGGATTTTATTGGTAAAGTGCCATTGACAGAATCTTCATTCAGTACACCACGGTTTGGTTATACTAGTATGGCTACTGTTTTGAAACGGCATGTTGTCTCTGTAACACACTGTATGAGTTTATTTTTTATACGGCAGGTCTGATGGGAGCAACTACAGCAGAGAGATGATATTAAAATATATTGTTGTTCCGACTGTCATTCAGTTTGGTTCAGTACACTCGGCGAGGATGTGGCTGTCATTTCTGTACATGAATACAGAAATTCTGTACAAGAAGAGCTCATAAATTTCTCATAAATAACCAAACGGTTTGTGTACAGAATGAGAATGAAAGCCATGTTTAGCTGCAGCGTATGATTTAGGTGAAATGTCTTATCTGTTTCTTTTGACAACATGAATAGAAAAACATAGCTATATATTTGCTGAGATTAAATTAGAATGAGTTCTGCAATCATGTGTTTTACATCAGATCAGATTTGTAAATCAACAGAGATACGGTACACGGTATTATATGACAAAGCAAGTTTAAATTAATAAACTGGATTTGTGTAATAGGCCATTTGAACATCGAATTCCCATTGATTTCAGTGTTAAATGTTTTTTTCTGGATGTGTTTTCTTCTGGATGGCGCCTGAAATTGTTCCCTGGCTATACATGGCAGATTTTTGGGACATTTTGTTAAGTGGATTTCATTTTTAAAGTGGTTTGTGTTCATGTGTGCTGTCAATAAGCAGTCTTTTGTGTCAATTTATGGAGTAAATCGTAATATTATCAGGTTATTTTGAATCTAACAAAAGAAATAAAAACAGGAAATTTTTCACTATAAAGCGTTCCCCAGAAGGTTTGTTGTAGGTTCAAGACAACGGGTTTCACAGGACCCTGTTTGGTCTCCAGAATAGATCTGTAATGAGAAATCTTGCGTCTGCTCAACACAGACGAGCCAAGATTTTATAAGGAAAATACCAACAACTATTCCAAAATGTCGTTCCTCGTCATCTCTGGAAGGATCTATTGGCTTAAATGTCAGAAGTCAATAATGTCAGTGATGCATTTTCATCTTTACAAAGTAACGAATTTGAGAAGTAAGTAGATGGTAGCCATCCAGATGTATATGCACGTTTTTACGCACGTTTAAAGCACATTATTCTATAAATTCTGGTTTGAGATGTGACGTCTCGATCCCAGAACACAGGTTTGAAAAGCACAAGGCCCAGCTGACTCTGTTAGTCTAGAAACATGTTGAATGGGTTTAAATCATGACTTCATGTACTGTGAAACCAGAATTTGTAAAGACATTTGTTGTTATTTATTAGTTTTTCTCAATGTCCTCAAATAAAAGTGTCATGATGGGCAATCTATGTGGTCTTTAATTTCATTTACACTCGTAAATTGTGTTATTTTGTGTGTATTTACTTTAACGATGACTGAAAAGTTAATAATAATAAATAATACAGTAGTCAGAATACAGTACAGATGTGTTTTAGGAAATGCTGAATGTATTGTTCAAAACATTTAAAGGAACGATTTTTTACTGAAGTCCGATTATAAAGACATTTTTAAAATCAGGCATTATCAAGGTCAGCCTTTTTGAAGGACCCCTCTACACCTGCTCCACATGCTTTCAGGTAAACAAGACTACAAATGATCTTGTGAGTTTTAAAGTGTTTAATATATTATTTTAGTTAGCTTTGCTCCATCATCCAAACTGTAAGTTGTTTGGGAAATGTAACCAATATGTCTGTTCCCTACACTTATATTTACAATCATTTGGCATTATATAGAATATATTGTATTTAAATTCTGTGTTTCTAGACCAAGATGGTATAACAGTTCAGCCAAATCCTTAAGAGCTGGGTGAAGCATCTAATCCAGTTTACAGAGTATCACACTGGCTTTATCTGGAATATTCCATCAACAAAGACTTCTTGGCATAGCTGATGCCTCAGATGGCTGGTAAGTCCTCATAAACATTATTACTCCGAGTCTTATCCATTCTCAAGGGTGGCGAGTCTTTACTTGGTCATTGTAGGATTTTCACCGTAGCGAGATGTAATAGGATGAGACGTTTGAAATGATGCTCATAATGGAAGAGTTCACAGTTTAAGTCCCGGGATCAGTGAAGCAGGTCTAACATGGTTTATTCTGTAGGAGTCAAAATGATGTTCACCTTATATGTGAGATTTAATGAGTCATTGTTCTTTTCCTTCAAGCTCTTAGCTTCAGATTTACAGTACAGGTTGATTTGAGTGGTATATTATTCAGGCAAAAGTTGAAAAATTGTACAACGCTTTATTTTTTAATATCTTTTGATGGGTAGTTGCGTGATGTTTCAAACCGTTTCATTGCGGTTCCGCAGTGCGACTGGCTAATTCAAAACTATTTACACACATCATTTACTATGGATTATACTAGAAATTTAAGTTCTATCTTAAATTTGGACATAAGATAGATTGATGAGTACACTTTGCAAACTGACTTCAATTTTAACCTAAAACCATGATGTTGAACAAAAATGAAATGGGCATCTAATGTGACAAAGAAAATACATTCAATTGTATTATTATAGCTAGTCTAAGATTCAGATGTAGATCAGACGTTTTATAAATCAGTCCAAATTTTGATGGGTAATATTATGCATCGGCTATTTCTCAAATTTAAATTTAAAAATAGTAATTCTGATTATTTTTATATTCTGATGTTTCGCTTGATGTTTTAATGGACAAAGAGGCTCTTTAAATGGAAATTAAAAAGTCGAATTAGAAAACGTTATGCACATGGGTCTGCCATTTGTGATTGAAGAGTGTGGAGAATATTCCTGGAAGGGCTGAGAGCACCCTTCGCTTCCATTAATGCAAACCACTGAGTGGATGAATATGATGTTCACTTTACATCCCATTTCATGAACTCGACGCCTATAGGAGCGCGCTATCTGCACTATCTAAATGCAAACATGCAGTGCCACTCTCGCTCTGCGCAGGATCAGATACACTTGAATTTGTTCTGAAAAATGGCAAGAGAAGAAGCTCATCTTTTCCTCTCTCTTCTTCACAAAAAGAAAAGCACTTGATGTTATACGTGCACGACGCATACATGACAAGAGGGAACATTTAAATACATTTGAATATAGAACAAAAGATGAAAAATGAGTCACATTGTACCTGTGATCTCCATGGCAACTTTGGAGTAAGTGGCTTTTCTACACCTGTTTGAGAAAGCCGTGGTCCGAGGGATAGGGGGCGGGGGACATCAGTATCTCGTGTTAAAAGCTCGCTGCTTGTCACGCTTGACTACGGTACAGAGAGAAATGACAACTGCAATTACGAAGCACTCAAACCCCATCAATCTCAGCTCACGACCTCAAAAACTCTACACGAAAACCATCAAACCGTTTGCTACCTGTCGTGGCCTTTTTCTGGCTTCCGTGGATGCTGAAAAATGGTATAGTTTTGCTTTAGGAAAGCAAACGGTCCCCATCTCACCCTTAAAACCATTAAGTTACAAAATCCAGCATATTATCCGGCATTAATTTCCCCCCATTTCCCCTTTCTTAACACACAGACGACACAATAAAGAGCACCAATACTGTATTTTTTACTCAAACTCACAGAACAAACTTTGTTTTATATTTTGTGCTGTGAAATTATGTGAAAACATTCTAATCCAAATATATTAATATAAGCATGATGCGTCATTCCCATTGAAATGAACAGGGAGGAACACAACGTTCAATATGGCCGCCGTAGCGCAGCTTTGCGCAAGCATAGTATCTAAAGGAACATTACGTGCATTTTGTTTAGAGGAACCATCAAAACAGTTTTTAAATGTTGTTTTTAACTGCCCTAACTGCCCGGAAGACAGGCTCTCACTAAATCTTTGGTGTCTCGAGTCTGACGTCTGACGTCATCACGCAACCAAGTTTGGGAAGTGAGATGGTTTGAGTTAGGTAAGTGTGTTGGTTAGGGTAAGGGTTTTGTTAGACTTGAAACACCAAGGATTTAGTCAAAACCAACAGGCCATGCACACGAATCTGACTCGAAACACCAAGGAATTAATGAGAGCCCCGGAGACATGTTGCAAACATGGCCGCTAGTTTAGCGGTTTAGCCGCAAGTGGGTGGAACTTTAGCTGCAAGTTGGCTGTACAAACCTCCGGAGGATTTTGATTGGTTCAGTTAATGTAGTGTGTTTTAATATTGGTTCATGTTGGTGCCAGAATATTTAGTCGTATTGTTTAAAAACTACTAGACTAACGCCTACCCCAAACCCTTAACCTAAGGTAGACCGACGTTTCGGCAAAATGGCTTTTTCAAAGTGTCAAAACGTCAGAACAGCAGTGAATGATCGTTTTTTATAATCGGTAACATAAATAGAAAAAAACTGCAGTGCTCACAGTGGTTTACAAAACTTGGGGTTTCTGAAATTAAAATACTTTTATATTCATTGTGATTCTGAGTGTTTACTTGTTGAGACTTTTATTATGCCATGCTGGCTGTAACTTCACGGTGAGCTTGAACTACCGGTGGAATAAAACGTGCTTCGGTTTGCTTTTATTATATATTTATGTGATGATATAATTGTTTTAAAACAAATCGTCAAACTAAGATGAAAATAATATTGTAATAGTGTTTTCATGACTGTCTCTACCTCCTGCCATCCTCAATGACCGTGTGAAAATCCAGCCTACTTGCGGCCTAAACTCCTCCCACTTGTAGTTTGTGTCATAGGCTCCTCCCACCTGCAGTTCTCCGGGCTGCATCAATCACTACTTGAGGTTTCAGACATTATTTACTGTAAAATCTTAATTAAATAGGAAACAAGCTATGTGTATCCGTTACTTTAGTTTGTATACTTTTCCCGAAAAAAGCACTGAACACTTTAACCATTTAATCAAGGAGACGTTCAAACCCCCCACGAGTGTCTGCCAACTTTGAGCGCTGTACAACATCAGAAAGATGAGTGCTTGTGCGTGTCCCCGTGAGAAATGATTGTTCTGCATCTTGTTTTTTAATTGCTGTGTTTGCTACGCTCAAGGACGGAAGTGTCACTGTTTAACACGGATCCTGGGAATTCACAGCCGATGTGAGCTTTTCAATCAAGAGATTAATTGGCAGATTTTAAGCTTGCGGCACGCTCGCGCGCAGTCAGAGATTCGTCTCTGTCGAGGGTTTTGTCACATGGGACGAGAATAGCTTCCAGAAGATTGTCATCTCCGTTTGGTGTGAGGGGTGTTGCTGATGAAGCTATGATTGAATGACAATGGAGATGCTGAAAAATCATCGATAGCATCCGCGTCGTCTGATTGGCTGCTGTTCTGCCTCCTGATGCTTCTGGAGTGATGGAGGGAGGAGTAGGCTACACGTCTGTACTCAAAAGTAAACGCAGATTTAAAGTTCTCTTTGGTTGTAGATGCGTTTGAAGACATCAAGGGGCATATATGCTTGTCGACACTTCACTTGGTTTTGCTGAATAGTGCATTAAAAACACGTGTTTTATTTGGTAATGTGTGTGTGCGTATATGGTTTTGTTCTGACAGAATAGTTGGATAATAAATATATACAAATAATGAAACTTCAAATTATTTAAGATATTTAATATGTTGATGAAAAATAATTATTCATAATGAGATCATAATTTGAGGTAACATGGTCATTTTTAGCTCTTTTCTAAAGATTGTAAATAAGTGGAGTTCTGAATTAAAACACACTCAGCGTTTTTAAGTATTCTGCATCGGTTGGCAATAAATCACAGGCAGAAAAAATTGATACAACAAGTTGATATCACTCAGCTCTGAATATTAAACAATACTCTGTTAAGCGGCATGTGGCCCTGTATACGCCTGCCGTTGTTTTTTTTTTGTCCATTTCTGTTTTACATTGTTTGCTTGTGTACTTTAAAATGTAAATAGAATTTAGATATACTGTTTTGTTGCCTTTTATTATCTCCATTAAAAATTGTCTTAATACATTTTATCAATAGTGTGCATTTGGTCAGGGAACAAAATAGCTTTCTACCATTAAAGGAATAGTTCAACTAAACATACATTCTGTCATTGTGTATTCATCCTCATGTTGTTCAGCTCCTGAATGGTTCTTTGTTATGTGTAACACAAAAGAAGATATTTTGAGAAATGGTACAGTGGAAGTCAATGGGGTCCACTGTTGTTTGGTCAATGTTTCATCATCCTGTGTGATCTGCAGAAGAAAGTGGCACAGGTTTGTGATGATATTTTTGGTGTACTCCTCCTTCAACAGAACATTTTTACACAGTTGCTTGTTGTTTGACACATTAATGTCAGAATGACCCTACAGTATAACACATATGAATCTTTCCCGGTTGGAAACCGTGTGATTTACGAGTATACTCAGTCTCTGCAGTCGGTTGTACCAGTCATGGTTAATAAACACACCCACATATCATGTCAGAGGTCCTCTTCTGCTCTAATATTATCATCTGAAGTGCACACAATTCCGATCCATACTTGGCATGTAATCTATGAGAATATGCATTAAATGATGTTTTGCCAGACAGTAAAATTGACAGCGTTGCTCTTCAAAGAAAAATGGTCCAAAATATTGCTTGCATCATTGACACAGGTGCGTATATATAATGTCCAATAAAATCCCCCTTTCTATCCATTAGCATTCAATTTGGATGGAAAAAAACAAAACGGTGATTAAAAATGTATTCACGACCTGGCTGAACATAGTTTAACACACTCTATTTCTACCTTTATTTCCTATATTGCATGTTGTGTCAGAAGGACGGGGCAGAGAATCACTAGATGCATCGCAACGATCATTCTTGTCTTGATTCACATCTGGGAAACATTTCAGCTGGTGAGACTGAATTTGTTGGTTTTTATCTGGTGTAGACATTAGACATTAACTGAGCTGTGTGGGTTAGATTGTGTAGTTATCCATCAGTGCACGTGTGTACGCGTGCGTGTGTATTTCAGTAAGCGCTATATGCTAAATGTTCAGTAGTCTGTGCGTCTGGTGCTTTTTCATTAGTGAATCAGCCTGTGATTTACTTACTGCTTCAATTTGAGCCCTGGAGAGCCAAGCACGCTTCTTGGAGATAAAGAGAAATTGCAGCATGTACTCTGCGCTCGGTTGTGACATCACACACTAGAAATGAAATCCACGACTGGAAACTTCGGTTCACGGCACGTTGAAAGTTTGGTGGTATTTAGCTCGGCCGTTTACTCGAGCAGTCAGTAATCATGCTCATGAAAGTAATTATTGCCTGGATGTTTCTCCCCTGGAGGCTTTTCTCATTCAACTGATTGTTTGTGAGATATGAAGAGAGAGCTGATTAGCTTCACTATATGGCGCTTCAAAGCTTAAATCTGTTATCTTACCGCAGTAGTTATAAATGTTGTAAGGATGTGTAAGAAACGTGGGCCGGAAAGAGTAATCATCCTCATATTCACTAACCACCATCATCTTTAACATTACAGCGGATGCATGTTTTTTCCTTTTATAAACATTTAGGGTGGCTGATGCGTAACATGCCCACACCTGAACTGTTGCATCCACTTGACCAGCGGTGCTGATGCTGAGGCTGGTGTGAAAAGAATCATTGTGTCATCTTGCATCCAATGGACCTATGTGTGAAAATACGCCTCTACGGATGTGAACATTGCGTTTTCACGATTTTCACACACCATGTATCATTACGCCCCCTGAAAAAAACAGAACATGTCGTATTTCAAAGTGAATTCTGCAGAAATAACCGACGTTAATGTCTGTCTTGTCTGGTTTGTGTTGGTTCGTGCGGGTTTGATGTCAAGCTGGTAAAGTCTGTGTTCCTGCACCCTTACAAAAAAGAAGTATACTTTTGTAAGTTCATTTTATGAAGTATACTTAAGTACATTTTAGGTACAGTATATTTTACGTGTACTATATGCGGTAACTATACGAAAACCATTGTACTAGTCGTATGAGTGCACCATTTCAACACAGTTTTACGGTAATTGGTGACATTGTCAATAACTGTAATCTATTCATTCGTGTTTACTGACATGAATTTCCCCTTTTTTTCGTGTCAATCAGCTCAACTTTTTTTACGTCAACCAGCTCGAGTTTCAATCTAATCCAATTTAATACGTGGTATCTTTCGTATAAAAATATATATCGAGCAATTTGATGGGAATTCTTACTTCCTACAATCTCATTTCTTAGATTTTTCCCCTGTGACATTAGGTTTGAGGGCAGGGTTAGTGGAGACATTTATCATTGTTTTGCCATTCACGTTTTAGCTAAATTAGCCTTTGCGGCTGTGATTTTAGGGTTTGAGGTGAAATGTTGGTTAGCCATATCCTAAAATACGTCGGACTTCTTTTGACATCAGGTTCTAAATGTAAATACACACGAAGTCTGTGTATTGAAAGTCATGCGGAGTGACACGATAAGAAAGTCGTGCTGAGTGACATAAAAAGAAGGTCGTGCTCACAGACACAAAATAATTTCGATATTCGTGTCCAAGAACACAAATTAAGTCTATGCCACATACTGCCATGAGACTTGGTTGATTTATTTGAATATTTAATTGTACTTATAGTATTATGTATGCAATACCTTGATCAAAAGGTTGAATATAGAGTAAATAAACCTAGACTTTTCTGTCAACATAAGTAGGCTGTACTTGGTCCTTTAAGTATACAGTATAATTTATAATTCGTAGTGCAAAATGAAAAGAACTTAGATAAATGTATTTTTGTATGTATAACTTATTTACTTACTCAGAACTTCTTTACACTATGCATTTATTTATTTATTCAACAGCCTTTGAATTACCAAAGCCTCACAGACGGCCTACTAGTTTTAAACTGAATGCCTTGCTGCATAGTTTATGTCTGTTTTTTTTCTCAATGATTGTTGAAAAACACATTACACACGTGAGACTATTGTGGTACGTAACACATTCATTATCATTGCAGGTAAACAACAACAACATGAAATCACTAACTGAGAATCATACATCGTAAGACGTGAATATTTTCCAAGAGTGAATGAGAACACGGGCGCATCGAAGAACTGACTTGAAACAGCGTGACATGATAGATGCGTTTCTGTTGTAGCCTGAAGCGTACATGAGTACACAAACCCCCCACATACTGCTTTTCATTTCTTCCCTATCTCCCTTCCTCTGTTTTCTATCAGTCTACATTATTTCTTCACGCTTTGCGCCCCGAGAAAATCCCTCGCCTGCGATCTGCGGGATATCCAGAGACACAGCGAGGTTTGAACATCTGCTGTTGCGTTCAACTTCTCTCGCGTCTTGAGTAATGACTGTACTGTTAACATTGCCTGACGGAGCCACGCACACCCTCGAATCATTTGCACAAGTATAAAAACATTACGAACCACACGGGCACTGGGTGTGCACATCACATGATTTCCTCTTTACTATGATAGAAGAACGATCAGTACGTTTAACTGATACAGGGCTGGTGAAGAGCTCTCGTGTGTGTGTGTGTGTTTGTGTGTTTTTGCGTCATTGATCCATCCAGCAATCTCTCCATCCAGCAATCTGTCCATCCATACATCCTCTCTGGTTTATATGAACATCAGTCCATTCAAGTGGAACCTATAATCTCCCGCGCACACACGTTCTCTGCCACCCACCTCCGGATTCTCTCCTGCTCATTCACTGTCACATTGTCGTCTTCACTCATCTACCAATCAATTCCTGGTAACTATTATCATTTATCCACCTCCTCATGCATTAATCAGCTGTCTGTTGTTCGTGTCATTGGCAAGAGATAAACACACTTAGTATTTATATTTAGACGATAATAATATTTATATAACCCACTATTGTTTAAAAGGTTAGGCTCACAGTTCTGCCTTATATATACATCTGCGGAAACTACTAAAGACTATTCCACATTTTTATTGAATTATCATTTCTAGATGTTTTCTGGCCATTTCAGTCCATTGTTTGTTGAATTTCAACAAAATCAAACTAAACATAAATTCATCCAACAGCGATATGAAAGACTGACAGCATGGCAAGACACATAAAAACTGTGATAAAAGGTTACCACATAAAATACTTATATACATGTAAAATATATACATGACTTTTCCTAAATACATGTGCAAATATTACTAGCTGTTGTGTCGCTTAAAAGTGAATCTGTACTTGTTCTCTTTGCAGCGTTGGAGGTCTAAACAAATACAGAGCATCTTTTTGGTTATTTTCACCTGTTTCTCCAGTTTTCATTTTCTGCAAATAAATGCAAATAGAAACAATATTTTTATTTTACATTTGGGAGAATTGTTGCTAGTAAATAATAATAATTTTACCTAAACACATGACTATAAACAGTGTTGGGTGTAATGAGTTACTGTAATTTAATTACTTTTCCCTTGAAAAGTAAAGTAAGGGATTACTATTATTTCATCTGTAATTTAATTACATTTACTTCTGATGTAATTAAACTAAATACTGTGTGTATGTGTGTCCAATAGTGGAAATGACATCAAAATAGACAAAAAAAGTCTGCAAAAAAGTGCTTTATGTATAATTCTCACAATTGTAATACTTCCGTCAGTTGTCTAATTACACCATTGAATATATTATTAGTAATTAATTACTTTTTCAGAGTAACTTACCCAACACTGCCTATAAATAGTAAATTCGGAAAAACTGAAAATATTTTGGATTGGTTTTTAGCCTCTTTGGTGTAGTCACCCTTTAAATTCAAGCAGCTTCTTGAGGTCTTACCTTGAGATGATGTTAAACAGCATTGATTGTTCTATTCTAGGCTCTTATTTGCTTCCCTTCTTTCATTTAGGAAGTCTAAGGCTTCCATTAAAATATAATTAGATAGTTGAAACTAGAATCGTTTATGCTTAAAGATGTTTGTAAAAAAGAGATTGTCATTTCAGCATACACTTTTTATATCAAAATGTTTGTGAGGGCAAAGAAAACATTTCACTCCAATGAGCTGTCCAGTATTAAGACTTTTTTGTTAGATTTTACCAAAATTTGACCGTGACAGAACCTACGATTAAACTACATATTTTCAATTTGTATAAATAGGCGGTTTTTTTCACTGGATTACTGTTTGATTTGTGACTATTGATCACAGTGAAGGGTGTGTGGCCTGACTCTTTCTAAAGGAGGCACAACCCAGCAAACTAAATTGTGCTTGTTGTAGAATGGGGCATTTTATACTTTCAGCAGATTCAATTGATGTCTGTGGCAACTGGAGGGCCTTATTCAGCGTAGAAAACAGCTGCAGTAATGTGTATTTCTTAAAAGAATTTTGAAACAATGGCAAACTGTGAAAAATGCTGTTGAAGTGAAATTGAGATGGAGGGCCTTACAAAGATGGCCGCCAAGTGAACTGACTAACATTAAACGGACTTAAATTGCATGCCGATTACGTGACTAGCACTAGAGTACTAGCATTTAAAGTATTCAGGGTTAAAGCAAGAAGATGATAACCAGGAGCTATACATTTAGCAGTCAGTACGTCTGCCGCACCTGACGCAGCATTTAATGGTTTCGACTGGAGCTCAGGGGCTCATCCAAAACACAGACTATATTACTCATGAGAAGCGTTGATGGCCATTATAAACTCCAGCTTTCTGTGTTTTCAGGAGGGGATCTCTGTTTAGCTGTGCTGAATTCTGAAGCTTTGAAGGCAAAGCCTTGCTGAAGGGTAAAGAGTTGGTATGGATCTGTTGTTTTTGACATATGGGAGTTTGAAGTCTCTCACAATAATTGGTTAATGATCTCTTCAATCATTAAAAAGCATGAGGAATTTTAATTATTTTTAGGCAATTGAAGCTCAAACGATCTATTGATCCACACTGTGTCAATAAGAGGCGACAAACAAATGAGGCGACAGGGCAGTCTAGAGCCTGTTACACACACATCAGCTTTTACACTGTGAGTGAGATGATTTGAGTCATGTTGTGTGCTGAAATGAGCAGAAAATGTGTTAAAAACTGTTTTGCAATGTAGGTCTGTAGACACAATAAAACATAGAAAGATAGACAATGCACACATGATCAAAAATACTGTAGTATACTATGTTTACTATAGTAAACTGTAGTAACATTCTTAGATATGAAGGTGTTTTTTAATCTTGCTAGTAAATATTAAAGTATACTGTACCGTTAACTTCAGTTTTGTGTACTAAAGTAAATAGTATAGTATATATATACTAAAGTATATACACTCCTAAAAATAGTTTTCAGATTACTATATAGTTAAGATTACAGTATAGTTAACTCCAGTAAATAAAGCGTTGTACAATATACTGTAGTATACTTGAATTTATTTCAGTTTAATACAGTAAATATTAAAATATACTACAATACTAACTATAGGTTGTGAATTGGCTTTGGTCAATATTACAGTATTCTATAGTGTTGTATAATAAACTATACTATACTTGGATTTAATTGAGTTTAACATAGTAAACATTAAAGTATACTACAATACTAACTATAGTTATTCAATTTACTATGGTTAATATTACGGTATTCTATCATTTACTTTAATAAATATAGTGTTGTATAATATACTACTAAAACTACTTTTTAGTTTAATAAAGTGAATATTAAAGTATACCATTCAATTTACTTCTACTTACCACAGTAAACATCAAAGTATACTGCAGTATTATTCATGGTTTATCAATTTATTACAGTCAATATTACAGAAAACCGAAGTATACTAATACTGTACTATAATATACTGCAGTACAATTTGATTTAGTTTTCTATAAATATTAACATATAGTTTACCAAATTATTAACTATATTTGATCAATTTACGATAGTTAATACTACAAAAGACTATGTAGTATGGTAATATACCCAGCGTTCTGAAGTCTACTATCGTAAATCTAACGTATACTACGTTTTTTTATCTGAATGGATAGTTTTTTTCTTCTCTTGGTGTGTAATTTAAAGTTACCGTGTCCTCATGTTAATTCAATTTAGAATTTAATTTAAGTTAAAGATGTTCTTTATCAACCAAAAATTGTATTTCCTGTCTAGGGCCACAGCTCTGTTTTACAGCAGAAACTTAACCGATGTGAAATCACCGTGATCTGCACTTGAAAACCATTTTTGGATGTCTGAATGTTCACTTAACTTGTAAAGATCTCTTAAAACTTCTGCTCATACTCAATGAATCGTACGAGTCCAATACTTTCAGATCGCTCTCAACACGGCTGTGCATTTGATTTTCTCTTTCCGCAGGAAGCTCAGCGCGTGTGGCTGCTCTTGAATTCTCCAGCGTCTGGACAGCATGTTGAAATCCTTGAAAGTATTAGTGTCACATCCTCTGCTCAAGATGCAGAGCGTGTTCGCATAATCTGACTGTGAGTGGTCTTTCTGTCTACGGGGACCTGCACGCTCATCGGCTGTAAAACACAAGCAACCGCAGGCTCATATCATAGGCTAAAACTACAAAAGCTGCACGGCATTAATCACTGTCCTGTCCTAAACCAGGGTGTCCGGTCAGATGTGTTGTGGATAATCCCTCGCAGTTTTGGTTTCTGTATGCATTCACACATCTCAAATGTAAATGCATGATGACAGATTTTTTCTATACGTATGAGTATTTCTTGAAAGATGCTACGCTATTTTTGTTGTTGTCATGCATAAAATGTCCATAACACTTGACAGATATCACTAAAATGGATGGCTTAAGAAATCACACCAGTCTGTGTAACAGCTGGCTATAAACTGTGAAAAAAATAGCTCTAAAAATATCTTTGTCGACTATGCCTACCGTTGACTTCGTAAACTGAATGTTAAACGATCTTGCATTTAAATTGGTTAAGATTAGATGATTACAGGTGCTGTTGTCATTTTTCTGAGGATCTATTGACAGTAATGCAAGTTAATATACATAGCTATGTCTTCAGGTGTGTTTAAAGACCTTGAATAATGAGGCGTTATGTTTTTATGACCTAAGAATGAGATATTTCTAGCGCGGGTCCCCTTGCACGGAATTCCTCATGTTGTTTCTACAGTGGCTCTAAACGGACAAACTGCATTTCGTAAATCCCATTTGCGAAAGAAGCGAAAACCTGATGACATCCTAGTCCTCTCTCAGCCTCCGTAGTGCTTAGAAAGGGATGGATGTGAGTTGTTGGTTGCAATAATTCTCCACCTCACCACTAGATGCCGCTAAAATTTCCCAATGGTCCTTTAAATGTAAATGCAAAAAATCTGTGAGTGGCCACGCTTTATTAACCAATAATAATCAGGCCGTCTGTCAATCAATTTGCCAATTAAGTAGCAGTCATATCTTGTGTGTTGTTTCACAGATGCAGTACTTCTGCACATAAATGTCTGACTGTCCCTTTAAATCTTCACTCTCTCTCCTGCATTTCTAGTTAAAGTTCACGATCAGCAGATGATTCATCGTCTTCATTGAACCTTCCCGACACTCAGCCGGTATGAGTGAAAGGTGAGAAAATTAAAAGTTTACTGTCAATAGCTGCTCATTCATCACATTTTATTTATTAGATTATGAGGTGGAAACAGAGTGTATTATGGCAGTTCATCTTCTCAAACACGACAGCTGTGAACTGTAGCAATAAGAGATCTTGCTGACTCAGACATTTTCCCTCTGATGGAGGGAGATGTAGATTAGACTTCACATTTGACACATTAAGAATCAGGAGGTTTGGTTTTTATATTAAAAATGCTGGCAAGATGAAATCGCTGGATTTATGGTTCGTCTTTGCTCACACAAAATATACTTTGGAACCTAAAATTTAGACTATCTTAAAAAGCTGTTTATTTAAATAAAAAAATATTATTTTTATTTAAGTGAAAATTTTAGTTTTTATTTAAAAATGTTTTTAGTTTTATTTAAAAAAATATAATATTGAAAATAATAATATTGGCGATATTGTCTTTTATTTTATTTTTTATTTTTACATTTGTCCCTATAATTAAGCTAAACAATTCTAGAATTCATGTTTTTTTGTTCACTTTTATTCCTTTAGTTTTCACTTTATGCTGATTACTTATTAAAAAAGATCATCTAAATCTAATAAAAACTGAGAAACTCTTTTTATGAGTAAAATTTTGAGCCATTTAACTCCTTCACATATTCATGTCTACGACACAGTTTTAATTTTTTAAACCATTCTTTCATATGATAATTGGCAGAAAATTTCATATGCTGCGGCTGTATTTTTCTACCCCCCTCAAAGAAAGAAGAAATGGCAATTACGACTTTTCTTATCGAGCTTGCCCTCGGTTTAGAGTATCCGAGGGGGAACGTTTCTACTCCTTATTCCACAAAAGAAATTATCACATACGGCCAAATGGGTTCTTTCTGTACACATGGTGAGGCCGTGTGTTAAAACCATTATTATACAGCCAGGATTTGTGTTTTTCCTTCAGATTGTTCTGTGACTTTCTGGTCCTTTTGTGTTCTGTCCGTCCTTCATTCTTTCCTGAATTGTAGGTTTAACACAATGTTTCTTCCAAAAATCTGGCTGTCAAATGCAAATGTAGGAGCACGCGTGAGCTCTCGGCTCCAGATAAACACTCGTTTCTCGTGCGCTCATTTGAAGAATGCATAGACAATCACAAGTAACCATGGTAACAAATGTAATTCTTTGCAAACAACAATGAATTTGCAGATAAGCCATTATATCAAACATGTAATACTTACATTGGGGTTCGAGCTGATTTAATATAACACAATTGAACTCTGACAGGTGCGTTTCCTCCTCTCTTGAGTTCTCAGGAGCTCAGAGGTTTGCTTGACGGGGCGCATAAATGAAGGTCTGTCCTGTGTGACGTACGAGATTAAGGTGGCAGGATTATGAGCTGTTTCACGGGTAAAGGGAGATGGCTAATCTCTCCTCGGCAGGCTGAAGAAAATCTTTTTTTCCCTCTAGCGGGTCTTTCACTTCTAGCAGAGGCCTGGAGTGATGTTTCCTTTTCCACAGGGCGTTAAACATCCCACTTTATATCAATTAGTATTCTTTACACATGGAGAACAAGGTGAACCAACGTAGGTATCATGAACCCTTTAACACGTTTTGCCAGTTTGCCCGCAGCAAAGTCTGATGAATTACAAACACCCCCAAATTATGCAGATTGCAACGACACGAACTCATTTGAACAGATAAGCATGATGTTGCTTAATAATCGCTTTAATTATATCAAGGATTTGTTTTATTGCTATCATCGATGTGAGCTGAGATACATCACTGGATTTATGTAGCAGGAGACGAGGATTATATATTTGAAATTGCTGCCGTGGCAACATCCCCATCCCTCATCTACTGCACAGGAGAGATTCGGTTCCTCTGAAGAGCACGATGGGAATAAGTCACGAAACACCTGCTCTGCCTCGATAATGCTTTACTTTGTTAGATTAAGATACGGGCTAAGAACGGTTAGTGTGAGAGAGATATGCATTTTGTATAAATTCAATTTAGGGCTCTCAAACGATTAATCGCAAATCATTTGTTTATATGTAATTTCAAGTATTTGTAATCTTTATATTTCCTAAATAAATATACATGTGCATATTTTTGTAAATAAATAAAACATTTAAATGCACAGACATATAATATGTCATCACAAATTTTTATTCTGGATGCGATTAATCACGATTAATCGCTTGACGGCCCTTCTTCAAATGTCTCTGTGTCTCAGATATTTCTCCAGAGAAAAAGCAATCGAAGTCTCCCAGATGTCTCCATTAGAGTTGGAGATCTCACAAACTGAGCTCAGATTTGTCTGCGATCAAAAGATCTCAACATGAACTCGAAAATTTCTCATCAAATTTCCCAAGTACATATTATTTTATCTCTACAATCTACATTCATTTTACACCCCCGTACTCCTCAGGTAACAATTGTCAATTTTTTATGTTTTCATTTAGTTTTAGGAGAAACATCTAGAAGAACGTTGATAATTGAAACACAACTGAGAACTCCATAAAATCTCTTGATCTGTGAAAGAAGCAACCTCTTAGCAATAAAATGTTTGTATGTTTAATGTTATAAGAACACACAACAGCTATTATTCTGAATATCCTGTAATCTGATCCAATAGAAATGTTTAGGCATTATAATATAATACAGCTTTAGTTCATATTTTAAGGAAAAGGCAAATACACACTAAAATTAGAGAGATCTCTCTCTTGCTCGTCCTCTCTGTCTTATCTTATTAATGGTGAATCACTTTTCCTAGTGCTAATAATTCACTATCGCTATTTTAGTCGTCCCGCTCCGCTAGTGCTCCAAACGTGATTAATGTCTCACATCATGCACTTTGTTGGGGAGAGCTGTGCTGTTTTTTCTTCTATCGACCCTGTTTACTTGGCTGGCGGAGTGCCAAAAAATCCTGGGGATATCTATAGACTATAGAATAGAGATTTACTTGCAGCTCATAATCACCTTAAAAAACATATGACAATGCCCAAGCAACCAACCAGAGCATCTTTAAAAAAAGAAAAAGAAAAAAAAAGAGTAACCACATGGACAAGAACATCTAGCATCACGGTGGCCTCTTTAGAAAGAGTAAGCATTCATTTCCTTTCTAATAAAAATGATATTTTTATTGCTATTCTACCAAAATTTCCATCATTCTCACTTGGGAAATAAACGCCTCGAAACCATCGGTTCTACACTGCAACCAATTTTAATACCAGTATAACCTTCTTAAAAGCGAAATGTGCTTTCTCTCTTGTGATTTTTAGTTTGGCCTCCCATTTTGAACTCATATTCCCAAAGTGATTGAACAGAACCACGGTCCAAAGAGTGCTCAGTATGTGTATAGGATTAGGACATCATGATTGACAGCCGCTGAAGAACTGGACAACACTTCTGGTTGGAAAGTGAAGAGATCATGAAATGTGGCAGGAATTGCTCTTTTCTTCTGTCCTTCTTCTTCCTCTCTTCACATTAACTGCCTCTTTGCATATAGTTTATATCCTCTCCTGTGCACAGATTCATTTTTAAACGTTTTATAGTCTTTAAATGATCGTGATTAGTTTCTGTATAATTATGGAGCTTTGGATAAAAGTGGCATGTCAATCTGTGCTTTTAAAATGATTTTGTAATAGTCTATTCTGTCTTGTCTTTGCTTTTGTTCACTGGGACTAAATGTTTTTTTCTTTTTTTATATCTTCTATTTTTTTGGTTTGTAGTTGACATTTGGGTTCTATGTAATACAGAGTACACTTTACATCTTCTGCATTGATGCTTGTAAACCATCAAACAAGCTTTTCTGGCCAAATTGGTGTATTTTGCCACACAAACAGATGAGTTTCGACAGATGTAAACTGGAGCAATATTACAAAATATTGCTTTGTAGTTAAAAACACATACTTTGCATTCAGCAGCGTAACGTTTCTTGCTCTGCAAAGACAACTAGATGTTTTCTGCTGTCTGTAACACTATTTTCGGTCTATTTTTGAGCTATTTTATTTTATTGATCAATGCAGAAACGGGACAATTTCTCACCATCCATCATTTCACGGTCAATAACAGCAGAACACCAAGCAGCGAAATGGAAAATGGTGTCTGAGAATCCTGCCCACTGCTCGGCCCGGTGCGTACGGTAATAACTCATTCAATCATTAACTCTGCATAAACATAACGCACACATGCACACATCACGGTCTGGCCCTAAAGCAAGAACACACTTTTAGAAAAATCATCTGAGATGGCTTGTCTTCTACATTTGGTTTCTTATGATGTGTTCCACAATGATGTCCTGTCAGTCTGCTGCATTGAATTATGATATGGCCTCTGGAAACGCTTGTATCTTATGTGTCTGTGTTGTTATGATGTCTATCGGGAGCTCCAGAGATAAAGTAAACCCCGGAAGCGAGTTAGGATTTTCATACTTCCGGTTCCATAGCCCCAAAGTCTATGGGTTTTAGAAGGTTTTTGGTAAATCGACTGAAATAAGGTCTATGGTTAACAAAACCTCTAAACCTCATTCTATGACATGAAACGCATCAATTATAAACCCCCACGTGATTTTTTTAAAGCCTTATTGTGTCTTAAAAACAGCGGTTGCTAAAAAGTCGATTTCTTACATCATCATGCATTTTAATCTACAAAAATGCAACATGGGCACATATCTCTAAATAGGTAGATGTGGATTCATTCACAGAGTAATTACTTACCAGGAAACACATTTTTTATAAACTTTGAGTTGTCGGAGGCTTGGTGGGGGTGACGTTGATATAGTGCAACATTAGTGTAGTTTGTTTATAGCATCCTGTTAGCTTTTTTACTTCTGACGATTGTATTTCGGCTTCAAACGTGACAGTGTTGTATTCATTTATAAAGATTATCCAAACGTGTAAACATCTCAAACCTTTATTAATCAAAGAGCTTTATTTTTTGCAACCTTCCAAAAGTCGATGCATAAAATGCATAGTCTTTCAGTCGAGGGAACAACGCAGCGCTAACTTCCGGGTTGGCCAACAAAAGGACGTCATCTCTGCTGCTCCCTGTTCCACTTGTGGTTGTTCAATGATAAAAAAAATCCATATACTGTTGGTGCATTGAAAAAATCCATGGGGCGGTAAACAACTACTTAGCAACCACACATCAATGTCTAGCGGTGTTAACGGTATATAGATTATGTTATTTCTAAGAAAGTGTTGGGTTTAAGAAACTTTGAAGAGTTCTGCAGTGTTTACACTAAGACAATTATGGCACCATTTTTAATAACTTTTACCTTGACACCCGTTTTCAAAAGTTTGGGGATTCGTTCCCTCCAAACGTCATTATCGAGTAAACGAATGGCCAAAACAAGTTTTCTTATAAATGGTCTCTTGGATGGAGTGACCTGTACTTAAACCTATAAGTCTCCTCCATTCAAATTGTTAGTTTACGTTTTTTGGGATTAGTATTTTTATGATGTCTGTCTGTCTCTCTCTCTCTCTTTTTCTCTCTCTCTCTCTTTTTCTCTCTCTCTCTCTCTCTCTCTCTTTTTCTCTCTCTCTTTCTCTCTCTCTCTCTCTCTCTCTCTCTCTCTCTTTCTTTGCAACCTTTGCTATTTTTGCCTATTTATATGTTTATCATCTTTATTATTCACACGTTTTCTATTATTAATTGACTGAAAAAATATGGGATATTTGATTCCTGTTAAGTTATTGGATATAATATTGGATAATATTCAAATGGGGGCTGTTGATTGTCAATGCAAATTTTAAAACTTAATACACAAAAATGTAGGAAGTGCCTGTTGTGCAATCTCATCGTTTTTTTTTAAAAGCAACTTCTTTTCATTTAAAAAAGGCCTCGTCCAGGCTTGAGCTTATAACCAAGTATACTTTGTATCCCAGTAAAAAAAACTGTGATAGTGAAAGAATCCTGTGATTGATGGCTGTCATTTACTGCTTGAACTTTTCAGCATTGCGGAACTATTTGTTAAAAGTTCATGTTTTCAATTTAAAGTTTATTTGGTACATTTATTTTGTGCTAAATTAATTAATCCTGTCAGTAATGGTAAACAAAACTTTAAGGTTTGTCATTTTTGTGCGAAGATTGATTCTCATTGGTACATCATTATCAGATGAATCAATATATCAGTCGATCCGTCTCTAGCCAGAATACATTTTATATGTCAAGGTAACATAGAAACCTTCTCAAAGGTGCACAGCCTGTTCTAAAAGAGTAGTGTTCTTAATTCCCATCCTTTCTGAACTTCTTCCGTCAGGGTTAAAGTTTCTCTTCAGCCTTTCATTCTGAGAGCAGAGAGATACAGACACGGCTTCATTTTCTATACGGGCATTCTGCCATTCCTCTTCTGGCTGAACTCCAGCGAGAGAAAAAAGTGAGAGAGTTTTGCACGACACTGCTGACTGTTCAAGGGCACGAGCAAAGAAGCAATTCACCTCGTAGCGCACTGTATATATAGATATCTCAGCTCAGCTAAAAAGCAAAATATCATAAAAGTTCAAGACTGTTTATGTGTGTGTGGGTGGTTGTTTCCGTCAGTTCATCAGCATTGCTGAAAATTTATGTTTAAAGTGAAACGTTACAATCCACATTAAGGTCCCTTTATGAAGCATTTATAAATGTGTTAATTGAATCATTAATGATTATTAAGTAATTTACAGATGCATTATAAAGCAGTTATAAATGCATGAAAAAAACAGGGGATTCTAACCAAAGACATGTGCAGGTATAAGAAAAACAACGTGACATAACACCCTACAGTGTCCAGTCTGACAGCCTATAATGCAAACAACATCAAGATAGTAATGAACCTGATTTTGAGTCAAATAAATAATGAATAAATACATTTATTAAGCATTTACAATATGTGAGTTTTAATCTCTATTTGGCAGGTATTTCATTGGAATCACTCTTTTTATTCATGCAGTCATAACTGCTTCATAATGCATTTGTATTTGACTTATTTATAAATGCTTTATATAGGGTACCTTTATGTAAACAGTAGCATTTCATTTCACAGTCACACTTCAGTATAGAGGGCAATTCTCGCTGTTAACAAACCGTCAAGTACGACTTTTCCCCAATCAACTCTTAATAGGCATGCTAATAACAAGTAGTTAATTGTGAGAATTGCCTCCTATACTGAAGTGTTGCCCTTATTACATCCTTGCTTTACTTTTTTATGTCATACTCTCTTATTGACTTTAACATCGGCGGTTTTCTGCTGTGGTAATCCCTGCAATGACTTTTACTCTTTGTGCTATTTTGCGAACACTGCATGTATCTGCAAAAATTCAGGTGAGAAAGGCTATGTTCACATTTGACTTCTTTTTTTGAAAAGAAAAAGTTGACAATTTCGTTTTTTTTGTAAAAATGAAAAAGGTTTCAGCAGTGTGGTTACAAATATCAGCCAGCAAAGATCAAAGTCGGCGTTTGTGCATAAAGGCAGCTATGAGAAACAGGCTTCATAGGCAGCGTAACCAGTAAATATAAGCCAGAGAACGTCTTTGCATTAACCAATCACATATTTAAAAATTACAATATTTCTCACTAGAAATACAGTCCAAAGTAAATAAATTAAACTTGAATTCATACAAAACTATGCTCCATTTAGTTTTTTCGAGCTTGATCCTACTCAACCAATATTCTTCCTCACATGTTGTCATGGAAATGACAGGTCTTGCCTAAAAAGCGCTCGGGACCTTTTTGAAACACGGTTTACTCCAAAGAATTATAATGTAAAACAGAGGCTAGCAGCTTAAAGGAACCGTATGTGTCTTTTCTAGCAGGTGGGGCTTGGTATCGCGGTCATATTTCAAAACATAAGCGAGAGCTTTTCTCCGCCCCGTTTCCTCCTCAGACTCGACGCCAGACTGCCAGACACTGACAAGAGTGTAATGGAAAGCATCGACTCTTACACTGTAAGTTTATCTGCTATGTTTTTTAGTTTTGTTGTTAGCAAATATAACTCAATCAGCAGCTCGTTTCAGAGTTTGCCGAGGCAGCATTTATGGGCAATATTGTTGTCTCGTTTACATAACCATCATAAAATTGTATATTACTCCTAGTCAGTTGTGAAATATAGTAAGTTTGCAAAGCAAAAGTACAGGAAAGGGTGGAATCTGCTCTGACCCTGATTGTTTGCTTGCTGCAGTAAATTGAAACAAAAGAAATACACTACTGGATAAATCTTCAGTGGGCGGGGTCACACGGAGCTTAACAAAAGCAGACATTCCAGCACAGAAACCACACTTCAGATTAAAAAACTGTCTGCACCATTGTTTTTTGAACAAACCAATGTATGAACTTAGCATGTTTCCTGAATGTCTATGAACATATTAAGGTAATGTTTTGATTTAAAACAGTAAATTTATTACAGACAGCACCTTTAAAGGGAGCCAATAAGTACCTTATTGTGTTTAGATTTACATTCACTGTATGCATATGACAGATGTATATTCTAAAAGGACATAATGCATTTAAGATATGCATTTTTTTATTAATATTTGTGTTCCCTGGGAACACGTTGCTAATGCAGAGCTTTATTACAGGAATGAATAAAAATAGACCATCCTGAAACAATGTAGTACTGTGAAGATATTACAACATACATTTTCAATTAGATTTCAGGAATGCGGTTACAACATTACTTTCAACACAGCGGTAACAATAGGCTCATGTCGAATTTGACACTCTAAGCACACATGGTGTTACAGAAAATTCAATTAGCTGTGATGTGTACATGTTTTTCTCCTTCCTTCTTTAGGGGTTTTGAATCACCGTGCCAGCACAGGGATTTCCATTCATCACGGATTCTGAAAGAGTAAATAAACATACGCACAGAGCCCTTCACCGTGTGACATCTGCAGTCTATGTGAGGTCTAATCTCGCTCCCCAAACTCTCTGCCCTTTTAAACATTTGTACAGTCCTTAGAGGGGCCACACACAGAGCGTGAAAATGTTAAATATCGACTGGAGGGGGGACTACAAAGAGCCCGGCATCTGGCAGAGCAGGACGCCTTAAAACCCTTTCCTAATGAAGCTGGCATTTGCAGTCTACAGCGGGATGCACGGGCCGCCCGCCCAACGTTTGTCATCCAGTTTTGCAGGCTGATGGAGCCCGTGCCTCAGGCGGTTTGGATGGCAAATTGGGTGGCACATGCAAAGTGTGAGCATCTAAAATTAAACAATGACTTGCTGTACAGTGTCTCAGGTCGGACAGAGCAAAGCTTATTAGTGATAATTGGAAGTTTACATTTCGCTAAACACTCACTGATGGCTACGCCCCCTTTTCAAATAGCTAATAGCATATGGTGTACCACAGTGCCTGAAATTTGATTAGAAGTTAAAGTGCAAAAAGATGTCATTAAAATGGTGGTTCAGTATTGGTGTAAGTGAGAGACAAAGTTTTGAATGCAATGTACAATTTGACAATGTTTTAAAACATTTTAAAACCAGGTTATAGATATATTTAGGCTAAAGTGTTCATAATAAAAGGTAAAAATTGTTGCAATATTGATTTCATGTAGACTTCACATAGGTGATTGTATTCAAACCCCTTTTAGGTAACGCTTTACTTATATAATATGTATAATGCATTATCAAAGTAGTTTTAATGTATTATTTATGCCTTGTAATGCACCTTATAATGCATCGTAATGTCTAATGACGGTAACTACAGGTAATACATTATAAAACGAATCAATTCATTGTTAAGGCCATTGCGAGTCCGAAATTTGCGCACGTTGAAAAATAAATACGACCTCACACTGTGTCAATCACATTTACACACTGACAATATTTTCGTCTGTCATAAAATAATTTGGACTGGATGCGATTTTCTACGTTTTCGGCATCTGTAGCAAGCATTTTGAGAGGCATTTTTGACAATTCAGAAAACGACAAATACGAAAAAACGCATATGAAAATTTCCGACTATATCTGACCTTCAGACTTTGCACAAAAATAGTTTGGCCCTTTTGCTCTAATAATTAATTTAATTTAATGAAAAAATGAAAATGTACAGAAACAGAGATATGTATATAACATAAACGTTTTACATTTACCTGAATGCATTTGGCAAATACTTCAATCCGAATAGACTGACAACGTGTCTACACTAGATGCGACGCGACACGACTTAAGACAATGGAACCCATAATAAAATTTTACATTTTGTCCACGCTGAAAGCTGCGTGACACGACAAACCCATTGAGAACAAGGCATTTGTCACGTCTTGCCGCTCGCCTCCATTGTAGACACTGGTTGGCTTCATTATAATTTTTATACACAAGTTTGTCTAAAAATGTCTAAAAGTCTAAAACTTTTGTCCAAAAATGTTATTTCAACTCAATCTTTCAACGAAAAGAAATCTATCTAAATTGTATTTTAATTTCCAGGTTTAAATTACCATATTGGATGTTCTTCACTGAACAGAGAAACAGATTCCAGGGTTGAATGTGAGTATAATGACACACTCATGAGCTGATTGCGACCTGTGATTTCAAGAGCCGAGCGGGGGTCTTCATGTCTGATTTAGGGTCCTTTATGATCATTAAGGAGCATTCAGATAATTATCACTTTCTCGCCTGAAGAATCAGCTGTTCTGTGCATCAGACTCCATCATGTCTGATTTGTCATGTGCTGAACAACAAGCAAAATAATACAGGCTTCAGAATTATGAGTTTATTCCCAAAGAAGTGTTTTTTGTTCATCAGTGTAGTGTAAATAAATCTCAGCATAACACAACTTTAGTATAAAAATAGTATTATTTATTTATTGCATTGTTGCCTAAATAGCTTTGATGTTTGAATGATTTGTTCGCTGTTATTTCATGAAATGAAATGCTCTTGCTCCTGTTTGCAGTGTCTTAAGACAACACTTGCTGTCACTGAGCCTCTGATGTGTTTCTTATGGCAAGGTGATGTGTTTTTCACTCGCGTTTAAATGAACACATTGTCCTGCAGATATATATTTATAGTGACACAATGAGCTGCATGGGTTTAATCTGATTAGAGGAACCAATTTTTCACACTTCAGTGATGTTCAGAAAAAAAATCATAAAAGAGGAAACTCAATTATGTAGATTTTATTATTCCGGAATTTAATTAATTTAAAAGAGGAACCGAGCGAGAGCATGAAAGAGCGAGAGTTTGCCACGTAGAATAATAATCTTAACACAATTCTGAGTGTTTCTGCTCTGTTTTTACACATGATTTGTCTTTATTCTTGAAGGAATAACCTGTGCCTATTTAACTGCCGTTTTTCTCATATCATTATGGGACAAATGAAAAGAAAATTGTCAGTTCAACGTGTAAAAAAAACGGACTGTTTAAACGGAAATTTACACTTTCTTGTTGATCCAAATTTATTTGCAGTTGTCCGTGTAGAATGTGAAATTCGATGAGAAATCCATCCATCCATCCATCCATTTTCTACCGCTTATCCGAACTACATCGGGTCACGGGGAGCCTGTGCCTATCTCAGGAGTCATCGGGCATCAAGGCAGGATACACCCTGGATGGAGTGCCAACCCATCGCAGGGCTCGATGAGAAATCCTCCTTTTGTATTCCTCAAAAAGGTTTGGAATGACATGAAGGTGAATGACAAAATAGGTTTTCGTCAAAAGCCACAGATGACATTTCTTTGATATCTCAACTTTTTCTCCTCTATTGAAATGACATATAGGGCAAATGGAAACCATTGCTGAAGTCTCCGGCATCTCAGTTATTTCTCCTGAGAAAAAGAGTCAGAAATCTCACAAATGATCTCAAAAATGGCTCAATCTGAGTTCAGATTTGTCAAGTCTGCAGTCAAAAATTTTTGAAGATCTCAATATGAACCCAAACATTTCTCATCAAATGTACCCAGATCCAGTTTATTTGACCTCTCCAGTCATTCATTTCACACCTCCATAGTCTTTCTTTTAAACAATTGTCTCACTTGTTTCTGTTTTTATTTCTAACAAGCAATTTTAGGAGAAAAATCTGACACTAAGTTTATACTTGAAACACAACTGAGAACTCCATCAGATCTCCTGAGGTATGTATGAGTTAGGATGATGAAGAAAAAGTTAATGACATGGATTTTATCTTCTAATACAGTGGATCTCAAACTTTTTTGGCTTAAGTATATTATCAATTTTACATTAATATTTACGTATTAAGAACTTTGCATTAAGAACTTTGCACACTTTCAAGACTGTGTTTCACACAGCGCTCACCATGCCGCCTTACTGTGAGGTTAAAATGTTAAGAGATCGTCTGTTCTTGAAGGAAACCCTAATGTGATGTCCATTTGACGCTAAGCCTCTGAGAATCATGTGAAGATGAACAGCTCATCAAAGACGGATCAAAGCTATCTCACCTGTGAAATCACACATTAAAACTTTCTCAGATGTTTGTAGAGGTTGACAGTGTGTGATTTTACTCATCAGTTTGATGCCATTGATGTTATTGAAGAGCCTTTTAGATCCCAAAGGAAATGAATGGTTATTATAGGATGCCCTCCGAGATAATCTTTCTTTTCTAAGAGGGAGTGAAGCCGGATGGTTTAATTACTTTAAATTGCAGTTCATTTTTATCACTCCGGTCTCATTTCATTTATGAGGGTTAGTGTGTCTTCTGTCAACCCTCACTCCCCATTATTCTGAAGCAAATGGGTGATTTCTATTGTAATGAGAACTGTGGGGTTTTATGTCAAGATATGAGGAGAACAAACTAAATTTGCACTTGAATGATTTGATTTTATAGCAGATAAAGACTGGAGGTTGATTATATTAGATTATTAGGAATTCAAAGTCTTCTGAACACATGAATGTAAGTGCATCCTCAAATCAGTTGAATGTACACATTCCCGCTGCATTTTTAGGAATGGTCACAAATAGTGATTGATCAACCTGTAAATCTCTTCATTTTCTGACCTGTTGAGTTTGATTTGCATCACCCAGCTTTGGTTTACAGCCGTGATCTGTGCGAAAATGAGGGGATCAGCGATTGACCGAGCGTCCACGGAAAGTGTCCAGCAAACCCCATAGAGAAAACACTGGAGTGTGATTTCAGCGTTTGTTCAATCCGCTGCCATTCATCAGCGCTCATTACAGCGCCCAGCGGCTGGTGACCCGGCGGTACAGTGCCACATACACAGAACTCTTTATCCATCCCATCTGTTCCGGTCCATTATTCCAGGAGATGGGCCTCGGGTCTGTGGTAAATGTTTTCCAGAACATTATAATCTCTCTCATCTCTTTCTCTCACTGCATGGTACCAACTATACTACGGAGATCCATCCCGTCTCCATGACGACAGGCACAACATGCCTGCCTCCTGGTACTAAACAATGTTCTATGGGCATATAGAGATGGTGAAATTGGGTCAGGTTCACCATACAGTGTCTAAGTGTGCAGTTATTTTTTTTCTGAAAATCACGCTGTAGCTACATCACTATAAAACAGGGCTCCCAAACTATTTATTTCACGTCGCAAAAAAATATTTTTAATAGAAAGATGGGGGATACCGATTTGTGACCCTGCAACAAAACCAGTCTCATGGGTCAATTGAGATTGTTGCATCATTTGAAAGGTGAATGATTATGCTTTCTATTGATGTATGGGCTGTTAAGATAAGACAATATCTGGCGGAGATACAGCAGTTTAAAACACCATTTTATAAATGTGATCAAACTAAATATTCTTCTTAGATACCAAGTATGCAATAGTACTCTATGGGTACTCAAGATTAATATGAGATTGGCAGAAACCGTGTGTGTTACTGCCGCTTTCAAAATAAACAAAATCAGCATTTGATTTGATTGGGTAAATAAACTGGCAGTACTAAAAAGTCTTAGCACAATTTATCATTTGAGTTAAGGGGTTGGATTCTCCTTGAAATGCCTACCTGCAATTTTATGTAGTAAACAGAGGTGGCGATAGAGAGGCAATTGTTATTGATTGTAGGTTTAAACTTTTATATATATATACATATATATATATATATATATTTATTTATATATTTAATTTTCATTATTGTTAAATTAGAAACTATGCATTTTGATACATCTTTAAATCTTCTTTACTATATAACAGTTTGTCCTTGAAATTATTTAGCACCAACCGAAAGATGTGTTCTGTTCCTCCGAGTTGCAAACTCATTCATTTATCTCATGGAAGTACAAACTCCTCAAATACATCCATACCCTTTTATCTATGAACGGTGAGCAGGTTTGGCATTTTCAATAGGCTGTGGCCGTTAATGACACCATTAAGAGAGCAGATCAGCTCAGCCCACACTAATTTATTTATGAGCACACCAGGAACTCATCCTTTGAAATGTGCAACTGACCTTTAGACGGGTTTTCTGAACCAACACAGCCACCCCCACGCTTATAACATGTTTTAACACATTGACTGCTGTTGTTTAGGAAGTGGTCAGTCATTATGCGATCTTACCCGTGACACCAAAAGGAAGGCTTATGATTGACAGACCTCCCAAAAATTACCTCCGGTTAGTAGTTAAACTGTGGTAACCACAAATTGATCACTGTTTAACCGTGGTTATTTATAGTGAAAGTGTGGTAATACAAATGGTATCCAACATGCTGAACAAAACATGGTTAGCCTACTAGACTTTTACTATAGTAAAATTAATGTGATCACATTTATAAAAGACGGATACAGTTTTACGATTGTTTCCGAAAACATTCGGCGCGTGCGGGGGGGAGGGGTAGGCTGAACTGAAGCACATTGTCAACAAAACACAGACATCAGTTTCACTCACCGCATCCGGGGCATGTCCGGTATCTTTTAGCGCTGGGACGGCTCCATATATCAGTTTAAAACGATCTTCAAATCCAGCGTTATAGCTACCGTTTATATAACATTCATCACACAAATGCAGTGAACAAACAAACACCTGAACTTCACGGATGTATGCTCTCTCTGTCTCCTGCTTAGAAGTGAAAGTGACGTCTGCGCATGCTCCTTCTCCTGCTCTCATTTGGCCATGCCGCAAGCTTTTCCAGGGGAATTGTCCAATAAGGGACAAAGAAAAGTTGTTGCGAAACAGTTTTATATGTTTAGAAAAAACTTTCCGAAACCTATACGATCCCTGGGGGAGTGTGTCAAGCACAGAAATACTACGAAATACGCCCAGCTAATTTTTTGACAAGTTGACCATGTTAAGCATGAGAAGACACGTTTAACGGTTGTAAAGAAGTCAGAATGCACGACACATTGTTGCAGGGCCGCTTTAAGTTCACGGCTGAACATTTTCAACAAATAACAGATAAACACAGGCACATGTGCTCTACCGATGCCCTCAGATCGCATCTGTGAGCAGAATACCTAAATTCAACTTTTCTCTTTGTTTAATCGAAGCCAAGCGAGGTGTGTGCTTCTCTTTTAATCTCTTTTCTCCTCCAGATAACTCATTTTACTCCCCGCAGACGCTGCATAGTGATGACCGTATTAGCACATGTTTCCAAAGGTATAAATGAGTTTTGGCCAAACAGTGTAAAATCATTTCGAGGGAACTTTCCAGTGTCTTTCATCTTTTAATCTAGGTGTTTAAATCTCTCTTCCAGAAGTAATTACAAAAATAAGGAAAAACGTGCTGTGTTGATTTTAAGCGTATTGATTTAAGATTAGAATTAGGTAATGGCGCGTTGCATCTGTCGGAGATTAGCTGGGGTTTTATCTCATACGGTTTTTGACAGAATTAAGTGAACATCAGATACTATGGCCTGCGTTTATCTAAAGCTCGACTTCATCAGGAATATTTAACAGTTTTGTGATGCTGGTTTTATCCTCATGACATTATTAAGACATTTTTGCAGACTTTTTGCAGACTTGTTGCAGAAGGGAAAACGATTGATGATGACATGGCTCTGTGATTTATTCATTGGTGCATTTTATTTCTAAGAAGATCTTTGTCATTTGTAAATTATATAATGTATGTTTGAGAATTTTTATGTTCTTTTTTTTGCTCTGTACCATAAGAATATAATATCCCACAAGAAAAAAAAGCAGATGAGATCTCCCTAAAATCTCAATTCCTTCTCATGGACATCAGTTTGATTAAATGGAGAACAAATGGAATTTTATTGCATCTGCATTTCAGATATTTCTCCTGAAAAAAAGAGCCAGAAATCTCACAATGTCTTCTTTAGAGTTTCAGAAGAGAAAAAGTCTCAAACTGAGCTCAGATTGGTCAAGTGTGCAAAGAAAGGTCAATATTGTTGAAGATTTCAATATGAACTCAAACATTCCTCATCAAATTGACCAAAATCCAGATTATTTTACCTCTCCAATCTAAATTTATTTTACACCTCCATATGTTTAATGTATTTTAACAATTGCCACAATTGTTTCTGCTTTTATTTCTCTAAAGCAATCTTAGGAGAACCATCTGAGCCAAAGTACTTTAGTGAAACACACAAAAATAAAACCATCAATTCGGGGCTTTGAAAGAGCAACATCTGAGCAATAATAAAAAACACACATGACAATTTTCCTCTGGGATCCAATTGGTCAAAATCAGTTTCATTCAGGATTTCTAGTCCAAATATTAGAAATTATAATCGAGCAACAATTTGTATGTGGAGCAAAATTAATATGCATGTGCTAATGAGTGATTGATGAGCCAAACGCAGACTATTTGGGCCAAATCATTTGTGTTTGGCATTGGACACCATCCCAAACACAAAGTCCAAAGTGCACCACACACACCAAAACAAGTACAATCAGACAATAAAGCCAAGATATCACAGAAATACCCTACAAATATCAACTCCTTCAAAATAATATCTACAGTACTTCTCAAGGTTGCGCTTCTACTTTGAAAAAGTCCAAATCGCTCACTCGCTCAGATTGCAACATCAGCTCGTGTTCAGAAAGACTTCTGAAGGATGGATGAGAGGGGTTGAATAAGGAGAGCGAGAGAGAGAGAGCAATCTGCCCCATCACTGCTATCAAATGACCTTCATAGTGCAAACATATCCATCTGTTGTGTCTGCAAAGATGAGACGCAGCCACATCGTGTCTTATAATTAAGTAAAAATGATGCCGACATCAAACACATGACGATCCGTCTCCATTAATGTCAGCTCGGGCGATTACAGGACTTTACCAAGCGAAGCCGCTGAAGGACAGAGGAGCACTCGTACATCTTTGTCTAAGCTGTAGCATTAATAATATATTAACTGTTTTCAATAACAGGACAAAGTGCAAGATAATGTGTGGCTCTGTGCCTTATACTATACTCACTGTGTTGATTGTTTCTGGTTTATTCCATAAGCAATTTTAGGAGAAATGTTCAAGTTGATACTTAAAAACAACCTCCGAGCAATCACATTTTCCTCCGGGTCTGTAAAAGACCTGTGCCGCTGCTGGATTTAACCATTTGCACATTGAATAAAAGAGTTTGACAGACTACTTTTGTAAACAGTAATTTAACAGAATTTGAGTGTCTGTCCGTCAAATTGAACACAAAGTCGATTCACTCTTTTGTTGCAAAACTCTATTTTGGTGAGCGTTTATCAGCCAGTTTATGCTTTACGCATTGATCAAAAAGCCATGGAACAACAATGAACAGTAATTGCCAACAAAATGAGAGCCGTGCTTCTGTGAAAGCTCTAATGAAAGGTTTTAATGTCATACGCTGAATGTGATGTTGAATGACATCACAGGCGGTGTTTGTATGAAACATGACACGTGACCTTAAAACGTGAATGTTGTTAATGAGAGATTAAATGAATGCACGTAAACTCATTAACAATGAACAACGTGTGGAATGAGGTACAGGTTTGACCTCTGAGCAATGAAAGAAAATCACATAGTCAGTATAAAGTGATTTTGCGGCTGTTCTTTAAGATGCCCAATCTATAATTTACTGTGTAAAGTGCAACAATGACTGTGTCATGTCATTGTTAAAACTCTCCTTTTTCAGCTCTGTCATATCTGCAGTGATCTTTCTGATGATGTGTGTTACAGATGAGGTGGAGTGTAAGCCGCTGGGCTCAGCACTGATTTCATCTGAATGATTGACAGCTGTGTTAGCACTACACACTTGTCATTTACATTTCTTCATTCTAATTATGCACGCCTGTCACTCTGCAGCAAACCTGTGTGTGTGTGTGTGTGTGTGTGTGTGCTTGTGTGCGTGTTTGTCTCATTTGTGTTTATGTTTACATAATATGTGTGTGTGTGTTGTTACAGTTTGGGTTGATTTGCAAATCTTTGTGGTTGTGTGTTTGTGCGTTCGTGTGAATAGATTTACAAATCTGTGCGTGTGTTGTTACAGTGTTCGTTTGTGTGCCCATGTGTTATTAAAGTGTGTGTAGAGTGGTTTACAAATCTGTGTGTTTGTTTTTGCAGTTTTTGTTGATTTGCAAATATTTGTGTGAGCGTGTTTTCTGCGTTCCTGTGGGTAGATTTACAAATGTGTGTGTGTTGTACAGTGTGTGTTGATTTGCCAATGTGTGTGTGTGTGCATGTGTTATTAAAGTATGTGTAGAGTGGTTTACAAATCTGTGTGTGTGTCGTTATAGTTTTTGTTGATTTGCAAATCTTTGTGTGTGCGTGTTTGTGCGTTCCTGTGGGTAGATTTCCAAATTTGTGTGTGTGTTGTTACAGTGTGTGTTGATTTGCCAATTTGTGTGTGCATATGTGTGCGTTTTTGTGTCCATGTGTTATTAAAGTATGTGTAGAGTGGTTTACAAATCTGTGTGTTTGTTGGTGCAGTTTTTGTTGTTTTGCAAATCTTTGTGTGAGCGTGTTTGTGCGTTCCAGTGGGTAGATATACAAATGTGTGTGTGTGTGTTGTACAGTGTGTGTTGATTTGCCAATTTGTGTGTGTGTGCATGTGTGTGTGTTGTTACATTTTGTGTTGATTTGCAAATCTTTGTGTGAGCGTGTTTGTGCGTTCCAGTGGGTAGATATACAAATGTGTGTGTGTGTGTTGTACAGTGTGTGTTGATTTGCCAATTTGTGTGTGTGTGCATGTGTGTGTGTTGTTACATTTTGTGTTGATTTGCAAATCTTTGTGTGAGCGTGTTTGTGCGTTCCAGTGGGTAGATATACAAATGTGTGTGTGTGTTGTACAGTGTGTGTTGATTTGCCAATTTGTGTGTGTGTGCATGTGTGTGTGTTGTTACAGTTTGTGTTGATTTGCAAATCTTTGTGTGAGCGTGTTTGTGCATTCCAGTGGGTAGATTTACACATGCGTGTGTGTGTGTTGTACAGTGTGTGTTGATTTGCCAATTTGTGTGTGTGTGTGCATGTGTGTGTGTTGTTACAGTTTGTGTTGATTTGTGTGTGCGACTGGTTTTGTTATTGAAGTATCATAACCCAATACACCTCCTAACGTCACACGCCTGCAGGTGGGGTTCTAGATTCATGCCTTCTACCATTTTCTGTCATTAATCCAACACATCCCGCCGAGCCAAGCCATGTGTGTGTGTTTGTGCTTTTGTGAATTTTAGCGTATCTTCAGATGAGACGCTTCCAGTCAGCAGATGGCCACCCGGAAGGGTCTCATCCCTGCCCTTATTGGCTGCTCACATCACAGGCATGCTGGGAGATGAACACACCTGAGCCAAGCTCCTCTCCCACAGATATTTACATGACTGCAGAGCAACATTTCCCTGAGCTGAGAAAAAATCCTCATTATCATGACAGTATTCATATTTTAATGATTGCTTCGTAGAAAAACAACAGATCAATCTAAAAATAAACGAAGACTTCTTGACTGAGGTTTATGTAAATAGACTCTAATCATAGATCGGTGAGATAAAGACCTCGAAACACTCACACGAATGCTGTCTGTCCTATTTTTGTTCAACTGAATCAGATTGCTCATCGCCTTTCAGTTTTATTGGTGACTATATGAGACGTCTGGGTGACACCTGGTGCTGGACGGGACAGATGCGATCAGCGTGTTGTGAGGCCGGGACAGGATTAAGCAGAGAGATCAACATGTTTGGTGTCAAGACATGTGTTACCTTTTATTTCCTCTGTGTCGAGCAGCTGAGTGTCTGTGTCTGGAAATACAATATTCCTGAATGAGAGTTTAGAGAAGGACTGTCTGTTTGTCCAACCAAAGGAAGACAGTAATTATTTTCTATTTGATGCTGTAAGTGGTACTTAAATGATACACTTTCAAACACCTTAAATGTATGTTGTAACAATGTAAAGTTTTGGATGTTCAATTTTATGCGCGCAATCTTTAAAAATTGAGACTGTAATCCTGGCAATCAATTGTATGCACATCTTTCAAATGTCCAAAATGATTGTAAAATGCACAAGGCTGGTAAAGCAAGGACGGTAGGGACAGAGAGAGATTATGAGGCGTGATAAGGAGACTAGAGGTCACTAATGGCTTTATTACTATAGTGTAATAAGAAATCACCCGAATGGAAAAAGGACATCTGCCACGTTGTCATATAAAAGATTCAAACATTCCCAATACACTAACATGATACTGGCCCGGGTTTAACAGCAATGGGTCCAGCAGCAACACCATTTATTTCCTCTGGTTTGAATTCTGATTGTGAAAATATGGGTGTAAAAGTTATAGTGGGTATAAAATGCACCAGCTGTGTTTTAATGGCTTTCAAAGGAATGCAAAGAAATGTTTCTACTTATCGTAAATACCCGAATGCATGAATCTGTGAACAATATAAAATAAAATACCATTCAATCCTCTGGTTTACCCCCATTTTACTGTGCTGATGTTTTTATAAACATGAAAATAAAATAAAAAAAACAAGGTGACATACCACACAAGGGTAATGCTTTAGATTACGGCCCACAACGTGGCGCATAATTAAACAGGATTTACATCTTAACTAATTGTAACAATAATTTATCTCTATAGTATATTTGTAGATAAAGGGGAACAATATGCAAAGTTTGGTTAACAAATGTGTAAGATATATAAAAATATTTGTGCATGCCATATACACATCCATATCAAACCGTTCTTGAACTACTTGATTTAGTTTCAAAAGATCAACATTGATTTTTCACATTTTACACACTCAAAATAACACAACTAAAAGAGATGATTTGTGACCAACAATCCTAAAATCAATCACAAAACTCTGAACACTTCGCAAAAACTGAGCCAGTGTTGGGTGTAACTAGTAACTAAGTAATTAATTACTGTAATTACATTTATTTTCCTTTGAAAAGTAATGTAAGGGATAAAAAAATTTTTTCTGTAATTTAGATAATTACATCAAAAGATGTAATTAAACTGAATACTTAGTGTAATAAAAGTTTGTGTAATAGTAGAATTAACATCGAAATTCAAAGTCTAACTTTAAAATCCATGCTTTAATGTATAACTCTCACATTTGTAATACTTTGGCTGGTTAATAATACTACTTTATGTAGTTTAATATTATTTATTTTGAGTGAATTTAATGAGCAGTTTCTTTTCTATCCCTGAATCACTTAACTAATCAAGGTTGATATAGGATATAGAAATAACTAGTTATAAGTAATTATATACTTTTTGGAAAGAGTCATTTGTAAAGTAATCTAATTACACTGTTGAATATGTAATTAGTAACTAGTAACTTTCAACACATCATTTCCCCTTAATTAATATCCTCAGTCATTTTTGAATGGGTAGATTGTGATTACACAAATTAAATGTATGTTCATGATAAGATTGTTGTATAGCATACTGCAGGTCATCCATAATACATAATATTACTTACATTACACATTTCTTTTTTTAATTTCCAGACTTTTTTGCATATTGTTCCCCATTACAGATACACTGCAGAGGTACATTATTGTTACAATTAGTCACGCTGTAAATTCTATTTAATTGTGCGGTACATTGCGGGCCGTAATCTAAATCATTACCCACACAAGAAACCAGCAGAGCATGAATGTGTAGCCCAGACCGGTTAGTTATACGGTTTCATTTCACTGACCAATCATCATCAAATATTACAGAAGTGTATTAAAAATGCATCATTTCTGTCATGTTAACAGAGCAAGAGCCGTAGTGCAGCTGTATATCATAGCTTTCATACCGGCAGGGTGTTTGAATTGCAAATGAGTCACAGCAAAGTGTTTGTGTGTGTGTGTGTGTGTGCGTGTGTGTGTGTGTGTGTTTGTGTGCGTGATTGTGTGAACTTGTACATCTATCTTTATAAGGACTGGTTTGAGTCTTAGACCAACAGATTGAGGATTTAAAGAGTATTTTGGCCGGTCCTCACTTTCTGAGACCCCTTTAAAGGGCTGTTTGAGGGTCAAGACCTGCTTTTAGGGTTTAGGTTATAATTAGGTTTAGGTCAGGTGTAGGTTTAGGTTTAGTGTTAGGGTCAGGTACTCAGTTCTGAAGGTTAGCGGTTAGGGTAAGGGGCTAGAGATTGCATTGCATCAATGTATGTCCTCATAAAGATAGCTGTGCAAACATGTGTGTGTGTTTATGAAAGAGAGAAAGAGAGGTAGAGAGAGAGAGTTAGGCTCTCATCTGCAGTCCAGGACTGTTTGCGCTCATTATTTTTACAAATTAAATTTCAACTCTTTTTAGTTTAGAGGAGTAATGCTTAAATTTTCACTTAATCTTTCCATCAGATTCAGAACTAAAGCGCGATTTGAATATGTGTGCTGCCTCTTTTTTGGCAGGTCATTTAAAATCATTCACAGAATTCCAATCACCTGCTCCCTCTCTCTCTCTCTCTCTCTCTCTTTCTCTCTCTCTCTCTCTCTCTCTCTCTCTCTCGTCTGGCACATGGAAAATCAGGCTGAATATGGCACCTTTTCAAGTGCAGCACAGTTAGAGCACTTATTGTAAAAATGGAAGAAGGTGGTACAGTGTTTGATATTTTTATACAGCTTGTGTTTGTGATTATATAAGCTTGCATGATTTTTTATAGTTTGCATAAGAAATGGCTTCAATAAAAGTGCTTATCCATGCAAAACCCAATTTGGCTTTATCTGCTGCTGTCATTGCTGTGTGGTTACTGAGGTACTGTGATGTTCCTGAATTTTGTGTTTGGGTTGGTGGGTGCTTACAAGGTCCAAATCCAATGAGCCCAGAGCAAGTTCTCTGAAATTCTACCTTGTAGAAAAATGTGGCTCAGGTCGTGCTTCTGTGCAAGTCTATGAGATTTTTTGTCGTCTTTTAATGTCCATCAGGCACTAGGAATGTAATATCACGGCTCTTCTTAACAGGAAACTATTTGAGGTGATTTAAGTCAAGTTACACACCTAAGATATATAGGATTGGGGATTTGTTCTCACTCCCAATCCAAACAATTAGTTAGAAGTTTAAATGGAATCTGACATAATTAATGTAAACACAATAAATTCTGCTACTATAAAAACGACGAAAATACTAACCATCATCATTTATGTACACAAAACAAACATGATTTAAACTGATTTAAAGAAAGACGCAACAAGTCAACATATTTTTTAGTGTTTGGTTATTTTTATAAGAAATATACATCTTTAGTTATGCCATGTTCTAGAATATATTGTGAGGCTGACTTAAAATGTCTGGAGAATAAATGTCAGAGCCTAAAGTCAAAAAGGACTGATCTCATTTGTTACGGAAAGGATATTTAGGGCCATCTAGTGGAAAAAACTCCACAGTGCAAAAACATGTAATGGAGGACAAAGACACAGACTGTCCTTAACTTGCTAAAGGCTGTGATCAAGATCAGAGAACACAAGGCTTGTTTGTTCTCTTTGTTGTTCTTTTGTTACGTACGTTTGTGGTCAGAACAGATCAGATAGGCGTCTGAAAGTTATTGTTATAAAGAATAAACTGAAGTGAGCTGTAAACTCCAGTCTCATAATAACAGTGTCTGAGTCACCCTGAGATATTATTGACAGTTATCTGTGTGTCTATTGAAAGATTGTTGAGTCACATTGACCGGGTCTGTTGTCACAGATCTTATGGGTGAGTGCTGTGCGCTTCTGTTTGCGTCAGATGATAATGTCTACATCAATGGATTAGATGTTTCATGCAAAACTGAAAGCTTGCACACCGGTGTACATCACTGAAGTGATTGTATCTGGGTCATTTTACAATACGAGAAGTATCTCCTTCAAAGCTGAAGGGTTTCTTTCTGTGTACATAGATTTTTTTAAAGATCCTGAAAAACTGTATTTTTCTGCTTTTGTGTTTCCGGCGAATCAAAGCTGTGCTTAACTTAAAAAATTAAATATGAAAAGTATTTTTCTCTACATTTGTCGTAGATTTTAGCATATTAAGGTTTTTTATTTGTGTCAACGGGTTATCTGTCAACCCTTGTTAACATCAATTGATCATTTTTAATGCAGGCTATGTTGTATTTATCGTTTATATTATAATGAATTTTATTGTATAATATAGTTTAATTTAGTAATGAAGTCTTTTGAACTGAATTTAAAGGATATTTGTACAAAGATATTTTTATAAATATTTCACCTTTAGTACAGAGCTTGTGATTTGACATTAAACTCTTATACATCTCAGATGAGGAATATGTTATTTCTCAGATGTTGCTCCTTTAAAGCTCATGAGATTTGATGGAGTTCTCAGTTGTCTTTCAAGAATCAGCTCATTAGCTGATGTTTCTCCTAAAATTGTTAAACTACAAAAAGGTTATGGAGGTCTAAAATTAATGTGCAAAAAATTGGATTTGGGATAAAAAATGAGATGAGAAATGCTCGAGTTCATTTTGAGATCTTCAATAATATTGACTTTAGATTGCAGACTTGACAATTCTGAGCCCAGTTTGAGAAAATGTTGACATCTCCTTCTGAAACTCTAATCACAGAGACATTTGTGAGGTCTCCGTCTCTTTTTCTCAAGAGAAATATCTGAGACACAGCATAATATAATCTGATTGATGTCTAGGAAAATTGTTGCGATATAAGAGATCTCATCTGTGATTTTTCTTTCTTATTGTTGTTTTCCGAGGTGTCATGTGTATACTGACATTCACAGATATTAGTTGGATTAGTCTTGGATACTTCATGCCAGTTGTATTTCTTAACAGCACGTCTTGTCCTGTTGCCTCACATGTTGGTCATGAGTCTCTCTGCGGTCCCACCGGGGCCTTTAAATTCAGCCGTTCACTGGACTGTCCCGTTCTTCCCAGAATCTGCTGTTTCACAGTCGATTACTCCAGGAACATTACAAAGAGCTCCTCCGTTCATACAGAACATTTGAGATGAATCAAAGTCAAGCACCAGCTCTACAAGGGCAACGTTTTGTTAAAGAAGACACAAGAGTTTGCTGGTGAGAAATGGATGCTGAGTAAAGAGGATGGTTTAGATAGACAAACTAGCTGAAAGAACTCCAAAGGACAGAAAAAAACAAAATAAGGAGAGAATAAATCATGTATCCGAGCACGGACGAGTACAGTACGGACGGTTCTGGTGTGCAGGACAAGGGACCTCAGATCAGTGGACTGGTGGTTCAGATCATGGAGGTGATGCCGGTCGTGCTTGCACGGATCAGACAGAAGCTTCTGGAGATGGCTATTGTGATCTGTGTTATTCTGCTGGTGTTCTGGGTGGCTTTATTTCTCTACGGCAGTTTCTATTACTCCTTCATGCCCACGGCCAATTACATCACACCCGTCCACTTCACCTACAGGTGAGGACATAAGTGAGCACAGGTGAGACCTGATTTGTGCGGAGTGTGTAGAGTCGCATAGAAACCAATATATTCATTTTTATGTTTGGTACATGTCATGTTCCATGTAATTCACGGTATTACAAATATTTTTGTTATCTCTTACCTTTCTTATACAAAGTTGAGATCTACAGATGTCATTTGGATTTCTATTATAATATAAAAATATTTTTTAGATTGCTGAATAATTTTGCAGAATTACTTTTAATAGACTGTTATTTCTTTGTCAAACGTGTGTTTCTTTGCAGGACAGATTGTTCCACCCCTCACCATGCCATGTGCTCTTTTCCTGTTGCTAACGTCTCTCTTTTGAAGAATGGAAAACATGAGGTGAATTGTAATTTGTAAATTGTAAATCTTGAAATGTCTGGGTAAAATGCAGTGCCATCATACTGCTTACTATGCAGTTTATACTACTTTTCTTTTAAGGTGTGATATGTTTTAAACAGTATTATGCTACACTGTTGTCAAATGACATCCCAATGCTTCACAATGTTTAATCAGGTAATGTTTTTTTCTTTGTTTTTCCTGTGCACTACAGGTGATGACATACAGTCAGCCCTATCAGATCACACTGGAGCTCGAGATGCCCGAGTCTCCATCCAATCAGCAGCTGGGAATGTTCCTTGTCAAAATGTCTCTCTATTCAAAAACCGGTCAGATTATTGATGTATCTGCACGTTCTGTAAGTACGACACACAGAAACACATTACTGACATTCATCCTCATCACAAATGTTTACATCAAGTGTAAATGTATAGATCATGAATATGATGAATAACGCCATTTACACTAATGCATTTGCAGATGCTGTAATCCAAGTTTCTTCATTCAAGCTGTGCATTTTTTTCAGTGTTTATGTGTTTTATCCGAAAATGAATCTATATGATGACATTAGTGCTGCTAGCACAAAGCTTTATCAGTCGAGCTACAGGAACCAAATAGACTTGTGAAGCTAGTTTGTAAGCCTTTCAGGGACTCCAGCGTACACTACCATCACTCACTTGTCTCTCTGTTGTCTCAGGCGATGCTCCATTATCGCTCGTCTCTGCTTAAGGCTCTGGACACCTTGATGTTTTCCCCGATGTTGTTAAGCAGAGTGTCCGAACAGAAGCAGTCAGTCATGGTGGAGCTGTACTCAGAGTTCAGAGATGATTCTGTGAGTGTGTGTCTCCTCCTCACATAATGAGCAACAGAATGCATTCCCTTAAAAAAATGGAAATTTTTCTGGCAGAGTATTTCTGTCATTTTACAGGGGGGTTTACCATATTTTTTTTTAAATACAAGAAAATCTACAAAATTAAGAAACTGAGAAAAATTATTTTATTTTACAGGTGTTTTTTTTATTATACTTGGAAAAACTGTCGAAAAAAGAACAGAACAGAAAATTAAATAAAATTAAAGTAAACAAATTTTGTAGGCCAGCCCGGTGTTGAATGGTATTGAATTGTGAAATTTGTTGATGGACACGCAGTTAAAGGGATAGTTCACATAAAAATAAAAATGAATGTCATTCAAAACTTGTAAATGACTTTTTCTACTGTGGAAGACAAAAGAAGATATTTCGAAAAAGGTCCGTGTTCATAAAATGGAAGTCAACGGGTAAAATGTCATTTGGTTACCAACTTTCAACAAATTAACTTCTTTACACAAAGGAAAGAAACTCATACAGGTTTGGAATGACATGAGGGTGAGTCACTGATGAAACAAGTGTCATTTTTGGGTGAACTATCCCTTTAAAGCAGCACTTTGTAGTTCTTAAAATATTGTCTCTGAAAATAATTAAAGTGATAGAAAACTCTTAAAGGTGCAGTTTGTAACAGTTTTGCAGTAAAATATCCAATAACCACTAGGCTAGTGTTATATATTTTGTTCAGCTGAGTACTTCCAATATCTCAAATGTTTCCAGCTACTTGTAAATCGTGAGAAAATCGCCATTTTAAACAGTTACGCGGAGCTGTGCAGTCGCCTGTCAATGGCGTCATAAACGCGTTCCCCTTTGTTACCGCCTATCATGACATAGAAACCAAATGCGGAAGTAGTGTCTAGTGTCTAGCAAGCCACTAGCTTTTTCGAGCAGTCACTTATTTATGGACCACAATCAATGTTGGGTAATTACTCTGAAAAAGTAATTAATTACTAGTTACTCATTACATATTCAATAGTGTAATTAGATTAATGTCCAAATTACTCTGTCCAAAAAGTATTTAGTTACTCATTACTAATTACTTTCTATATCCTACATTAACCTTGATTGGTTAAGTGATTCAAGGATAGACATGAAACGGCTTATTTAATTAATTAAATAAATAATATTATTAACTGACCAAAGTATTACAAATGTGAGAATTATACATTAAAGCACAGATTTTAAAGTAAGACTTTGAATTTTTATGTCAATTACACTATTGCACACGCATATATTTCACAAAGTATTTAGTTAATTACATCAAAAGTAACTATAATTAAATTACAGAAAACATATGAGTAATCTCTTACTTTACTTTTTCAAGGGAAAAGTGATTAAATTACAGTAACTAATTACTTAGTAACTAGTTCAGTGGTTCTTAACCTGGGTTCGATCGAACCCCAGGGTTAAGAACCACTGAACTAGTTTCACCCAACACTGACCACAATTGTACGCAACAATTATAAATCTTTACCTCATCATGATTTCTAGTTCCCGTCTGATTGATGGCCATCAGCGGTGGAGTTGGAGACAACAGATCCCATCATTCCACGTTCCTTCACAGTGTCATCAAGCTACGCCGTTGTTGTTGTTTTGATCGTGTGCCCTCTAGTTTTTACCAACTGCACCTTTAACTGGACGAATGCTTCTCCCGCTGCTACCCGAGCAACCTCATAAGTTCTGTGCTCGGACACTAGTAACAGACAGTTGCGCGTATCAACCACACGGGGGAACTCGTGAGCAAATTTTCCAAAGTGTTCCTTTAATAACTGTCTCTCTTTCTTCAGTATAAACCCACTGCCGGCGCTGTTATTGAGATCCATTCCCAGCATATTCAAATCTACAGGGCAAATCTCTACATCTTCGCCCACTTCACAGGAATCAGGTTTGTGCGTGTGTGTGTGTGTGTGTGTGCAGTGCTGTTTGTGGTGATTTGCTGTGCGTTACGGTCTTTACATCCAGTCCTGTCGCTCTGATCTCCACAGGTACCTGCTGTATCATTTCCCCCTGACGTCAACTCTGATCGGGGTGATGAGTAACTTCGCCTTCCTCAGTTTGATCATCGGACTCAGCTACCTACAGTTCTGTCTGGGTGATCGAAGGTCATCTGGGGAGGAGGAAATACAAGAGGTTAATTTCAAGTTTTGAGACAATCAGTTTCAACAAACATGAGTGTTCAAATCGGTTCACTTGCAAAAGTTTTTGTTTTTTATTTGACCCCGTTTTTCAAAATTGAGAAATTTTTAGTAATCAAGCTTCTATTGATCTGGTGGAGATATAACATTTAAAACTCTGGAATCTGAGGGTGCAAAAAATCTAAATATTGAGAAAGTTGCCTTTTCAGTTGTTAATCAGCAGCAGGGCATCCACTTACAAAAATAACGTTTTTATATATTAACGGTATGAAATTTAATTTACAAAGCATCTTCATGGACCATGATCTTCATATCCAAATAATTTTTGGCATAAAAGAAAAAATCTATAATTTTGACCCTTACAATGTTTTTGGGGCTTTTACTAAAAATGTTCCCGTTCTACATTAGTCACATATGTGTTTTCTTGTCTTCAGGCTGATTTTGAGTTTGACATGGATCAACATGACAGGAAAGAACGAGAGGAATTTAATGATCATTCAGAACCTCAGCATGAAGGAATAAGCAAAGGTCGACCTGTTACTATTCATACTAATAGTTATAAAAAGGATAAAATCTTACAATTAATCATAAATTGTTTTACAGAATTTAATACAGTACGTTTGAATATCTGACATGCATTGTATTTTTTCTGTATTCGTATATGCAGTCATTACGAAATCTATGTTGGATTCCCCCATTACGATGGGAAATAAAGACACCGCGGATAGCAATTCGGACGAGATGGAAGAATCCATTCCAGACATGGGGGTGGATGGGAGCGAACATGTGGAGGATGAACACATCTGTACGTTGGAGGAAGGGGAAATGATTTTGAGACAAAGAAATTTGTCAGCCATGATGTTTCAAACATCTCAGGCATTAACAGACACTGGAGATAAAAACTTGAATGGTATCGGTGCCTGTTTGAGCTCTTGATGCCAAAGAAATGTAACTGTCTGCCAAATAAGGGTAAAGGTTATGAAGAGCAAAGGCCACCTGGTCTTCTGACTTAAGCGTTTCGGCTTTATTTAAGAGTTTCTTCTTTTTTTAACATGCACATTTTGCCAAAACCGAGTATAATGTTTGTATATTAATTCGAAATTGATCAGGAAAAGCTCTCATGAATATTTTTCCAACATGTTCACCAGTTTAGCGTTTTTCTCCCTAGTTTTGAAAGGGTGATATTTATTCAACCGGTCAACCTTTACTTTATTGCTAAATATAATATTAAGTGTATAGCTTCATTGTTTTTCTCGATAGTAAATAGCCTTGAGGAAAAATGCTATTTGGTTGTGGTTTATGTTTGGAAAGTAACACATGAATTTGCATTTATTTCCATGTGTGCCTCTTTGGAAAACACATATTGCATCACAGAAAGATATCCACTGGCGCTGTTACAATTCATTTTAATGCCACCAAATTTTAATTTTTACATTTACAGTTTTTCTTCAGTGTGTTTATATGTTCGCCCTCTCTTGGGAGTCCTTTTTTCCTGTTTGTGCAGTTATTCTGTCCTTACTTGCAATAATATGTGGCTGTCTTATGTATTTTTTAATAAAAAGATTAACGCTGCATATGTCCAGGTCATATTTTAGCCCTAAATCAAAAGAAATAAGTAAAGAAACTAACCTTTTTAAGGACCATTCAATTGTCCTTGGATTTTAATGTGAATAATAAATAAACAAAATATCAACAGTGATAGACACATGAAGGCAAAATATATAAAATCATATATTTTCATGTGATTTCAAAGTTAAATATGACACGGTTTGTGATCATTGGGTTTAATTAAATGAAGTGCTGATACAATAAAAAATGTTAAAGCGTCTATCACATTAATACATGTAAATGTGTTTGGGACTTAGACCATCTCTCTTTTATTATCTCTCCAACCACGAAAGAGCTTATTGTTGACAACTGTTGTGAAAACTTGTTACATCCCATTATGCAAATCACTGGACGTTGATAGTTAAACTTTGATCTTAAAGTCTTCGGTACCAAAGGGCTGGAATGATGAAACACTGGTGGGTCTGGTACGTGGGAGTTGGTAATTTTTCCTAAGCAATTGTTTTGAATGTATGTGAGTTATTTCCTAGACACAAATGAAGATTTCGTACCACCTCTGTGGGAGATTTTTTCACCGACGGTTCAATTTGTGTCCAGGAAACATGTTATGCCTCTTTTAAAAAACTAGTTCTTGTTGGTATTTTGTGAAAAGTATTTTTCTATATCTTTTCTATACTGTGTATAGTTTTAAGAGTTCAAATGTTCGTGTCATTTTATATAGTTTACACGTCTATTATTTATCCGTCTGTCTAAAATGTGTACATATTTTGTTAAAAAATATATTTTGGTAAAAAGACTCTTTCTTTTAGACCTCGAAACAACAAAAGAGGTGTTTCATCTATTTCTGATGAGCATTTCAAGCCTCTTCATGAAAGGTTTGGATTTCCCAATGCAAAGCATGAGCACGTTGTCAGGAAAAGCGAGCGATGCAGGTGATGGGGAGATCGTGAGAGATGCCGGAGAAGAAAACATTTTTGATTTCTCTTCATCTTCAATCAAAAATCATCATTTCAAAACAGCAAGCCTCAGAGTCAGACCTAAACTGGCCTCGGCTCAAGCCGTCCTGTCATCCAAACTAGAACAACCATTAGGAACACAGACGAGCGCACACAAGGAACAAGAGGATGTGAAACCGGAATATCTGGAACGACTAGAGACATCTACTGATGAAATGACCGCAGACAAAGACATTGAGAAGCAAGTGATGGCAGAGGAAGCTCTTGTTAAAGAAGATTCAAAGAATGAAGAAACAAGAAAGAACCTGTGGAAAGGCAGGACTGAACTTAAGGAAAAGCTGAAGGACCGGATGAGGGAGAGACTTGGCGGATGTCTGGAGAACATCGATGAGACAAGCGAGAGAGAGATGACTGACAGCAGAAGGCACAGACAGAGGAGTTGGATTGCTAAACAAAGACATGCACATACAGCAAAGGATGGAGAACTTTACATGGACAGAGGAACGGAGAGAGAGGGTGAGGATCAAGACAGAGGAATGAAAGAATATGTTCCTCATCCTGTCCTCTCTCGGGTTCTCCTGCACTCCTCGGCTTCATCTTCTTCTTCCTTTAACAACTCATCAGCCGAGAGCGACGAGGTCTTCAGTGAAGGGGAAGATGCAGCGGCCAGGAGAAAGACCATGAGCAGGGTGAGTGGGATTTTTAGGAATGGCAACAAACACTGACTAAATACCTTTTAATTTAAATCTCGTAAGACCGGTTACAGTTGAATTTTTGACATCTGCACTTCCAGAAAAAGGTTTTTCAGTGCTGTGAAATGTGCTTGAAAATTTGCATTATTTTGAAAGAGTTCCATAACATAACATTTATTTGAATAGGACATTTGCATATTCCTTTAGACAGAGAAAGAGTGGCGTGTCACTGTCGAATTAGCCGTTTTTCCAAAACAAACTTGTTGTCTGCCAACTGTCCACAAATTCCATGATGAATAGTGACCTCTTAAAGATTTGAAGAGAATGAGGCTTGTGACATTCTAGATATTTTTAATGTGGTAAACTTTTACACTCTAGCCTTAAGTAAAATATTTATGATAGCACCCTTACAAAAACTTCATGTTCATTTTATTAAGTATACTTAAGCAAAGGTCAAGTATATTTTTAACTAGGCCTATATACTAGGTTTGGATAGAATACGGACAAACCTGACATTTGGTTTAACGTCCATTTGATCCAACTATTCGTTGAAACAAGCCAGAGTGTACTTTATGTAGTAAGTACTAGTACTCGTATACTTGTAAGTGTAGTATTTAAATGCAACTTGGGACTGAATTGGCCCACTTTTTTATTTTAAAAAAGCATACTTTAAAGTGATACGCAAAACGAAAAATTCTGCCACCGTTTACTTACCCTGATGTCATTTCAAACCTTTATGACTTTCTTTCTTCCGCAGAACACAAAAGAAGAGATTAAATCAGAAAAGTTGGCAACCGAGCAGCACTGGACCCCATTCACTTCTGACCACAAAACCAATGCAAGTGAATGAGCTCCAGTCAAGAACATTTTTCAAAATATCTTCTTTTGTGTTCTGCGAAAAAAAGTAATACAGGTTTGAATTGACAAGACAGTGAGTAAGTATTGCATACAGAATTTAAATATTTGGGTAAACTATCATTTTTCTTCTCCAGTGTCGATCATGGAGAACGTTTTTGACTATGATGCAGTGGTCCAAGCGTACACAGAGCCCATGGATCCAACTGGCTGGTCACCAAGGTATGACACTTTTCATCAATCAGGGATTTGTTTCCCTCCAAGACCATAGCCTTATTATTTCAGTCCTTAAGAAAAATAACACATTTATATAATTTATTCTTTAAAATGTATCTAATCACTGTTTTATAAAATATACACAGTATCAACGATATCTTAGTAATTGACAGTGAGTATAGGCTTCTTGAATGACATGTAATAGCAATAATAGCAAATATTGATCAATTTGAAAGTTTATCAGGACACCATATGTAAAGATGCGCCGGCATCTCATTTGAAGTTGACCCTTACAATTTAGAAACCCATGGTGTTGTCTATGTGGTCTCTTTAGGTAATGTCAAGCTGAGTGAGGGTGGAGAGGTGCTGAAGAGGTTTTGTGAGGTAGAGGACATCTGCCTGCAGGCCCTCATGTCAGATGCGCTCTATCAGTTCGTGCCTCAATATTTCGGGCACATCAGTCAGGATGGAGATCGGTACGTCCGTCTAGAAGATCTACTGAGTGGTCTTAAGTATCCTGTGATCATGGACTGCAAAATGGGTGTCAGGTAGGAGCGAACATAATTATAGCTCTAAATCCAAATGTATTTCAATAAAATAACTTTTAAATATAGAATCAAATTATATTCATTATGATTTAGAAGTTGAGGCTCACTTGGCTGAACTGTTTATCGTGATCTTAGCTTTTGATCTGAAAGCATCTAAATGTTTCATAAGAGGTTCTGGAGAAGGTTCAATGTATTTCATATCATTTAAAATGTGAATTTTTTTATTTATTTTATTACGAAACAAAACATATATGTTGAAAATAAATGTTGCAATGGATGAATGGGACCAACTAATAAAAAAACAGTCAATAAGAGCCCAGAATATTTTTTTTGTAACATAGTTCCCACAGTTACATTGGTGTTATTTCATATTTTTATTTTATACTTACAGTGAGTGTATTGTTATTCTAAATAATATAATTGCATATAAATCACAATTGCTTTGTGACATTACTCGTAGAACTTACCAGGAAGATGAGATCATTAAAGCCAGAACTAACGTCACCTTGCGGAGTGATATGTATCACAAGATGGTGAAAGTGGATCCGGCGGCTCCCACTGAGGAGGAACACGCACAGGGAGGTGTAACGAAGCTGCGTTACATGCAGTGGAGAGATTACAGCAGCACTACCACAACACTCGGCTTTCGTGTAGAGGGCATTGTGGTATGAAAAAAAACATGTCTTGTGTACAGCAGTTTAGCAAATACAATGACATTTTAACAGGCTTAATCACAAAATTAAGAACGAATTAATTGAGATATCAGCAAAAGTTAGATCACAAAGAAAGATGCTATATGATTTCAAACAGGACACTCATCTTGTACATTATTATTTTTTTGGTGATGCTTTGGCCAACATTTTTATTCCTTTTGACATCATTTAAAAACTTTTAAAATGTACTTGTGCTTTGTTGTAGATGGGAAATGGTAAAGTATTACGAGATTTCTACAAGACATGCACAAAAGCCCAAGTGACCGAAACCCTCTTATCCTTCACCAAAAGGCAGGTTCACATTCTAGTGAGTGCACATGCTTTCATTTTACATTTTTTGTCTACTTATTGTACTGTAGTGTTCTGTATACTTTTTTATACTCAAAAATCACACAAACTAAAACTTCAAGTAAAATTGGTAGTACGTTCTGGTCTGGTTTTATTGTGAACATTTAATCCGTGCATATTTTAACAAACAATTACGGTGAATACTGTTTCATTTATACATTTAGCAGACCACATTCGTGCATGTTATACGTGTTTCATATGATTATTCTCTACCGGATAAGACTGCTATATTAATTCCAACTGTGCAGATCATAAATCAAAACATTCTCGCTTTACACTTTGTGTATCCCAGAAAGCCTACTTATCCAGATTGCAAGCACTAAATGAAACGCTTAAGCAGTCAGCCTTTTTTAGCAAGCATGAGGTCAGTACAACATTTTCTTTTTATCATGCTATACTTTCTTCATTCAAATTAGACTTTCACCCTTACCTCTAAACATCTCACAGATCATAGGAAGTTCTCTGCTCTTCGTCCATGACAGCAACAACAAAGCTAATATATGGATGATTGATTTCGGGAAGACCATCCCAACCCCAGAAAATGTCCACCTGATGCATGATGTTCCATGGGTGGAGGGAAACAGGGAGGACGGGTACCTCAACGGTCTAATCTCCCTCATCTCTCTGGTGGGTGAAGCCCTCAGACAAGCAGAGGAAGAGAAAGAGCCATCACTTTCAGATTCCCATTGATTTTACACTGGATACAGCAAGACTCTAGAAAAGAAGCATATTTTATTGGCACCCAAATAGAAACCGTTCGTAAAAGCACAATATTTTGATAAAAACATACAAGACTGGATCTTATAGTCAAGACCATTGACATGCAGCAGTTATCAGTATTAATAAAACACTCAAATAGAGTTCAGCGTGTTGACAAAATGTTTATATGCTCTCCTACTTGTAAGTCGCTTTGGATAAAAGCATCTGTCAAATGAATAAATGTAAATGCATTTTGCTTGCAATGTTTGGCTAAAGATTATTGTGAAATGTACAACTGCATTACTTTATCCGTTTTACGTATCTGTCTACTTAATGCATTATAAGTGGAACTGCTGGTGTATCGTCTACCCATGGGAAAGAGAAAGAGATGAGATATCTGAGATAACATTATTTCTCATAGACGTCAATGCAATTAAATAGAGACAAATGGATACTTAGTTGTCTCAAATATTTATCCTGAGCAATAGACAAAAGTCTCATAAATGTCTCCATTGGTCTTAAATAACAATGCTACAAACTGAGCTCAGATTTGCTGAGTCTGCAGTCAAAACATGTTGAAGATATGAACTCAAACATTTGACATTAAATTGATCCAAATCCAGATTATTTTACCCATACAATCAAAACTACACTACCATACTCTAGTTTACCAACTGTCTCATTTGTGATGATTGTGCTTACTAGAATTAATGACAATAAATGTCGAACAATATAAGAAATATAAAATGTGAGGCTCTCCAATATAAACGGTTTATGTAATCAGCTAATACCTTTAATTTTTAATAGTAGAAAATTGGTTTTGTGTGCATATTCGTCAATTAAAGAGAACGTATTTTTTGCCTTTGCACACGAGTATCTGCTTGGATACAATAAGCACGTTGTCAGTTTGCCACGTGCAGCGGGGGCGCGCAAATATGAGATCGATCTGGTTGGTGCACGATGACTTGCTCCCGTAAATATTACCCCAATCTGTCCGTGGTAACACGCGTTTACCCTCGTCATACAGGTACCAGAGTTCACATATGTTTTGCTTTATTGAACCGACATGTTTTGCGTCTTTAACTTGACCTTAATACGAGTTGCTTACTGTATGACATTGATTAATACCGACTGATTGACAGGTGTGGTCAAACATCACATGTCAAGGTTTTGTGAGTGTGAGTAAAGATTCGTTTGTGATCAATCTTATTGGAATACTCCTATTTTATTTATTGTGTTTCATTTATTGTGTTAACATCTAGGAACGTGTCATTTTTACGCTGTCGCGTTGCTAAGGATGGTTCAAATCAAATCCTAGTTGCTATAACATTTGTATTGTAAAATGACATTTTTATTTAGGTTTTTACAACAATTGTACTACTTCTTGTTAAAGTTTATAGTGTTGATTAACTAGCAAAACATTTCTTTAATCGTACGTTAAGTGTTCGCAAGGCATTGTGGGAAAAGTAGTCCACGGTATGTTTTTTTTAAAGAACGCAGTTTTTATTATTTGAGTCGTATGACACGATGAACTTAATGTTTTATAATATTTTTATGCACATTTCTTTTGAGTAACCAGTTGGTTTTAAGTTTGCTTCTATAACTCAGTGGACACCTGCCTTGAAATTTCGTGCTACCCATTGTCCTACCAGCCATGCGCACGTCAATATTACGTCATTTTTGCACTGTAAATTAATTTTACCTGTTTGTTTTGTAATGTAGGATATTCTGATGGGGTATTAACATCTTATTCGGTTGTTGTGTAGCGATTATTTTTAAATAGGTTATAAAATTATGATAAAATCTACCCTTCCCTCAGAACCTAATGGCACTGAAGTGGTGAGAAAGGTGTGGAGAACTGACAGTAATCCGACAGGTAAAACTTTAAAAATTTACTTTCAGCAATATCAGATGTTTCAGACCGAAACATCTTTAACATCTTTGGTTTTGAAGCCAAATAATTTGAGTAATGTATATTCCCTCAACATCACAATCTCATTTTTGAAGGAGGCGGCTTTTCATCTGAACTCTTCACATGCACACATACTGCATTTGAGCTGATAGCAAAGCCTACAACAATTGTTTAATACCATAAATAAATTGTAAATAATAACAGAAAATGATAAACTGTACATTTCAAATACAGGTGACAATGTGAGATTTTTGAATAAAGGAAACCGATGTTGTTAGTATTAGTAGAATGTAATGAATAATGAACTTTTATTGTATATTCGAGTACATGCTCTGTGTTTGTGTTTCAGAGCGTGATGGTCATGTCGACTACAAGCAGTTTTATAGCCCTGAAGGTCGGAGGTCCTTCAGGACTGTACACAATGATGCACTTGGTTTTCAGCATCGTGCTCAACCCTTGAGACACTTTGGACCCCGTGGCAGGTTTCAGGACGGCATTGATGGCGGGTCGGTGAATGTATTGTTGTCAGTATAAACAATCCCTAATGAGACTGTGGGAGACTTGATTATTAAAAGCTGTTATTGTATATGTTTCAAATGTTTGCGTGTGATTCTTAATGCATGTTAACTTGCAGGAGTACATATGGAAAGTTCGGCCAGGGTGGCTGGAAAGGAAAGGGGTGGACGGAAGGGCGACGAGGGGGAAGTAGTTTAGGAGCAGGAGGGGCAGAGAGAGGAAGAGAAAAAGGTGGAGGAGGAATAGCGTGGTTCAGAATGACAGTAAGAGTTTAACAGAGAAGCACTATACATTTTTTTTACATCACACTCACAGCAGAGAAAATGTCCTTATAGTCATTTTTAATCCGTGTAAACAGAATGAACAGATCGAGAACTTATCATGAAACCCAAAGTCCAGTCATTCATCTGAAGATATTAATTAATTTAAATTGTTGATATGTGATAATCTTTAACATCTGTTACACAGATACCGCATGGGAAAAAGTATGACAAGAAGTGGCTGATAACAACACTTCAGGATCACAGTACTGTACCTTTCCGTCCATTGCTCGTGAGTAAGGATAAGAAGTGGCTGTTTTTTGTCCACTAGGGCGACGGCAGAGCTGATGATCTAACTTTTATGAGAGGCACACATTTATTTAGGTCTTGCTTGTTGATTGATTGTCTTTAACTTTTTATTGCCCATTAATCAAACTATTTAATAGAGAATTGTATTCTTGTTATTGTCATAATTCTTTTACCCTCATGTTGTTTACAATCTGTATGACTGGCTTTCTTTCGTTGAAGAGTACAAAATGTTTGCATACAGTACAAGCGTGTGTTAGTAAATTGTCTGTTAGATTGTCTAGCAAATCTGTGTTTGTCTGATAGTGTCTCAATGTATCAAGTTCTCTATAGACGGTCACAGCGTTTATTTCTACCTGGATGATGCGGCCGCTGCCAGCGCCCTACGCAAACTATCACGCAGGATCACAGACAGTGAGGGGTACAAAGTACTGTACCGTTCCCCTACTCGGTTTCAAAATACATTCTCATTTCTCTCTTTTTTTACTGTATATGTGCCTGTAATTAGAAATGTAGGATTGACAGTTAAAGTCAACATTTAAATTAGACGGATGAATCTGTGTTTTTTTTGCAAGATTTCTACATTATCTAAAAATTTAAAGACACGCTTTAGTTAGTATGTTGCAGGATCGACCATAGAATATTATTTTGCAGGTGGTTGTTATCATGACCCCTTGTGTCAAACCTCCTCTCCACCAAAACAACCTGAAGCAAGAAGATCTGGAGCGTATAAAGGTGTGATTGGCAGCTTATTATTAGAATGAAAACAGCTTTTCTTTCAGACATTCTCTTGCTGCACTAATACTAAATATTATGTTTTTTTACAGAGATGCATGTCTAAACGTTTCAATGGTTCCCAGTGTTGTCTTGACCTGAGCAGCATCGGCACTGACCATGGTAAAACTAAACAGTCCAGTTTTGCTCAAAATACTACAGCGCCATGTTTTGACTGCAAAATACAGCTGCGGAAAAAATTAGGAGACCAAAATTAATATATTTTTTTACTTATTCAGCATTTGTAAACGTCATCCAATATAAAGTCAGTCAACAGCAATTATGAAAGACGAGATTATTACATAAAAACAATTTCCTACATGTAGAAATATTACTGTTGTATTGCTTAAAAGTGAAATTGAACTTGTTTTGTTTACAGAAGAGATGCTCTGTTTTTTTTCAGACATTTAATACTGCAAAGTAAATGCAAATAAAAAACAAGTTTTTTATTTGTGAGAAATATTTTTAGGAGTTCACAGAATTAAACAAAACTTAATTTTACCTAAACCCATACCTATAAACATAAAATTCATATTTTTTAAACCATTATGTTGTGAACTTTTGAAAATACAGTGTTAGGTACTTTTCTAAAGGTAAAAATTTGTCTTTTATGTGACCATTTTTCCACCAGACTTGGTTTCACATAAAATTGAAGTGAAATTAAACCAAAAGAGCTTCATGCAGGCCATGTTACGAATCATCGAGGAAAATGTTCGTGAGGTAAGATGAGAAACGCTAAACAGGTCAAAGGGTTTACATCGCATTTGTGGTTTTACATTTTGTGAAGGAAATGTGAGCTGTGTTTTGACATACTAAAGTTCAAAATGCTCTGCGTAGTTGCAACATTGTTGGTTGGTTTGTTTTTCAGTTGGTTGCATGACATTCACTTTGATCGCTTCAAAACTGTGTGTCAGAGACCAAGATCTCGCTGCACATTGACTGCCAATGACCATAAATATAAAAGCAGCATCTAATCCAGATAAACTCCTCCACAATATCCGGACATAAATACTAGGGGATCAAAATGTTCAGCTGGTGGAAGGAGTTAAACAAACCATGCGATTCAATTTCTCGTGTTAACAGCTGCGTATGAGACTCTTGACACAGTTTCCAGGAAACACATTTGTAAGACCTCTCGGATTGATACCAGGTTTTCAGGAAATGAATCTGATCGCTGATGAGCACTGCGGCTCGGAGGTGTTGTGTATGTGATACCAAGAATTTAGTGGTGTGGGGGGTTGTTTACAAATAAATGAGTGAACTGGTATTTAGAAAGGTCAAGAGGGCGACAATGTCATTTCAGGCCAGATCTGACAGCAGTGAGATGGATATTCCTTTATTGTCACATATTACAATAATTGCTGTAGCTTTTATCTTGGAATACGGTGTTATGATGGGATTTTTGTAACACAAACAAGTTGTGTTTGACAACGTTTTATCTATTTTTTCAGCCAAAAAACTTAAATAACACCTCCATAAATATTAAAATTATATAAGTAATTATACGTGAATATATTTTTCTAATAAAACATTATTGCAATAAGTATATTACAATATTTGCAACCAGTAGTCAAATGAAAACAATCAAAAAAATATTTAAATAATTAAGTTACAATATTTGTAACCAGTACTAATAAACACTTTAATTTTCTAATTAAAGTAATTATATGTAAATCAAAAAATATATTTTATAAAAAATTATTAAAATGATTAAAAGTTACAATATTTGTGGCCAGTAATAAAAAAAGGAAAAATTAAAGTAATTATATGTTAATAAAACATGACAATGACACTTTGGTTTCAATATGTGTAACCATTAATAAATTAAAAATCATATATTCAAATTAAACATTAACATAATTATGTAAATAAAACATAATTTTAAAAAGCATAATTAAGTTAAAATATTTGTAAGCATTATTTTCTGGCCCAGAATGTTTTAGTCCAAATAAAAATGTCTGCACTTGAAAAAAGTATTCTTGGCAAACCAAATTGTTGTGAAAAGTAGCATTTTCTCTGTGTGCTCTCTCTTTATAATCATTCACAGTTGTTATGTCTGAATCTGAGCAACAACAAGCTGTTTAGGCTGACTGACCTCGCAGACCTGGTGAAGAAAACCCCCCGACTGAGGGCACTGAATCTGTCTCATAATGAGGTGAGAGATGCTTGTGCCACTGCGCCTGCAGTGTTTGTTCTACACCCTTCTGTTTCTGTTTGCTTCGCTCTTTAATGTACTGTTACATTAACATGTGTTATTTTTGTTTCTATCTGTGTGTGTAGCTGAAGTCCGAACAGGAACTGGATAACCTCAAGGGTCTCGGGCTGGTTGAACTGTGTTTGGACAGGAACCCGCTGTGTGATAACTTTGAAGATCAGACCACATATATCAGGTCAGTGTCTGTCTATCTTGTTAGATTTAGATGCATAATACATAAATACCCTAACCCAAAAAAAAAATGAAAAGCACAGTGCTTGTGTTTTTCTTTTGTCTTTGTTTTCTCTTACACTGACAGAGCGGTTCGGAAGCGATTTCCCAGCCTTCTCAAACTGGTAATTTGTTTTATCAATATTTATAGACTAAATTAACTCACTGTGCTGTGAATACGTTCTGTTTATTAGGTATAAAGTCAAACATTAGTTTGTCAAGGACAGAAATTCCCTGATCCCACGACTCCTGTCTGGCTCTGTTGGTTTAAAAACACTCTCATATCCTGTTTTCCTTGTTTTGACTGAGAAATGTCTCATAACACAAATTCTTAGGAAACACACAAACCGATAAAATGCATACCTTGAATGGACTAAATTACTTTTATTAAAAGCCGCTTGCAGAGTTATATCAATCTTTTCTAATACCGATGTGTTTGCAGGACGGTCATGTCCTTCCGCCACCAATCTGTTTTGGTGTAGACACGGGCACTGCTGTTCCTCCCTGTAGGGTAAATGAAGGTCTCTCTGTAATATCGATGTAAAGCAGGTCCATGTGGGGTGTTTGACTGGATGTGTATGTGTAATCAATCCAGGGCAGCTTTTTTGTCTCAGATGAAATCAGGGGCATCATCCAGCCCTTTCTCCAACAGTAAGTGCAAGTGTTTTCATTTGTAAGTGTTATAGGTTCACATGTTTTGGGCATCCGTGATATGTGTTTCATCGCAGGTATTTCAGCGTGTACGACTCAGGACAACGACAGCAGCTGCTGGATGCATATCATGATGGGGCCTGTTTCTCCCTCAGCCTGTCACTCGGCACAGATGTCTCCAGGTTCATCATTATTCTGTATCCTTGTGTTTTTCACATGCAAATGATTGTTTCATTTTAATGGCATTTAAAAATTTGTTCAAATTCAATGAACTCATGCTTTGTTGAGACTGAAAAAGAAGGCAGTAAATAATTTGTGATAACCTTGGTTTATGGAGTGTCCAACAACAAGTTACGTACATACAAGGTGTAAAAGCACTTTAATTTTCTAATATCAGGCAGCTATTATTAGCTTACTTCTTGACTGACTCTTAAATGATTCATTTTGCGGTCATATAACTGTTATTTGTTCACTTTCTGCTTTACAACTTGGACTGCTTTCATTCACACAAATCAACATTACACACTGCATAAAATGTAATTTTAAGGACATTGTAATAGTAACTTTTTAAGCTTTCTTACACGCCTTGTTCTAATGGTATTGTTGCGCTGCGTCGCATCCATTTTGGACGAAATGTACAATTATAAAGGGTTCTAATGCCAAGTCCTGTGTGGACTTCACTGTTGCAAGTCGGGGTAAGGTTAAGAAACCATTCTGAACACTGGCATTTTATGTACTTACTCAAGTCATTTTACAAGTTACAGGTTGCTGCTTTGATCTTATTTCAATGAAACAATCAGTTGTAATGTTATAGTGTGAACTTTTATAAAAAAAATTGTACTTCATCTAAATCTGAATTACATTTTGGTTTAAAATACATATACAAGTATAACGCAAAGTGCAAAATTTAGTACAAGACTGCATGTACTCTTTCAATTCATGAAGGGTCATAAAAATTGTGATAATACAATCAGACGCTGATGTCACTGCTTAATTTCGAATTCACAGGTACTTATTGAGAGAATATCTTAAAGACAACCGCAATATGAAGCAGGTCAATGACTCCTGTAAGTGTCGTACCTGACAAACAAACATATTTGAGTTTCCTCGCTTGACTTCACCTGAAAATCTTGAACTTTCTTTTGACAGACACGCGCTTCCGTTTGCTAAAAAAGTCCCGGCTGAACGTGGTCGCCTTCATCAATGAACTGCCCAAGACCCAGCACGACATCGCTTCATTTACCATCGATGTCAATACATATACGGTAAGTTCTTCAAAGACATCTTCATGCCATCACTGAAGCTTTTGTTTTCCTTTTTACACATAATGTCATCTTGTCTTTTCCGTAGAGCACATTATTGGCGTTCACTGTGAATGGAGTGTTCAAAGAGGGTGAGGGTAAAAGTAAAATGGTGATGTAATTCTGTGGTGATCAACAAAGAATCATTAAGAATGATCTTAATTTTTTTTTTCTGATGTAGTTGATGGGAGATCCAACGACCTCATCAGGGCGTTTACCAGAGTCTTCATCGCAGTTCCTGCTCCAAATTCTGGGTAGGAAAGAGCAGTAAACCACAATCATAACTAAATAATAACAGCCTGTCGCGTTTTGATATGGTTCATAACCAGATGTTGCACAAGACTTTTTCATTGGCTCGCAAATAATACATTTTTACCTGTCACTAAGGTGATATTAGATGATAGTTAGCATGTTTTTGACGCCATCGCAACATACATGCGTTCTTTGAACTTACTGTATTTTAATACCCCAAAAAATCAGAAATTGTTTATATTTTAATGCTTCTGTTGTCAGATATAAAACACTACTTACATAAAAATGTTCATATGTTCAGTCAGTAACAATGACAGGTGCTTTTACACGCTGTTTTGTAATCATTCATTTATTCACTTTCAAGTAACTTTAAGCTGCTGTTAGGTCATGAAAGGAGAAGACGCAGTGAGACCTTTTTCCACTCACGGAAAGTTAAGGTTTATCCAAAATGACGCTATCAACTCCACAAAAGCGGGAATTACAATCTTCCCTCATTGTAATCCGTCAAAATGACAGACGGCCTTCTGATTTTAAAAGCTGTCAATGATGGTGAATTTTCGGTTAACGCGACCTCTGTTCCCAACATGAAATCTGATTTGTTCAAATGTTATTAAATGGTCCTCTTAGTAAGAGAATCTTTGTGTGTTGCAGTCTGTGTGTGGTCAACGATGCACTCTACTTGAGGACGGCCACATCTGAGGAGAAAAACAGGGCATTAGCAACACTTGCCCCGAGTGGCACAGTGTCCGCCCTCTCGGCTTTCCAGCAGCAAATGCTCTCTGCCTTCTCCCAGAGCTCTCAAATGAATCTGGAATGGTCTCAAAAGTGAGAGGGGATACAGGAATTGCATCTAATACAAGCATACTTTTACACACTTGTATAATTACTGGGAAGAACCAGACATATATATCTATTATAATATTAGTTGTATTAGTGGGAAGGGTGGTATGATAATAAATGCAGTGAGACAGTAGAAACATCAACAAGTGGATGTTTGGTGAGAAAGGTTTACATTATTACATACTGTTAGATTTTGCTCATACCACCCACCCCATTCAGTGTTATCCTGTTGATAAGTCTTGTATTGAAGGTGTTTGTGTTGCTGTCAGATGTCTGCAGGATAATGCGTGGGATTTTCATCGAGCTGCCCAAATTTTTACAGAACTGAAGGTAAAAGCACAAAAGTGTTCTGACTCGAGGGCCTTAAACATAAATCCACATGATCTGAACAGCACATAAAAATTCAACTGAATTTAAAGAAAGAAATCTTTTCATGTCAAAGCCTTTTATATGGATGTAAAACTAGCCTTTTTTTGTCATTCACACATTTCTGTCTCTTGTAGGAACAAGGGAAGATTCCAGAAGTTGCTTTCATAAAGTGAAGATTCCTATAAACATGCAGATATACATGTGAAAGTATACTTGTGTGCACGTACATAGTTTTATTTGTTGTTTGGCATTTAATTTGTGATGTGTCAGACTGCAATGAAACGCAGAGGTTTGTTTTACATTGTTAAATTTTAGTTTTGTTATTTCCTTAACGAGGATACCTCGGGTTGAACTTGAACGAATGACACCACGGCACTGATTATCATTTTTAAAAAAAGCACTTTTCTGTTTTAATTGTGACGTTCAAAATCAAACGTGCCTTTTCATTTTACTCTATAGTAATAAACGTTTACGTGAATAGTTACACGAAAATAAAGTTAACGTTTATTTCATGGTTTTTTTTGTGATAGACTGACATCAAATATAAACCTCATCAAGTCATTGTTATATTAAAAGAGATTCTCTTGATTAAAAATAAAAAATTTAACTCAGTAAAATTGTGCGAGGAAAACGTACAACCACAAGTTGTTGAACTATTGAACTATTCACTTATGATTTTGACATGAATATTAAATATGAAATTGATTTTGTAGACATAAAATCTATTGTAGATGTGCGAAGCACAAATATACTGTTCTGTTTTCTGTATCTGTTTTGAGTTTGAAAGAACATTATTTTATTTAATAATAATAATGAATAAACAGATTCTGGAAGATTAAGTACTGTTTAATGGCACGGTATAGTAATATGATTATTGTACTATTTTCTGGTATTTATCTGGTGATGCAAGAACCTGCATGTTGAGCTGGGATGTAAGTTCATTAACCAAAAAAGATTTATAGAAACTATATCAAACATGATATAGCCATACAACTTTAAATAACCTGGCTTCTATGTGAGTTTCTTGGGATAAAAAACCCTTTAAAATGTCTATAATATTAAATCCAACATGTACAACTGTGCAGTTGTTTTGATGGGTTGACCTTCCCAACATGGCGGCTTCGCAGTTCAACTTCCGACTGCTTCCAGTCGCCATGACGTCATGACGCCCCTCGTTCAATCCTGGTATGAAAACAATAAACAACCCGTTGCCTCAGAGAGCCGTAGAGGACCTGTCGCTTATTTCTGTCACATATGCGATTAAAATAAGGACCGGAGCGTCTCGTTTCAACGCAAATGATCGTTTTTAAAAGGCGCATTGTACAGACCCAGGTCCAAACGCGAAGACTCGGGGGATTTTGGTGTCAAAGGACAGGAAGTTAGTGAAACGGGTTCGTCCGCTCTTGTCCACCCCAGCTCGCGTTCACTCTGTTATTCTCGTCTGCACACACTACCGAGGGCCCTTAAATCTGTTATGCAGGACTGGTCTCTTGTTCCGCCACCTCTCGGCTCCCTCTCCCCGTCTGTCGTGGCCCTATGTCTCGGTGGCTCTTCCCATGGTCGGGCTCAATAAAGAAACGGGCCTGTCGGTACCTCCTGCAGCACTACCTGGGCCACTTTTTGGAGGAAAGACTCAGTTTGGACCAGCTGAGCTTGGACCTGTACAATGGAAGCGGTGTCATTCGGGAAATTAACTTGGATGCTTGGGTAAGTGAGACATGTCCAGGCCAGCTTCTTTAGGAAATGTCCACCATGTGCCTCTCATTTACCCCTGCCACTGTTTCGCAATGCCTGGAAACATTTGAGATCAACACGACTTTCGAGTTCACACTGCTGAGGAGATCGGTGTTTTGATCACTTTTGCTTTCACATTCGTTGTCTCATCACTTAGCTGTTTGTGTCATCTGCCACAAAATTTTTCAAGCATTTTATCCAAAGCAACTCGCAGTGTTGTACATTTTATCACTGTATGTGTGTTTGTTCCTTTTGGGGATTCGAACCCATAATCTTCAAGGGAATCAAATCCATGTGCGTTCGAATCCATAATCGCTGAAAATCAAATTCATGACCTTTGATGGATTCGAACTCAAGACCCTGTGTATATTTTTACCTTCTGGGTATTCTCTGAATATCTTTAACTTCTGCGAAGAACTCCCTGTGTGTCAGAAACCGTGACCCTTAGTAATCAAACTCATTGCGTTTTGGAAATTCAAACCCATGTGTGTTTGATCTCATGACCCCTGGGAATCAAATTCATGACCTATGCGGGATTCAAACCCAAGATCCTGTGTATGTCATTGCCTTTGGAATATTAGAACTCGTGTTTGAACCTAGGAATTTGGGGTTTTGGGGGGTTTGAACTCGTTACCCCTGGCAATCAAATACTTGACTTTTGGGGATTCTGACCCAAGACCCTGTGTATTTTATTCCCTTTGTTATATTATAACCCATGTGTGTTTGGACCCACGACCCCTGGGAATCCAATCCATTGCGTCCAGAGATTCTGACACGTGTGTTGAAATTTTGGGTTTTGGGGGGTTCGAACCAATGACCCCTGGGAATCAAATTCATGACCTTTGGGGATTCGGACCCAAGACCCTGTTTATTTTATTACCTTTGTAATATTCTAACCCATGTGTGTTTGGACCCATGACCCCTGGGAATCAAATCCATTGCGTTCGGGAGATTCTGAGACATGTGTGTTGAAGGTTTGGGGATACAAACCTGTGACCCCTGAGAATCAGATTCATGACCTTTTTGAGATTTGTATGTATCCTATTACCTTTGGAAAATTCAACCCACATGTGTTCATACCCATGAACCCTGAAAGTCAAACCCATTAGGGATTCAAACCCAAATATGTTTGAACTCTTGAACTATGTGGGATTCGATCCCATGACCTTTAATGTAAAGCTCTACCAAGTGAGCTACAGGAACCACAACATCCTTAACTTGTTTGAAAGCCACCACTTCTTTTGGCATGTTGTTCTGTTTTCCTGGCATATTGTCCACCTTTAGATGCTCTACATGCATTTTGAATCTTCTCTTTCAGGCGGTGAATGAGTTTTTGGAGACTCTAGGAGCTCCACTAGAGATTGTCGAAGGTTTTGTGAGCAGCATTTCGGTGACAATTCCCTGGGCGGCACTTGTTACGGACCACTGCACCCTTGAAGTCACTGGACTGCAAATAACATGCAGACCCAAATACAGAATGAGTAAGTTTCTGGAGAGATACAAATATGTTACCACATATTCAGCACTGGGATGTGCCAAATGTCATGATTAATAACCTGTGCGTGTGTCCTTTTTTGGTTTAAATACTCTCTCCAATCCCACTTCACTATACGCTATTCAAAGGCCTCTTGAAAAGCAAAATACATTGTGCCGTCTATCAAAACATGCTTTGTTTTTTTTCAAGCATCCTGTCTTGGGTTAACCAATGGCTTACGTTTGGGGCTGGACTTATTGAGTTTTGGATCACGTCCTCCTCAGTCTCGACAGTGTTTATGTCTCATAAAATTGTCTCTGTTAGGTGGGAGCTGGGACTCCCAAGGGTGGTCCTCGTGTATGACGTCCAGCATGCAGCTGGCCCAGGAGTGCCTGAAGGACCCACCGGAGGCGTCCGAAGAGCCGCCTGCTCCACTGGAGGGGCTGGAAATGTTTGCACAGACCATCGAGACGGGTGTGTATCAGTCATTTTGAGACATATTTTGGATATGCTGATCTGATTTAGGCTTAAATTGGGTTTTGCCAGTATATCACAATTGTTATGGATTCATGGCAGTCTTTTATATCTAGTTTCATTCGGTTCATGTCTTCATGTCTGAAGATTAATTGTAAACAAGACATTATTGGTAAAATAAACTCAGACAATAAATCAATTGTCAGCTCTTTAAACTGAGAACATTATTTTGTTTGTTATACATCTAGACATAAATGGATATGAGATATGATTGATTTTAGAGAGTGAAAAAGTGTAGTGCTCAAGAAATACAAATATTTAACTACAGAATGCCACTATTGACCAATCTTTTCATGACGAAACAGATTTCCGATGCCCTGTTTACTGGATATCAGCATTACAGTATTGTATTACTGCCTGTCAGTCTGTGCATTATTTTATATATAATATATTCAATTTGTCTTTTTCAGTCCTACGTCGAATTAAAGTAACCTTCCTGGACACCATAGTGCGAGTAGAACACCATCCCCTGGACGCCGAGACGGGGGTGGCCTTAGAGATGCGCATTAAACGGTCAGAATATACACTTCTTACCACACATGCATCTTAAACGGTAGTGTTTGTTTATTTATAATGTATAATATATTGGGAATGTGTCCTTTTTAAATTGACCTTGGCATGCTTTTTTGTAAAAAAAATCCTGTAATTGCTCAAAGAATATTAAAGTCAATACTGTAGATTCGTTCTGTTCAATACTTGTCAGGCATTCTTTTAGTGGATCCACCGGTTCAACCAAAAACACTGTGATGACGTACCCACTGACACAGTCATAGTGTCTCATAAACAAACACCACTTCCTAGAATAAGCTTGTTTAATGGTGACTGAACTGTGTTGTGTCCCATGTGGCGCTTTGCGGTACTGCAGGGTGGACTATTGTGATGAGGCTGTGAGAGACTCAAGCCAGACAGTGCCTGTGGACATCCACCAGCCACCAGCTTTCCTGCACAAGATCCTTCAGCTTAACTCTGTACAGCTGCTTTATGAGACCCTGGGAGGATCACAGGTCAGGGTCAGAATATCAAACTGTGTGGTGGGCCACATGATTAAAAAACCCAGGAAACTCACAGATTGCAGGTTTGGTATCGACTGTGTCTTATTTCATCCTCTTTTGTGTGTTACAGGGGCTGATTCATTCTGATGTTATGGTGGGCAGCAGGGAGGGCACGAAGAAGGCGGATGAGGAAGATGAGGATGATGATGATGTAGATGTAGACGATGCCTCCAAACCTTCTCAACCATTGCATCATCCCCAGAAGCCCCCCGAACCCCTGCTGATCGGGCATTGCTCAGGATTCATAGAGACGACGGTCAAAATTAAACAGAACGAAATGCTGCCTGGACCCAAGGTTTGTGTCGGACTGAGAAGAAAAGCAAGCGTTGCTGCATTTTGTCTATTCCTAAGTGCCATGCATTAGCAAAACAAAAAGTTAAAATGAGAAAATATGAGATAAATTGATCAAATGATTCAATCATTTCGCTTCGGTGTGCATGACAGATCACATCAGTCAAGCCTAAAATATCTCCGCTTTGATTTCCATCCAGTAGTTTCATTCTCTGAGGGTCTGATTTATGTCTCTCTTTTCGTAGTTTGAGCTGGATGGTAAGGTTGGTTGCCTCCACCTCCTGCTGTCCCCAATTCAAGTGACTCACCTGACGGATCTCCTGTCTGCCCTCTGCATTGAGACGTCAGGTACCCACGGCATTCATACAGTCATCAGTATAATGTTTCTTCATCTCTCGCGAAGATTCTGATGTTTTGATGGCTTTTAACAGAAGCCTTTTCTTTGCGTCTCATTTGCAAAGCTGTACACTTCCAAGATCAATTCACTGTTATAAAAGTGCTCTACATTTTCGAGGACATTTATCGTACATTTTCTAAAACGTTATGTGATGATGGCATGAAGTTGTTGATGTTCGTGTTTAATCTGTCCAGAGGAATAAATGCCCGTTCACACCATGAATAAAAACTAGATAACTAGCTATAATGCAGCCCAACAGTTTCATAAATGTATGAGCCCTTTAAATTCAAATGGATTTTGATTGGCTGTCAATGTTCTATCCTTCACAAGCTTGAACAAAACTTAATCTTCATTATTAATTGTCTGTGTATTTATAGTGGGGCATTTCCATGCTAATGTGAGCCTTAACATAAGTTTTCACCGTACCGATAGGTCAGATGTCAAAATTCAAGTAACCTTTTTATATTCTATAATGAGCCATTTTTATGGATATTATTGCTTCTGCTTTGCACATTTGAGTTTACAGAAATCCTTCAAATAATGATGTCAACATGCAGCCTTTTTTGTCACATCCATAATGCATACATTTTTTCCTCTTTTAAAATAGAAAACTTGTGAATAGACTGATATTTTTTTTGTAAAATATAAACAGATGATTCAATATAGAGATAATAAATACATTCTTTGCGAATTTATATTTCAAGTTTTAGTTTAATATTTTTAAAGTTAAAACGTGTTCTTCATGTTAACTTTACTTTTTTCATCGTTCTGTGTTTGTTAGAAGGCAGCCGTGGTGGTGGGGTGTCCGGTGGAGGGGTGTCCAGACCTCTGGGTTCTGATGATCTGCGTTTGATTGAGGAAGATCTCAGTAAACAGCTGAATGCAGAGATGATGGACAGAGACCTGGAGCTGGACGCAGAGCCCTATGTCAATAGTATGGAGAACGGAGGCGAGTGCAGAAGAATGTCTGGTTGAGGATATTAAAGTCACTTGAGTTGACTGATTGGCATACTATCCGTGTTCATTGTGTTGTATGTTTTAAATGTGACTTCTTTTATCCCTCAGATATGTTTTACTCCATGGGTGCCGGCTGTATGACCAGCAGTGTGTTGTCCACACGCTCTGGCAGTGAACTTTCTGACAGCGACATGGAGTCGTCCATTCATAGTCAAAGCAGCGTGGCCCAGTCAAATCCTCCGCATGTCTGTACATCTGAAGTTGTTTGTTCTGTTTATGTGGTTGTGTTTGTACAGCGTGTGATTGGCTCCTTCTTTTATCATATTTAACCCGCAGGGAATGCTTAACTGTCCTCGTCGTTATCCTGTACCAGGATCCTTATCTAGTTTACCACAATGTAGCAGACCCTCAAGTATGTAACCTTTGTTTTAAACACACACACACTTTATATAACTTACATGTTGTCACGCGGTCAGTCAAGAGCTTGGAACTTGTTTTTCTTTCTTCTAGAACGTTCGTCTCGTGGTGGCCATTCAGAGCCAATGAAACCAGACACCTTGCTCCGCCTCTCGCTGGGCGGAGTCACGCTGACTATGCTACAACAGGAACCGCCCCCCGGGCCCGACGGGCTCTCCTCATTGGCCGAGCTGTCGCAGGTGTTTTTCCGGGAGCTTGCGTACTTTAAAGACAGCATGTTCAGCGAGAGAGACTTCCAAAATTTGCGCGGGAGTTTTGCTAAAGCGTGTCCTCACTCTCACATCAGGTACAGCAGGATGCACACTTATTGTAAATATATATATATATCTGTATGCATATCTTCTGATTCTCCTCCCATCTCCAGGGTGACCGGTGCCGCTGTGCAGCTGGCATGTGAGATGCGTAGCGCAGGGCGGCACACCCGAGCCATGACCTCTGACCTCTCCTTCAGCAGGCTGGAGCTACTGGAGTCCCTGTGGGATTCTGGTGGTCCGCAATACACAGAGGTACACACTACACTTAGGCTGTTTATGAGCTTCTAGACAGATGAACGTTCTGGAAAAGTCGCTTCGTTTCATATACTTTACCACACGTATGGTTCTCCCAGCTTCTGCAGTTCCAGTCGGCTGGTCTCTTCACGATGGGTGCGGCTTCCAGACCGTGTGCTCAGTTCCACCACAGTCTGTGTGAGAAGCACATGCGCAAGGTAACACAGTTGTGTGATCCATATGTGACAGAGAAATCATCAAACCATTGATATTTTTTTGTATTAACAAACGTCTCTCTGATGTGTAGAGTGGAACCAGGAGGCGTGTGGTGCGCAGAGACAGTTCTCTACAGGTTGAGCTCGGAGAACTCAGCTCTGAGTTGGACTTGGATATTCTGGGCCGATTGGAGCAAATCTTACAAGCCTTGAGTCATTGTTCAACACCACCCCAAAGTACCAAAGCACACGCACCAGAGGTCACTAGACTATATTGCATAGAAATACTAACCAATTCTTCTTCCTGACCTGTTATTCATCTGGTTAAATGTTTGCTGATGTTTTGTTTGTCCCTCTGCAGTCTCAGTTGTTAGAGCTTCACTCATCCCTGGTGCTTCAATCTCCTCACGCTGTGCTGAAGGTGCGTTTCCCCATCCCTGACCTTCGACCCCCGGATCTGAGGCGACCCCTGAGCCAGCGTGCGGTGCGCAGTGAGATCCTGAGCTTGCAGATCTCCAACCTGGAGCTGAGGTCTCAGCAGGGGCCAGATGTTCCCCAGGAGGGCGCAAGCAGCCCTGGAGCCAAATTTACCAAATTACTGGAGGCCTGTTTCACAGATCTACACGGTGAGGAAACACATATGTCAGCATGATTTCAAAATGGTTTTAATAAATATGCCTGCCTGGTCTTATTAGTGCACAATACATCTATAGATTTAGTTTAATATTCTGCTAAGAATAGTGGTTCATTTGGAAGGTGGTGTCGTGTTTGTTTTAGGAGTGTATGAGGGTTGGGAGGGAGAGGCATTTCCCTTTATCTGTGTACAGAAGAGTTCAGATCCACACAACCCTGACGCCATGCCCAGGTGAGAAAGGGACTATTTGTGCTCATTCCTTCATATTGTACAAATCTGATTGGATATTTCGGTAACATTTTACAATAAGGTGCTATTAGTCAATGCATTAGCTAACATTTTTCAGCATTTATTAATCCTTGTCAATGTTCGTTCATGTCAATACAGTTATTCATGTTAGTTCATGGTGCATTTACTAATATTAATAGTGACAACGTTTGAATTTAATAATGTATTAGTAAATACTGAAATTAATACAAATAAATACTGGAGAAGTATTGTTCATTGTTAGTTTATGTAAGCTAATGCATTAACTAATTGTTAACAAAAAGCACCAATTTTTCTTTGGTCGCGTTTGGGATGTTTTCGTTTTTAAAAACAGAATATATGTTTAGTTCCAAAATGAGATAAATCCGTTTAAAAAAAATCTTAAATCATCTTTTTCATTATGTTATCATGTGTTTATTCTGATAATTAGCTGTATTTTTTTGTTATTATGGGTTAATTCGAAACAAATCGACTGCAGTTTGAATGATATTGATTGCAATGCACATAAAAAAATATATATATATATCTCATTTTGAAATCTTCATATATACTTAATAATTAATGCAACAATAGCAACATTATTGTCACAAAATAAATAATACATTAAAATGTTAAAAAATGTAAAACAGCAAATCGTTTTCTGTTAGGGTTAGTCTATAGTACTTTAGAAAGTAAATCTTGTCTTTTGAACAGAGGAGACATGGTCAAAACCTCAGATTTGCCTAAATTTGATTGGGGAATTTCATGAGGAAAGACTGAAATCTCCAGAATTATTTATACAAATGACATTTCAAAACCTTTTCAAATGTTAAAATGTGTTTCGATGTTCAACCGTTCGTGCCGTCTGTAGGATTCAGGTGCGTGTGAATGAGGGAGCAGATTCTGACAGCAGAGGCGCGCGTGAAGGGCTCAACACAGATCTGGGTCTGGCCTCCATGTCTCTGGAGAATCCCTGTGAGCTCCGAGAGAAGAACAGCTCTCCATTCTCATCCAACCGCACCATGTTTGAGACGGAAGAGGTCTCGCGTTTGTTTTTTCTCATTCTGTAATTTACAGTATCTTTTGACTTCTGTCCGTCATCACGCCTCTCTCTTTCTGTCTCAGATGGTGATCCCGGCTGACCCAGAGGAAATGAAAGAGTTTCAGTCTCAGTGTATATGTCAGTGTCAGTATGTGGTTGATATCACGTTTCCTGTAGCTTTTATCCTCCTGCCCAGCAAAGATGCTTTCCAGAGCATCTACAACAGGTAAAAGTCACTCGCACCAACACGCGGCTTGAAAAAATTCTATTTTATCTTCAAACGGTGTATTTCAACTCATTCTTTCTCTTATGCCAGGATTAACAATGATCTGTTGATGTGGGAACCTCCTCCTGTTCCTCCTCCGCCAGCACCCTCTTTCTCTTCAAAAGGTGCCCGTATTCCCTCTCACCAGCGCAGACCTGAGAAGGACGAGTTTTACCTCTGTAAATCTGCCTTCAGACTGGGTCAGTCTCCATGTCATTAGTCAATGTACGTCATGCTTCATTTTCAATAAAAACTTTATCCTAACGTTTTGTGTTTCCTCTTATTGTAGAATCTGACTCTGAGGAGGAGGAGCCTCAGTTTTACTCAGCCAGCCAATCAAAGAGAAAAAAACAGTCGGAGCCTCAGTCTGGCCACGCCCTCAGTCTGCTCTGTTTATCCGTGCTGATTGGCAAGGGTCGCCTACAAGCCATGACTGACTGCAAGGTCATTCTCAGGAAACACTCAGAAAATCATATTACGTCACCGCTTGAGAATTAAGATGTTTTTCTGATCTAGTCAGCAGACAAAGATTTGAGACGCTGGCACAATGTTAGACATTTTTTCATATTCCTAAAGTGGCAAATGCTCTTCTTCTGTAGAACGAGGCTGGGCGTAAAGTGGAACAGTGTCACGGAGAAGTCATTTTGGACTTGGAAGGGGGGAAGATTTTTAGTGTGACGCAGCATCAGAACAATCCAAATCTTAACTTCCTGACCATAGAGAGCAAAAAAGTGGAGCTCTATCATAAAGGTAGCCTGTGAACGAATGACGATCGATATAAAATTTTAAGTAAGGCATGCGATGGAGATGGCTGTATATGCCCTGTTTGAATTTTGATCCACGTTTTTCAGACTCGTAGATGCTGTTTTTTTTTTTACAGCGGAGGTCCCTGACTCCCCCATCCCTGAGAGATTAGAAATGCCCAGATTCACACCCCCAGGTCATTTAGACCCTACCATTTACCCCACGGAGGTAGGGGTGAGCAGCGTCGGCGGGAGAGAAACCAACATCCAAATGCTATCGACTGCTATCCAAATCACATTAGACCTGGAGAGAAACGTCAAGGTTTGTATATTACTAACTTGTTCGCACATCACAATGACTTTTGTGCGTTTGTGAACCTCTTCATTTCTCTTCAGGAGTTTCTGGTCGCGTTACGACTCCATGGTGCTACTTTACGACATCACATGGCATTGACCAATCACAGCTGGCATGAACAGGTCAGGTGTCGCATCACATATAAAGTGACGTATCTGTTTTACCGGTGTGTCAGAATAATCTAATGTGCATGTTTTTTCTATTCTTCACGCAGATAGTTGACTTCCTTGACGTAATAGATGATGATATTTTAGGATACACCCCACCTGCTGTCATCACAGTTCTACACACTCATCTGGCCACCTGTGCGGTCGACTACAGGTGTCACACTACCCACGATAGTTGACCAAATATCTACATGCATTTGAAAGTAGATGTCATTTTCTCTCATTTCTGTCCTTCAGACCTCTTTATCTTTCTCTGCGAGTTTTGTTGACCGCAGAGTCCTTCTCTCTGTCCAGTAACATCATCGTGGATACCGCAACCTTTCACCTCAGGTACTGGCGACGCATTTCTGATCTACTGAGGATTTCGTTTTTTTTGTCAGATCTAACTGTTTTGTGATTCCTGTTAGGTTTATCTTGGATGACTCTGCGTTGTACCTGTCTGATAAATGTGAAAGTGACACAGTGGATTTGAGGCGAGGTATGATTCTGCTTCCAAGCAAATGACACGCTTCTGATTGAATGTTATTTTTGTGCAATAATAAGAGCAAATGTATTCAAATGTCAGGCTTATTTAATGATTGTTTTCTCTTTCTCTATTAGATTATGTGTGTGTGTTAGACATTGATTTGTTGGAACTGGCCATCACCACATGGAAAGGAACAGACTCCAGTAAACTGGTTAGTGTCACACCATCACTCGGATGAACAGTTCATAACATAGAATTTTTTGGTATATGTTTACAGTGTACTGTCAGTGAAGCAATTTCAATAAAGTTATAAGAGGTATTCGACACAATATAAACATTAACATTATACCCTTCAACATCAAGACTTTGAGTTCAGATCTGTAAGGTGTTTACTTGTCCGTCAGCTTTTTTGCACTTCATTCAAATCGTACTGTGATGTGACAGACATTTTAAAACACAAATATTTTATTAAGTTTCTTTATTAAACAAGGTTGTGAAATCTTAACTTGATGTGTTCAAACATCATACGTGGATATACCATCTAAAAATAATGTAAGAAAAATTACATAGAAACACTGAATGGTCTATTTTGCTTCTTCTAATGTTTCATATTTTCTTCAAAATCTAAAGTTTAATATTCAAGTCAATTTGTGAAATAGGAGTAGTATTTATGTAATTTTAGTCTTAATAATTTTACCTTGCTGTAATTATTTTGACTTTACTCTCGAAATCTTACAACTAGATTTCATCACCTTGTTATTTTAGTTTAGTTTAGTTCTGTCTGACATTTTTGTCAAAATTAAAGGTACAGTTTGTAGAAATTTCCGCTAGAGGGCGTAGCTTGATGACGCTGTGTAGAAGCGTGGAATGATGGGATTTATTGTCTTCCACTCCACCACTTATGGTACCGCTGATACATCAATCAGACGGGAACGAGAAGTCATGTCAGCGGAAAAGGTGAAGTAATAAAGTTTTATAAATGTTGCGTTTGATGAAATCGTTTTGTTTCATTATAATGAATTAGACCCGAGTAATGTAAGGTTTACAACTAAATTGTTAGTCGTAGATGTTACAGTAATTGTCCAATTCGATGGTGTGATAACCCTGCGCTGTTTTAAGTATTTAAATCAATCATAGTAAAAGTGATTTTGAACGTACCCACATCATTTGCAATAATGCTAAACGGACTGACTGTACAGACTAACAAAGGGTAACGCGGATATGATGCCATTGACAGGCGACTAAACGGCCCCGGTCCACTGCTTAGAATGGTGAATTTCTCAGGATTTAAAAGCACTTGTAAACATTTACGATATTTAAGTACTTTAAGTATATTTAAGTATAAAAATATAACATTGGCCTAGTTGTTTTTTGGATATTTCACTGCAAAATTCTTACAAACTGTACCTTTAAATGATTCATATATTCTCATTCTGTGACATTCTGTGATCTTTTTTTCTTTCTACAAAAGATTTTCTTCTACAAAGTCAAATGGATTGCAAAGACTTTGACGCTAAATATCTCAGAATGCAGTTATAATTCCAAGGTGTCGATTTGTCAATCTTGTAATCAGATTTTTTAACCTGCAGCTAGTTTCCTGTTTTAGGTTTATAACTGAAAAACTACAGTAAACTACAATTGTCAATGACTGAGCTTATAACTTATGATTGAGCACAAATTTTATGTTAACTACCTGAAAAATAATTTATATCATGATAACTCCTTTATGAACAGTTTTGTCAATCATTTTCTTTTTGCGATATTTCCAGACTCAGCCGCTGTTCGAGCTCCGTTGTTCTAATAACGTCGTTCACGTGCACACCTGTGCGGACTCGTGCGCTGCCCTGGTTAACTTGCTGCAGTATCTGGTCTCTCAGGGTGACCTTCACCCTCCCCCCCGCCACACGTCCCCTACAGAGATTGCCGGACAGAAGCTTCTGGTGAGTTTTGTGTGCCACCGTTTATTATTTTCATCTTCAAGCTCTTGCTGTTTGACCTCCACCTCTCTGTTTCTCTCAGCTGTCCGAAAGCCCCGCCTCCCTTCCGCCCTGCCCACCAGCGGAGACGGCAGAGATTAACCAATGTGATCTCACAGATGCCTTGATTGACACGGAGAGAATCCCGCACGAAGAGAATCAAGATCCAGGTGAGACTTTGAGTCTTGATGTTATATTGATGTGTAATATAACATGTATTTGACCTCTCTGTGTTTGGCAAGCAGGATCCCCATCCATCCGACGAGCCTCACCTGTCTCGGTCTACCTGTTTCCGGGAGAGGCTCCTAAGCCCCGCCCCTCTGTACTGGAAGGGGAGGAGTCTGATCTTGATGGACTGGTGACCACAGCTATGGAAGTTCATGCAGATGTGATGTCAGAGGAAGGCTCAGAATGTTCCACAGATAATGATGACTTCTGCATCCTAGAAGCTCCTGGGATGGGCATCCCGGTCTGTATCCGCAAATCTTTCTGTTTATCATTCGCTTGCTTTTACGTTTTATCAAATCAAACTTTTAATCAAAATGTTCTATGTCTCTGACAGCCTAGAGACGGTGAGCCTGTGGTGACGTTGCTCTCTCAGGGCCCTATAAAGGTGCGTGATGGGTATTTCTCAAGGCCACGTGGCAGTTCAGACCTGCTGCGCGCTCCCGCCTGTTTTCCAGTGCCTCAGAACAGACTGGTGCTCCGAGAAGTGTCCGTAATCTGGCACCTGTACGGTGGGAAAGACTTCGGGGGCAAACCCAGCTCCGGTCACCCGCAGCACGGTCAAAAGTAAGTTTCAGGTCGCGGCCTTGAGTAAATTGCACGTTACGGACATGTCATTGAGATGTTTGTGTTCGTCAGGGTTCGAGCGACCACTCCCGGAGCACGTGGGTCTCCATCTCGTTCAGCTGGACCCTCACGTCCTCAGAACTCTTGGCGCTGGGTTGGTGGGAGTGGGAGGCAGCACACGCTGCTCATGGAGATACAGCTGACTAAGGTAAAGAGAGCATGTGATGGAACAACGGGTGAAGACTGGTAGATCTGTAAATACTTCCTGTTTCAGGTCAGTTTCCAGCATGAGACCTACCCGGTGTTGTTGCCTGCTGTGCCGGGTCAGGACGCAGAGGGGGCGGGGCTTGGCGAACAGCCTATTTCCCGTCAGGTGTTTATCGTTCAGGAGCTTGAGGTGCGAGATCGATTGGCTTCCTCTCAAATTAACAAGTTTCTGTATCTGCACACCAGTGAGAGCATGCCACGCAGAGCACACTCCAACATGGTGAGCTGGCCTTCACACATTTATTCCTCTTTATTTTGTTTTTCACTTTCTTTATTTGTTATTTTATAGTTATTTAGTCAGCTATTTTCGTTTTCATTTTATTTATTTGGTTAGTTCTTTCTTTGTATCTTCATTTTTTTTTATTAAATATAATTATTTTCTCCCTTTTTTTTCTTACTTTCCTGCTTTAAATGTATTTTTCTTTCTTCATTCATTTATTTTCTTTTTCATTTATTTTGGGGGTTTTATTTTTAATTATTTTTTCCTTTTTTATTTATTTTGTTGGTTGGTTCTTTCCTTGTATCATAATTTTTTATTATTACATTTTATTTTCTGTCTGACTTTCTCTCAGTCTGTTCTTCTGTCTTTCCTGTCATTTTTGATTTTCTTCCTTTATTTCTCATTTCCTTATTTTTCTAAAATTTGTTTTTATTCTAAATTGAATTGTATTTGTTCAAATTATTTGATTCTTTAGTTGTTTTGTTTTTTCATTTGTTTATTAATTTATATAATTTTTTGTTTTTATCTTTTACTTATTCATTCACTTTTATTATTTTATTCCTTCTTTTATTTGTTTAGTTTTCTTTCTTTGTTAATTATTTATTTGTTCTTTCTTTCTATCATTTTCCTCTTTTATTCTTTGACAATTTTTGTATTTTTTCCCTTAATTTTATTATTTAAATATATTAACATTTATTAAATTTTTCTTTCTTTCCTTTTCTTTCTTTCTTTCTTTCTTTCTTTATTTCTTTCTTTATTATTTCTCTCTTTTGTTGTTTGAACAACTTTGTTTCTTGTTTGTTTTGTGTAGCTGACTGTGAAAGCACTGCAGGTGATGCCTGAGTCAGGTCTGGGCGGTCCAGAATGTTGTCTCAGAGTGAGTCTGTTACCATTGCGACTCAACATTGACCAGGTACACTATACTCAGTCACATCATATCTGTCATTATTTAGCAGAAAGCAGATATTTTTCAAAAGAGCTCAATGCAAGTCACATAATTCTGTTTTCATTTTCCAGGATGCACTTTTCTTCCTGAAGGACTTTTTCAGTAACTTGGCAGCAGGAGTTAATCCATACCTACCCGTCGACCCCGCGTCTGAGGGTGAGTCTAGATGAAGGAATCCCAAACGTCTTTGTAAACAAACAAAATTAAAGCAGTCACATAATGTGTGATCTTCTCTCATTTGTCTTTCCAGTGAGGACTGACGCTCCTCAAAAGCATTCAGATGATACAGATGCTGTCTATGGATTGGGTCCTGATCTCGCTGCCTCCATAGAAACAACCTACAGTGAGCAGAGTTCCTCCTCTGCCGGCTCCTCCTCTTCCTCTGAACAACCGATCTACTTCAGGTTTAAGCTCTGACTGACATCAAACCGCATAACAATATTCAATAAAACGTATGAATCATAATTAATGTCTTACACTCTTTCTGTAGAGAGTTTCGCTTCACCTCTGAAGTTCCCATCTGGTTGGACTATCATGGAAAGCATGTGGTCATTGAGCAGGTTGGAACATCAACCATAAAAATGACTGGTACCCATCTGAATATAGCCTAGGTGTATATAAGCTCTAACTCTTGATTCATAGGGAACGTTTGCGGGCATTCTGATTGGCCTAGCTCAGCTGAACTGCTCTGAATTGAAGCTGAAGAGATTGTGTTGTAGACATGGGTAAATAATCGCTCTCATTTTAATTCTTAGACACGCAAACCTTGTTTGCATTACTGTCATACCCCAGCTAATCTCACACAGCCAAATTTTCACTTCATTTAGGAGACTTACACATGACTCTCTATTCCCTCAGGCTGTTGGGTGTTGATAAGGTGATTCAGTTCGCTGTGAACGAGTGGCTTACTGACATCAGGAAGAACCAGCTGCCGGGGATTCTGGGAGGTGTGGGACCCATGCATTCTGTTGTACAACTCTGTGAGTAGAGGTCTTTTCTGCTTGTGTTGTTTGTATCAGTGATTTGACACATTAGAAATGTGATATTTCATGTCATGGGCCCTTTAAAAGTGCATGTCAAATATGTATTGACAGCAACAAGACGGACAAATAAAGGCATTATTATTCTTGACCTTTCACTCTGCAGTTCACGGCGTGCGGGATCTCTTCTGGATGCCCATTGAACAGTACCGGAAGGATGGGCGCATTATTCGAGGCCTCCAGAGGGGGGCAGCATCATTCGGCACTTCGACGGCTTCAGCTGCTCTGGAGCTCAGCAACAGACTGGTGCAGGCAATTCAGGTGTGCACACATCCGAATATAACTACCCAGTGATACACCTGTAAAAAAAGTGATATATTGTTATATACATGATATTAGAATGCCGCTAGTGTCTCTTTTCTGAGAGTAACAGAGACCTGTGGTTGAGTGACTTTAATAATGGAAAGCTTTATTATTCCTGTGCATTTTCAAGGCCACTGCTGAGACCGTCTATGACATCTTATCTCCGACCCCTCCTTTGACACGCTACATAACGGAGGGACGGCCCACCCAGCGTCCCAGACGCACCCCTCAACCAGCTGACCTCAGAGAGGGTGTCGCCAAGGCCTATGACACCGTTAGAGAAGTACGTCTTTGTATTATCTCTATGAGGTTAAACGAGTTAAAAACGTCTTTTGACTGCTTTTCGTGCTAGTCATCTCACAAGTGGCGTAACTCTAAAAGCGTTTTAACAGGACGTGTAATCTTGCTTATCTTAACGTTTAGACGGCTTTATGATCAGTCTGGCATTCTAAAATATATTGTGATCTCGGCTTTCACAGGGAGTGATTGACGCAGCTCAGACCCTGTGCGATGTGGCATCTCGCGGGCACGAGCAGAAAGGTCTTCCGGGAGCAGTGGGCGGGGTTTTGCGTCAAATCCCACCCACCGTCGTCCGCCCCCTAATAGTTGCCTCGGAGGCCACTTCCAACCTGCTCGGAGGCATGAGGAACCAAATTAAACCGGACGCACGGAAAGAGGACTTCTTGAAATGGCGCACTGAAGACGGCCAAGAATGAGATTGACGGGGGTTGAAGAAGTCCGTTTTTTGTTAGTATGAACGAAGCGTGTGTGAATGTACGAGTATTGATGTGAGTTTGTTCATGAGCACAAATGCAAAAACGAAGGACAACAAACTCTAAAAGGAAACTAGATTTGGAAGTGGGTCCACACAGTTGCACACTTTGTTTTGTAGAATGCAAATGGTTTTGCACTTGGCTAGAAGAGGAAATCTCAAAGTGCAGGTCACCCACATCTTGATCATGATGTATGACGTATGCAATCATATCCGTTTGAAACACTTGTTTACCTGTGAGCTCAAGACCAGATGTTTTTCCTGCTCATTCAACATTTGGCCGAATCGACATTTTCTCTCTGAAGTATTACAAAGGTAAAGAAAGTTTAACAAACTTGTTCATAATCTCTGATTTAAGTAAGGCGAATGGATCATTTAATGACTATATTGAGGTGGCCTTACTATATATATTGATTATTTTAACACTAGTGAAATGAATCTTTGTCCTCTGATGTTTTGACTGTGTTTCAAGCACAGCCTGGTGTCCTAGTGCCATAATTCTGCTTTATTGACATTCTAAACACTTTTCTATATAAGTTTCCCTTTGTTTAAATGTCTTTAGCCTAAATTTACATTATTATTTGAAAGTAACACAAAAAACTCAATTCATGTTACGTTGTATTTCTTTCTGAATGTGATCATGTTGTCTTTTCCTCAAGGAAAAGTGTCTTGCAGACCTTTCGCCCAAAAATCTAAGAAAAAAGTTTAAAAAAAATGATTCGGTACAAAATGCGCTCTATGCCATGACACTTTACATAGTTTGTTATATTAGTTTTATCACACACAATATTTACATAGTTTATTTTTAACAAAATGCATCCAACTATTTTTCATGTTTTTCAAAATGACTCGAAATACTGTAATACAATGATTTTAAGTTGTATTATAACTAAACAATTACTGGACTGCCATCAGTTTTTAAATCGGCAAAAGGTAAAACAGTATTTGTTTTTTCTTGCATCACATTAATGAAATGTGCCGAACGGTCAAGGCAAAAATCCTAAAAACATTTGGTTGGTGCAAAATATAATTCTTATATCTATTGATTTAGGCTTAAAATATGACCCATACATAATCTTGACAAGTTTTGTGCGCTTTACCCTTAATTTGGCCATATACTCCAAAACTAAACATTTGCTGTCATTTCAGAAGTTGCCTTCCTACATATTTGTAGTAATGGCTAATGAAATGTAAAAGTGATGGTTACCATTTGATGCCCATTCTCTCTCTCTTTTATTTTCGTTAAATGCATACCGTGTGAGGGAAGTGTGTTTTGGGATATTTTGTGTTTATGTGTTCAGTGTGTGTTCTGAGTGGGTGTGTATGAGCATGCATGTTTGTGATTTGATGGTTGTTGGCCAGCTATATGATTCATAGCTACCACCAGTGTACGTTTATTTTTGTCTGTAATTATATGGATATCATACGCTGTAAGAATGACCTGTATAGTACCAAGACAATGTGGAAACAAATTAATACAAAAAATAAAATTGTGCATTAGAACAATTCCTGGTGTACATGATCCACAACGGTAGGCATTTATTTTTTTGTTTTTGTCGACAACGTAATTAGATTGATGTTCAATTTCTACTTTTTTGTCTGCTCTTCTTTCTGCAGTATCAAATGTGATGATTTATCAATTATAATTTAAGAAGTAAATTAGCAAAAATCATGTTTTTTTTATGGTGCATTCCAAGTAATATCAAAGGGAAGTTGGGTTGGTCTGATTAAGTAATAATAACTCAAGAAAATCCAGCTAAATAAACTAAAAACTGAGTTATCTGTTTTTGCAAATGAACTTCATTTGTGTAAACCTCCTAAATATGCAAGTAAACCAAAGTTTAAACAAAGCATGAGAATTTAAAGATCAACATTTAATTATATACAATACAAAACACTTTTAACAATAAATCAAACAAAACCTTTTTATCCAGTGAACAAATTTAACTGGTAATAAAACAAAATAAACATGATAAAGTTATAAACACAGTTGTCAGCGTTTGATCTGAATATGTGGTAAATCACTTTCTCTAAACATAACTTGGATTGACTAAACACTGATCGCCCATCCTGTTGATGACTTTGTTATTCTTGTGTTGATTATAATGATGAATGATGTTCCTCATTTGAAACATCTGTGTTGACGGTGACGTCATCTTCAAAAAGTAGCCGTTTTGCTTGATCTCAGCAAACAGCTGCTCCACAATCCGCCGGTTCACTTTTCCAGCCAGTTGAGGTACAGATGCAGGGTTCCTTAAAGCATCTCCACTGTCTGTGGGATTTCCTTCAGGAATCTGGTCATACAGCACGTAATGCTTAGAAGATCCTGTGAGTGGATGTCCATGAAGATCTGTCACCGTCTTCCTACTCTGGAGCCAAGGTAACGACACGTGAAGCTTTCCTCTTCTGGCTAAATCTATATTAACTGAAGTGGGTTCTGCTAAGCATCCTTCAAACGGAGAGATCGGTACCTGTTCCGGTGCTCTTAGATTAATGTGTTTCGCCAAATCATCCGCAAACTGGTAAATGATGACATTGGGCATGTGTTTCCATGACAATAACAAATCGGCGAAGTCTTGAGGGCTTTCAGCTCGGAGATTGTTTCTTAGACTGTACACAACCCCACAGGGACACATGATGACACCCCAGCCACCTAATGCACAACAGAAACAATGAAAGGGAGATAAGAGAGCGAAAAAAATAAAAATATCAATGCGTGGAAGTCATACAGTATTGCGAGTTACAATATTGCAATACTTTGAATAAATCTTGTTCTTTAAGAAGAAAGCAGCTCACCAGCAGGGGTCCAGATCTTCTCAAACACTTTTTTATACGTTGGCCTGGATTTCATTTTATTTGACAATCTAAGCAGGAGGTCACTGTGAGATCCAGTGGAGTCCAAACCGCAGTCTGTGCACAAGCTCCTTATCACGTCAACCTGTCAAAAAGATCATTTCATTAATGTTAATGTGACAAATTGTTAACTTTAAAATGTTTTTAACTCTGAAAACAGACAAACCTTCTGCTTGAATAGTTCCTCCGTGAGTCCGTCTTCTGAGATCTCTGAAACCGAATTTGTGGAGTGAACTTTCTCAAACTCCGTGTTGAGCACCGTGTCGGAGAGCCGTGTGTTTCTGCCAACCCAAGGAGCCCAGAAGTGCAAAGATGGAGGAACTACAAATGGGTTATGAACATCACCTGGAACATAATAAAGAACAATAATTTATTTATTTGTATGTTTGACCATTTCAAAATATTTCTTCTAAATTTTCTATGTATTGTGTTTAGGTAAAATTATCATTTTTGTTTCATACTGTTCAGTAGTAACAACATTGACTCCCAAATCTCAAATAAAATATTATTTCTGTTTGCATTTATTTGCAGAAAGTTAAAACTGAAGAATCAGCTGAAAATATCAGAAAAGATGCTCTGTATTTTTTCAGACCTCAATTACGGCAAAGAAAACAAACTCAGTTTCACTTTTAAGCAACACAACAACAAAAAAACGTTATGTGATACTCTCTGTTTATAACAGTTTTCATGTGTCTTGTCATGCTGTCAGTCTTTCACATTGCTGTTGGATGAATTCTAACCCCTGAGGTTTGATTTTATGGAAATATGACAGACGCTGGACTGGAATGACCAGAATACATCTAGATTAAACTATGATTAAATCAACATTTGGAATGGTCTCTAAAATTAACCTTTAGCTGTATAGTGAGGTTCAGAAGTCCACTTATGAAAAACTTCTATTTTTGCATTTCACTTGTTGAATAGGTGTCACAAAAACATATCAAAATGGTATAATTTGACTTTAAATGAATTTCAGAAGCCTAAACATGCATTATTTGCCTTTTCTTTTACACTAGAGCATGCGCACATACTCTCAACAAATCCTCGAGCGATCATCTCTTTAGACACGGCCTCCCAAAATCTTTCCACATCGATCTCTCCTCTGAAACTCTCTGGAGGTTCTTCAATGTGCTTCACTGAAAACACAAGAAAAAGATCAACGTATTAAAAAAGTACAAAAAAACACACACGTTGAACGTCTTTTACAATCGTCCTACCTGAGGAATGCAAAGCTTGTCTGTGTAAACCCATAATGACCACCGGCGGATGATCTCCACATGAGACACATGAGAACCTGTACTCGTGCTCTGTGAGAGCTTCAAAGTGTAAGTATGCACGCAGAACAGTGTCCGGCGGCGGAAACTCAACACCAGCCATGAGCTGCAAAAACTCCACCGCTCTGCTCACTGAAGTGTGGACCTAAAAACGAAGACTTCAATTTAAAAACGTTGCTTGCGTTAATATTTTGCGAGTGATATTAGACCACTTGTTACCTGCAGGAGGTTCCTGAGGGTTAAACACAAAGGTATGTCCAGGATGATGTCGTCATTGTAGTTATGAAGGCCGTCTTTCCATTCTTGGTACCGGTAACACATTTCACACTGTGGGCACTGCTTATAGTAGACGGCGACATCTAATGTTTAAAAACATCAATACATTAGATGACTTTACAGATGTACACCAGCATCTGAATCATCTCTTACCTTCAATAACGCGCCAGTTGGTGAGTATTTTTGCCGTTTGTGTTATCAGGGCAGCCTCGCCAAGAGGAACAGCTTCTGGACATATCTGACAAACGCTTTCATTCGGACAGAGGCTTCTTGAGTAGCTCATCTCCGTCGACAGCAGGCGAATATTCTCCGGTAGGTCAGCAGGTATCTTCTTGTTCTGGAACACGTAATCTACTAAATTTTCCAATCGGAGACCAGTCGGCGGATACGCGGCCTCATCATCCGTGTCGTCCATCCCCTCCAAATAATAGTCGAACTGGTCTCCTTTAAGCGATTCTTCAGGTTTCGGGGTCGGCTGGAACAGCTCACGATGTGTCTGGAAGAGATGCCACTGGGCAACGTGTTTGTGTGTACAGGAACGGCGCACTTTTGCGCAGGGGCAAAACCATTTGTTCAATTTGGTGTTGTATACCACCATGACACGACACAGCTGACTGTGGTTGGGCTCGAAAACCGATATGCATTTCTTCATCGGCAGCACTCCAATCGTGGTGTGGACGGAAAGGGGTGCGCGGTGGCTTTCTGCAAGCTGCCGCTGAGCGAGACACATCTTTTCTGTTTCCTCATTTATCCATCTCATTCTCACCATCTCCGTTAAAACTTCGTCCGTCAGCGACTCCTCCTCAGCTGAAGACTTGCAGTAGGTCACAGATCTGATGTGCTTGCACTGATAAGACGGCAGGCCGCTGCTCTGAGCGAGCTCCATGTTTGACTGACACTCACTGGAATCGCACAGGACCCTGTGAGTTTCTCCCCATGTTTTGAACTGGACATGAAGCGGCACGCTGCGTCCCTTTGCGATTTTGCGGACCGCGAACATGCCGTTTGTTTTATCAATGCACTGGCTGGTGAGATGGGACGTGGCATTAATGTCGTTCATAGACCCTTCGGTGTGTTTGCGGTCTATATGCTTCTGGAGGTTGCATTTATTCATGAGGGCACTGCAAATCGGGCATCTTTTTTTGACAACGGGTCGCACGCGAACCTTGCTCGAGTGAACTGAAGTGGCTGGTGGGGTCTCCGCCTTGATCAAGGGGCTTATTGTTTTCAAGTTCGCCAAGGAAGCTATTAAACCGTTGTTGGAGGGTGACTGTTGGACGGCTGGAGCGGTCACAGTTTCTGTGGAGGTTAATGATAATAAAGCTATTAAACTTGTGCTGGAGGCTGATTGTTGCACGGCTTGTGCGGTAACAGTTTCTGTGGAGGTTGACAATGTTTCTTTGGTTACCGTCGCGGCTGCGTTGGCGGATGACAGTTTTTCAATGGTCACTAACTGTTTGTGTTTACAGACTTGCAAATGGTTTTTAAAATCATCTCTCCTTAAGACTGTGCTCGTGCAGTACATGCAGTGATAATGAAGAGACGGTCTACAGCCCAATCCACATCTGTGAACGGTGAAGTCTAAAAGAAACAAAAGGAATAGCATCAGGAACAGTGCTCGAATTGAAGGGGGGCAGGGGGGTTGCGGGACACCCCATAAGGCATTAGGGACCCCCCTTAAGAAGTAAAAAATTTACTTTGGGGGGTCCCTCAGATATTTGTATTTCCGTTAAAATTATAATGACAAATGTGATTAAATTTATGCAATGGATGTGGTACATTTTGTGAATTAATCTTTTACAATCATTTATATTACGTTTGTTTATGGGCTAGCTGTCATGTCTCTTGAAATTTGAAACGTCTAAAGACGGCTATGCGCAGGACAGTGAAATAAGCCTGTTCGTCTATGTAAGCCTGTTTTAAATATAATAGTTTTGCATATTATAATCAAATATATTGTGTATTTTGTATCATTATTATATTGCGAGACTAACCCCCACCAAAAAAAAGTCTGATGAGTGAGACTTGGTTCAATTCGAGCACTGATCAGGAAAATAGTGCCACGGTATATCTAGCAAGTCTTGCTCATACCTTCGTGGACGATTGCTTTTTTACAGTGACTTTTGAGATGCATTTTTAATTTGATAAGTCTTGTTGGTTTAAAGATGTTGCTTGCACAGAAGGGGCAGTGGAAACTGTTGCAACAGTCTTTGCATTTCTGCAACTGAAGGACTTGTTTTCCGTGTTGAATCGTAACATGTCTCTAAAAACAGGGGGGAAAGAGATTGACATCATCAATATTCACAATTAAACCTCATGCATAACTGAATGTCATCATGAGAAAAACATGCGTGTATTCGCCAAAACAAGCGCTGCGCAGACAATCGAAGTATGACATCGAAGTATCGCGAGAGCGTTTGGAAAGCTGTGTCATTATCCAATCGCTCTCGCGATAATTTCCAGCAACACATTACGTTGTTTTATCTTAACTTGGCGTTTCTCAAAATACAAATACATGGCTCACTGATCTGAGGGTGGATACAAACTAAAAGTAATCGCATAATAACGCATAACGTCCCATGTAGGCTTCTAAGATTGAACGAGAATCGTGTCAACAATTGTTTAGCAAGTAACTGCTTAAGCCCAACATGTCCCGAATCGTTATCTAAATAAACATTAGAAAGACAACTTACAACGCTCTCTGCCATCGTTGTTTATCAATAAAATTAACTCGTGCAGTGTGCGACCCTGCGCTGCTGTCCGGAAACTGCTGTGACGTCATGACTCCGCGACTCTGCAGCTCCTCTGTTCTATTTATTGATCTATTTATTAAATACCAGAATGCAATGTGTTATACGGCAAGCAAATAATTGACATTGTTTAAAAGTAAAATTAGTTAAATAATCAAAATCCGAGTCCTTCTTTGAAACTGATCCTCAGGGGGCGGAACCAAAACGAGCAGGTTGTTTTCCACCGTGATTGTTTTCGCCGTTGCACACAGTCGTCGCTTTACACGCATGTGGTTGTTATGCTTCTGTAATCCGGTTTTGGTAATACGTTGCAGAAATATTTAGCTACATACTGTCGAAATGAAGCTATTAACGCATAACATGCTAACGTCACACGTGAAAGGGGTGACTAAAGGATACCCACTCAATATTAAGGTAGGCTTGCGCACAGAATAAATATTCCCCCGAGGAAAATCTGGACATAAGTTATATGGATAAAAATGATTGTTTAAACGTGCATTTATTTAAAATTCACTATAAAAAGTGATTGTTGTCGATATAGTGGGTAAAGGGTGTACGTTATGCTACAAGTCCAAGCCTAGCGCGTGAAGCAAGGTTTAAGATAATGTTAACGTTATTCGGTTGTTAAGTGGTGACTTAAATAATACCGTTTCCGGGTCCCAGCATCTATTCATTTCAAGTGGGGCTACTGTTCACACCGCATATTTAGGCGGATCATTTATTAACTCACAGTATACACTACAGTCACCTGGCTTAGGGATCTCCGACATCAATATTTGAATAAGTAAAGAAAAATGAATCACTGACTGGCCATGTGGGATTTCGTCATGAAGATAAAGGTTAGGATTTCCAATAGTTTAACAGGTTTCCATAAGCGTATATTAGTATTTTTTGTTGTTGCCCACAGCATCTCGAGCGTTTGGACCCGGAAACAGGATATTATCTTCCATATATGGTGTTGCGTGACGTCAGACTACCCAAATAGTCACATACTGTAGTAATAAATCTGTTTCTGTGCGGTTATGTCTTGGATCTTGTTTGCATCAAGGCTACAGAGGTCAAAGTGAATGAGGTGGACTTCAATGCTCAGTTCGTGACCCGGATGATACCAAAGCTGGAGTGGGGACCCTTGATCCAGGCGGCAGAAGTGGTTAGTCGGCAAAGATACATTAGATATAGAGTCCATATATGCATTGTTTTGTCAGCCTGTGGCACAGTGGATATGCATCTCTTTACCTATAATATTTACTTGTAGAGAAATTATTCTGTTCGTGACGATCTAATGAGTCGTTTTTAACAGCTCGGACATTCCCAAGACCTGCCCAGCACCCTCATACCAAACTATGAAAACGATGAAGATTTTCTGCGCAAAGTTCACAGAATCCTGCTGGAGGTGAGAATGCCACTTTCAAGCATTAAGATAAGGTTGTTTCAGTGGAAGCTGATGGATCAAGTGAACATATGTTTTTAAAAAATGAGGTCATTTATATGGAAGCTTTGATTGATATACACAGTAGAAGTCCGAGCGCAATTTACACAATTAAAGAAAAGTTTTCGATGCTGATAATTGTATTCTCTGCTTTCAGGTTGAGGTTATAGAGGGATCTTTACAGTGCCCGGAGTCTGGCAGAGAATTCCCCATCTCCAAAGGTGTTCCCAACATGTTACTCAATGAAGACGAATGATGGCGGACGCTATTACAGCCTGCTTACTGTTATCAAATTCTGACAGCTGCCCAGACAAAAGGTTTATACTATGTACTGAACCATGTTTGTTAACACAAATTGATTTCCTGTTAATTGTACTTTTCTTGTTTCTACCATTCTGTTATGTACTATATAAAGTAATAAATAAATATGTATTTGTTTATTGCTTAAGTAGATTTACTTTCTTTCAATGTTGGTCATGGTCACCATTCAGAATGTTAGCAAAGCAGGAATTTAATATATTTCACTATTTATTTTTGTTAAGATGTGTTATAAAAACACCTATACAAGTATTTTGTTGTATCGTGTTATGAGAAGTCATCTGAAATTATACCGATCTGTATTTTGAAGTCATAAATGATAAATGCGCATATATATCTAACAATATACACTTTGTGTATGTTTATTTAGGATTGTTGTTACTGTACAGAGTTCACTAGGTATGTCAGCTATAGTAGTTCCTTTGTGTCGAGCAGCCAAATATTTTCTCAAATCACACAGAAAGCTTGCAGAGCAAGATGACGTGGCAAAGCAAATACTGTATTTAGTTTAGGGTGGTTAAAAAGAAGAAAAAAATGCTGTTTCTATGGTCTATTTTTACACCTCATATTGCAAGACCGCAACTAACCACCAGAAAAGCCCTGGAGCTTTACCTTCACCTGCCACCAGAGGGCGCGCGTGAGCACAAACCAGCGGCGGAATTTTCCACGTTTCCAGTATAAAAGATCAAGTGTTGAAGTCATGCTCGAACAAGAATATAGTTGTTCTTTGGAAATGATATCGAAAGATACCCTTGAAAAATGTCAGCCCTCTGGTGTCTCCTGCTTGCTTCCTATCTCATTTCTCTGAGCCATTTGTGTTATAGCTTCTCTGTGCTTGAAGAAGTTCAATTACAGCCCTCATGGCCAAACTATAATGATGCAATAATTGAGATGTGGAGAGAGAGAGAGAGAGAGAGAGAGCAGCTATAAAGCCGTTTCTGAAAGATTAACGATCATGTCTGTGAACTGTAATTAAAATAAGAGGAAATTTATGAGAGTGAAGTAAAATAAGACTTTACCTAACATGAAAGGATGGAAATGTTAGCAGTGGATAGCTATCGTTTCTCTTTCTAATAATTATAAATAATTAGTTTGCTAAAACCATGAAGTGAAAAGAAATATTTGCTTTTTTCCACAAATCTTTGTTTTAATCGTTTGCATTGAATTATTATTTGCTGTGAAACATTGTTACACCACATTGCCGCTGCGTAATAAAATGCTCAACAAGAGAAAAAAACTCTTCCAAGAGAAACATTTCATTTATTAAATTGGTAAATTATCTTAACACTAACAAATGCTTTAAAGTTTTTGTTACATGAATGAAAATTTGTATAGATAATATGTGATTGCATATTTACATTTGATTTGAAGTATCCTGTTAACTGTCACCCGTTCCGTATACGGGACACCTAAGTTTGCGTCAATATTGTGCATGTAATTTCTAATCGAATCATGACAAACTATTTATCTTTGGAAAGGTCTAAGACTCCAGAATACGGATTTCTTTGGTGTTTTTTTAAATAATTTATGTAGGGAGAGTAATTTAATCTTTTTTATAAAGAGTGTGCTTAGATTTTTTTGTTATCCTTTTGCGACCCGTATTTTTTTAATGTTTTTTACAATAACCTAACAACATACCTTTACTTTTTTTGTGTATGTGTGATTTTTGCAGTCATTTGAAAATAACACATTATGGTGTTGTGAATGCAATAATGTAAAACCGTGATTTTCTAAAGGTTACCATACCGTGTTGGCTTTTCTACCACATGTGCCAACCAACCAACTCTCTCTCTCTCTCTCTCTCTCTCTCTTGATCACACTCACGAACACCGCGTCTTTAGAGACATGTTTTGGCGGAGAGTAGGAAGAACATGTTGGTAGTTTTAAACCCCACAAAAGGGCGTTGTGTTTTTAATTACAGTGATGTGATATTACGCATCTCACCTTCAAAGACTCACCTTACCTTATGAAGTGTTGATGGTTTCTCGTTTTCCCTTCTGCTTTAAACGGATCACTCTCAGTCCAGCCTAGACTAGCATTTTAAGTCAGTCTCATTGTTTACACCATAAATCGAGTTCAGCCTGGCGTATTATGAGACGATCGCATTTTTCATGGGATTTCTTTTTTCTAATGCAGATTTAACGGCATGATTAGACATTTGGACGACAGTTGTGCATTTTGACTCAATGCTGAAAAAGAGAAAATTGAGAAGACATAAAATGTGACCTGATCTCTTATAAACGACTTGTCTCATGGGAAAATAACCTGAGAGCAACCTACAGAGAAAGAACTAGAAGTCCTCTCTGAAGTTCCAAGTCAAACCACAAGAATTCAAAGCAGCAATTGGAGTTTCTTTTTGGATCCCAGGATACCAGACAAGCATGAGGGACTATTCAGTTTATTACCTTACCGGTAAATACTGAAAATCCAGGCTAGCGTGATGGGAAAGCAATAAAAAAGGTCTGTTTGTGTTATTCTATTTTATAGCTACAATGGAGGATAGTTTTAGGAATTTCATCATACTAGAAGCGATTAGACCTTTAATTCACCCACTTTTTACCTAAGTGTTGTGCTTTTTGTGCGCATTTAGTTAAATCTTTATATAGCTGGACCGTTTAAAATGATATTTGCCTGCACAAGTTAAACCCTCGGAAGTGCTTAAAGAGGTAAAAAATCATCCTCTATGACATTAGAGTAGCTCATTCACCTGGTGAATACACCAAGCAGCACCGTGAGCAGAGCGACCTACGCACTTTGGGTTTGTCCCATTGCGCACAGTGCGCGCGCTGCGCCGGCGCGCTTCCCGAGGAAATCCAGACGATTTTACAGTAGATCATCTCATCCTGTAAATCAGTCATGTGGTTCATTAATCTGGCTCTGATCGTTCTCAAACTATCCGTGTCCGCGGAGGGATTCTCCACGTGTCAGTCATACAACTTGGACGACCACAAATCCAAAAGGATCGAGGCGGTGCGCGGACAGATTTTAAGCAAGCTGCGCATCCGGAGTCCACCGGATCGCGAATCCAGTCCGCCGCCGGAGTCTGTACCGGCGGAGGTGATGTTACTTTACAACAGCACGAAGGAGCTGCTGAAGGAGCGCGCGCGTCAGGCCGAAGCCGCGTGCGACCGCGAGAGCAGTGAAGAGGATTACTATGCGAAAGAAGTGCAGAGGGTGAATATGATACCACAGCGCACAGATACGAGTGAGTGCTTTGAATTCATGGACTGTTTTAAGAATGCATTGTGGATGTACGTGTGATACCAAAGGAAAAGTCCTTTGGACATGTTTGGGGGCGCATGCGTAAAATGATTCAGTATTTGATAACCCTTTGCATTGCCATGGCTTTTTGCCAATCCAATGTTCATCAATCTGCTAAAAGTGGTTACTATAATAAAAGCATCGTTTTCAAAGGATTTGCATTATCGCATTATAAATGATAATAAAATGTAGTTTTACTTTGTGAAATATTTTAATGTTTTAATGCGAAATATTGTTTTTCTTTCAATACAACGTCTAGTTTCAGATGCGTCCCCTCTTTAGCACACATTTCTTGTATAACATTTAATGTTGCATAAGGCAGCTCTGGTTCAGTAATCATTCTCAATGAAGCTTCTCAAAAGTCTGAACGGGGTTAGTCAGTACATCTGCCGCTTTTGGAAACGCCGCAAGTTTTGACCATCTCAAAACCAAACACAGACCGCACCGTGTAAACAAAAAGACCTTGAGAATCCTGCTTCTGTCCCACAGACTCGATCCACCCGCTTCCGCAGAGCCCGTACTTCAGGGTGGTGGTCTTCGATGTCACCAACGTGGAGCGAAACTCGAGTACTTTGGTAAAAGCAGAATTTCGCATCTTCAGAGTGCCAAACCCGCAGGCGCGCACGACAGAACAGCGCGTGGAAATATACCAGGTGAGGAGATGCATGTGCACAACCTCACAGTCGAAAGTGTTTCATTCTCCAGATGTGCACGTGGAACAGTCGAGACCGTTGCACAAATTCTGTTGGTTTACTGGTTAAAGCGGCAATTGTATTGATGCACACAAATACTTTTTTATGGTTTTAATGGTAACCAGCTTATGATTCATATGGTGGTATTTCTAGGAGTAAAAAACAAAACTTTGTGATCTTAACATCTATTAGATTCTCAAATCCGATGGTGTAACAGCTCCATCTCAGAGATATATCGACTCCAGGACAGTCGATCCTCGTGCCAAAGGGTCTTGGCTGTCTGTCGACGTCACAGAGACTGTGAAGGAATGGATGGCGCTCAGAGGTCAGTGAGTTCATTCATGGTTTTCAACATATGGTTATTGTGTTCGTTAGCATTCAAATGAGAAATGTTTCCTTCTCTCTCTCTGTTAGAAAGAAATCTAGGGCTCAAGATCAGTGTTCACTGTCCCTGCTGCACATTTGTCCCCTCCACAAACAACATCGTTCCTAACAAGAGTGAAGAGCTGGAGGCCAGATTTGCAGGTTGTTATCCTTAAAATGTCATCTTATTTGTGTGAGTCCATATCTAATGCATGCTGTAACAGCACATGATGGATGGAAATGTATGCAAAATATACTGAAATGTGTTATTGCGCATTTTTTATCATGTCTGAAGCACACTGTTTGTCAAATGTTGGATGCACCTTGTTTTTAATTTTTTATTACTATTTCCCACATATTGAGGATTTCACCTGTGTCCAAAGGGTGTGCATAAATGTATGGAATAGTTTTTCAACAGAAGTCCCTTAGTAGGCCGGACACTTATTGGCTGCTTTTTCTGCATTATTTCTTTCACATTAAAACATGTTTTATATAGTTTTTGGATAAGTTTGGCAATAGGCACAAACGTTAATCTTAAAGCTTCCGTGATAAAAAAACAATCGTCAGGTGTGTCCATACGCAATATGCTATATATGCTCGAAAACATTAAGGGAACATTAGATCTCTACGATCAAAACATTCAAGTGAGAACTCTTAACACATTGAAAAACATATTAGAAAAAATGTGACAATGGTCAATAAAAGCCAAAACAATCAACACATTTAGCTCAAATGTTTTGTTGGTAGAGATCTAAAATGTGATTTAAGTGTTCCCTTATATACAGTCTGTCCCTAAAAGGGATTAAAAGAAAAGCTTGAAAGTAATATTATATTTCCACAGGGATTGATGATGACATCATAAAACAGAACAGACGACCAGGTGCCACTAAAGGACAGATTGAATTTAGCACTAAAACTCCACACTTGATACTAACCCTGTTACCCAGCGACCGTCTGGACAACCCCAACAAGAGAAGCCGCAAGAAGAGATCCGCAGCGGACACAACCATATGCTCACGGTACACAGAGAGAGAGAGAGAGAGAGAGAGAGAGAGAGACAATTGTGTCTCTGAGTGGATGTGTGTTTAAAGACAAACAACCCATCCAATGCATTTATATCAAATATGGGTTGCAATCTATTGTGTGCATGCAGAGATATGGATAACATGACCCAAAATTCACACTCCCTAAGAGAACACACGCAGTAACCTGCCCGGGGTGTGTCATGTCTGATACTGTAAACTGTATTTTGTCTGTCCTGGATGTAAATGCTCTTTTAATGTGGATTTGTTATAACTACAATCTGCGAAACGACACATTGATTAAAATGGAAACTTCAACACAAAATGTTCAACTTATAAATGATTATAATAATTGTGAATCGGGGTAAGCTTAACATGCACGTTGCCGATTTGGAGCATTTTAGCAATTTTTCTCATCTTTGTTGTACATTAATATTCAATCAACGATCAAATACTATAACCACATTCAGATTTTGCTCCACTAGTCATATAATGCAAAGAACTTTTAGCTAGTGACATGAAAACTCAATGATGGTTTGCTCTTATCTTGTGTCCTCTCTCAGGGCTGACCAGGACTGCTGTCTGAGGTCTCTGTACATCGACTTCCGTCGGGACTTGAACTGGAAGTGGATCCACGAACCAAAAGGGTACAAAGCAAATTTCTGTGCAGGGAACTGTCCTTACCTGTGGAGCGCAAACAATCACTACAACATGGTGAGGAAAGAAAATATGAATCCTCAGAAGTTACTCTTTCATGACTCGAGAGCTGTGATGGAGTGCTCTGTTGTTTTTTCATTTAAGTTTTAACTAAGTCTGAAATGTTTCTCCTAAAATGGCTATGGATTTATAAAAACAGGAACTAATGAGACAATTCATGAAGAGCAAAATGAATGTAGATTTTAAAATAATCCAGATTTTGGTAAATTGAATGAGTTCATGTTGAAAACTTCAATAATATTATTGACTTTGATTGCATACTTGACATTGTCACCAACTCTTTTGAAACTCTAATAACACAGACATTTGTGAGATTTCATCTGTGTTCTCATCGTTTCGCAACGTGATATAATTTGCGCAATATTTTCTTTTAGACACTTGTACTTTTATTTTCCGCTTACATGTTTCTTTTTTCCACACTCAGATTCTTCCCCTGTATAATAAGATGAATCCCGAAGCCTCTGCGTCTCCGTGTTGTGTTCCGCAGGATCTGGAGCCCCTTACCATAGTCTATTACCTGGGCCGGACCCCCCGTGTGGAACAGCTTTCTAACATGGTGGTCAAGTCCTGTAAGTGCCGTTGAAGCAGTCTTTAGAGAGAGAGAAACACAGATGAACGAGTAACAAACACAACTGACATCCTAATAAGGACAATTTCTCACAAACCTTGACGGATGGCGAGGTCTTTAATGTAAATTGACAGGTGGAATATCATATATACAGTACGCATCTTAAATACAGGAACCAACGGTCATATTCTAATAGATGAGCTTTTTGACAGTATCTCTGCGCATGATCCATATCGCAACGGTGACTGAGAATATACGCCAGCAATTCATTTTTTAGTTGTCAAACAAAGTGTACTGCAGATTGGTTTTTGAAATTTGCAAATGTAAATAGTTTTTGGTGAAGTTTATATTTGATGATTTACTTAAAACAATAAATTTTGATTGTATAAAACGTTTATTTGTGGCATTTTTACATCACATATTTAGAATTCTCCCAAAGTAGATCATTAGTCAATTAAGTCGTTTTGTCGCACAGCGAGTGGCCGGTTAATGTTGTTTTTTCAGACGATAACTGTGTGGTCCGCTCTCGCTGAAAATGCAGATTTGACCGGTGGACTCGCCAGCCAGCTGCGGTTCGAGGTTAGAAAACCTTCGGCGTAAACAGGATGTGAACAATTTCCAGACACCGGCCGCTCACGGAACGCCAAATTTAAAACGCTTGGGGTTCAAGGTTTGTGGTGACGCGGCAAAACGAGCAGTGGGTGAAAATGGCCTGCAGGACTTCGGAAAGAGCTCAGGACTTCAAAGGAGCCGTGCCATCACCCTGCTGAGCAATATACAGTATCCTGATCTGTGGGCTGAGAGAAGGATATTGACTTGGCCCACATTTACTCCCTGTTTGTGTGTTTTTCTCCCCTATGAAACCTCAATGTGTCCTTTCAAACCTAAAAGCTGCTGGCATAAGAGTTTGAGTTTGTTTTTGAGTGGAAACGTAGCTTTTTTGTCCCTGCAGTTTAAATGTTTATCTGTGGCCAGCGAGACTGATCTGTAGAGAATGACAGGGTTTCTGTGTTTGGGTGCCAGGTCTAAATTGAGCCAATGCCTCAGTCTCTCGCTCGAAGAAAACAACTTTTAGAAAGTCCTTTCGAAGGGGTTCGGGAGAACGAGAAGCTGTAGAAAGTCATTACGTAATGGACCTCAAAATGAATCGACTTATCGTCTCTTGCGCAACGTTGACTCAGCACGCGGAAGCAGACGGGCGAGCAGAAAGTCTAAACCTTGGGGCGAGAGAGAGGAAGATGTGCCGTCTAAGGAGCGTGTGGTTTAGCAAGAGCTATCTGGGTGTGAGCAGCGCTGGGCCTCATGGTTTCATGGGGTGTGAAGTCAAATGTGCTGTGAGAGTTACGTACTGGCGTGTGAGACTGAAGACGGCGGTTAAGGTCATTTGCTTAAATCTACGCCATTTAGAGAAATGGTTGTGAAAAGCACCGGATTTGGGTTCTTTGGCTTGTTATGACAGTGAAAGCTTTTTGGGGCGCAGTCTGGTGCAAGTGTAATAAAATTTAAAGACTCTTTGAAATGACTTTTTGGCTTCAATTGCAGTTTGTGTTGACAAAATCAACGTTATGCATCAATCAATGAGCATGTGGGGATAGTTAGAGGTCATAAATATAACATTCCAAATTGGTTTTAATAAACCATATTAAAAAACTATTTTAAGAAATCGGAGATTTAGTTGCCATTCCATCATCTGAGATCATATTTTTTGTTCCTGGCCATATTAAATTCAAATCTGTTAAATAAAAAACAAAGCAGATATATTAAATATTGCATTTTACATGTGCAAACTGTTATAGTCCACTAAAAACGTCTCTGTAAATAAAATATCGACCTATTATAACAAATACTTAAACTAAACAAATATTAGAAATATAACTGAAAAAATAAATATATAAAAACAATTGAAACCGTAAAATTATTAACTTTAACTTAACTAAAATTGTATTCCTATATATGGCTATATAAAAAATAAACAAATAAATAATAGAAAACAATTAAATTAAATTAAATACAAGAAATGTATACAACTACATAAACAAACTATGATAACTCTATTAGGAAGCCATCCCCACTCATCTTCACCCAGAAAATGGACATGAGCTATTCACAGATATTAAAAGACAAAAGAAATTAAACTAAACAAAACTTTGTCTTTACTAAGTAAACCTTTGAGCAAAACCCAGAGGATAAAGAAAAAGACAAAACCAACATCTTCACTATAGTTAAGTGTCAATAAGTCCATCTGGCCTGTAAAACCTTAATTCTACAGCACACAATGACATCCTGGAGAATTACATGCATTCAACTTTGTGGCAAGAGTTTTGTGCACAGCCAGCGTCATCAAGAAGTGGTTTCTTTACCGAATCTGATGTGGAACAACTTACTGTAACTGACCCACACAAAGCCCAGACCTGAACTTTATTGAACAACACATTGATGGATCCAGAACCGTGAGCCAGATCCCATCACCCAACATCAGGATTTGGCCTCACCGATGCTCGCGGCTCTCAACTGAAGCAAATCCCCACAGCAATGTTCCAACATCTAGTGGAACATCGACTTCCCAGAAGAACAGAGACTGTTATAGCAGTAAGGGGAGGGATTAATGCTCATGGTTTTGAAATTAAACGTTCAACAAGCAGATGTGGGTTTTCACATACCTCTAGCTGTGTCATGTAGGTCTGGATCGAATTATTTCATTAAAAATGTATCACTGCATCCCTCGAGCCTTACATAAAATAAATGCTTATATAAAAGCACCTTCAGGAAGTCTTGTGAACGCTCGCATGAATAAAGTCCAAGTGGCTTATTTATAGTTTGTTAGTGTTGCATTGTTGCTTTACACATGCATGATTATAAATAAAGCTAATGTAAACCCAGAAGAAAATCTGCAGCTCTGAGATCAATCTGTCAGAAGGTTTGTTAATTGTTAATACACAGCCCAGAAGTTAATGTACAAGTTCTTGCAAAAATGTTCATCACATAAATTCTCTTTTAAAATATGTGAGATTGTCCAGAGATAAATCTGAGAAGCCAATGTATACACGTTTAATTCTGGGCGAAACAATTGAGAATTAACTGAAGTCTTGTTTTTTAAGGGAAACTTTATTTTCCATCAACAGAGTACAAAGAAAGAGAGAGATAGAGAGAGAGAGAGAGAGAGAGTGTAGAGAGAGAGAGAGAAAGAAAGAGAGAGAGAGAGAGAGAGAGAGAAAGAAAGAGAGAGAGAGAGAGAGAGAGAGAGAGAGAGAGAGGGAGCAGAGAACACATTTAGAGAAACTTTAACTGATTTTAATTTGGGGATTTTGTAATTTGGGGAGTATTTTGTAAAACTATCAGCCATCTCACGACATGAGGTTGGTGTTACTGAAATACTGAACTCATTCACATTTTCTGCCAAAAGTGAATCAAGATCTGAAACCATAAAATGGAAACACCAATTTGGTGGTTAAGAAATGATTTGAAATCATCTGACAACATCATACAGATATTTTTTATGGAGCCGTCATTCATTTGAAACTTTCTTTTCCTTCATCGACATGAATGTCACATTTATCTAATGAAGAACAGCAGTTTCAAAAGTTTAATTTCAGGAAAACTCATTTTGTGGTTTGACTTTCTGTCTGTTTAGTTTCCCTTTTGTGATTACACGCACACACAAACGATTTCTAACATTCCTCCAAAATACAAACCAAACACATGACAGGTAAGTAAGATATTTATTTATATTCCCAAAAATCACAAAACAAGGTCACAGACACATGAAACAAATGGAATGTATTACCTGTGGTGACGTTTACATTTGATATGTCTTGAGATTTTCAAGTCTTGCGTAATCTGGTTGCATCAACTCCTAGGACAAAAAAAACGAGAATGAAATTCTAGACTTACTTAAAATGAGCCCAGGATCCAATAAATAGTGAAGAAACAGCTGTTATTGATCACAGCTGTACAGTAAAAGACACACAGACAATCTGAAGACTTCTTTAGAGAAGAATCTGAAACTTTCAATCATATTTTTAAAGCTCAGCGTGGCTAAACTCATGGCTTCATCTCATTCTGAATGAAACATGAAAAGCACTCCGTCAGCTTTCTTAATGTTACAAAGTGTCATTTTAAGATTCAATAATGCTGTTTTACACCGACAGCTCTGAAAGGCTATCTGAGAATGGAACATTTCCTGCGAGGACATGACAGATCATCTTCATCACACAGAGACAATCAAAGCGGATGTCGTAAAGCAGTCATATTTTTCGATACCTTAAATCAAGACCTGATGCAAACGTTTTCAGACAGCTCAAATATAAGAACAAAATGGAAACAACAGAACCTTTTCCCTAGAAGTTTTTTAAGACTATTTGAGACCACGGTTTCTTAATCTTTTAATATCGTGGAAAGATTACTTTCTTTGTCTGAGTAAGATTTGTCGCGGTTCTCAAAACTAACCTCTAACAAAACCTTTCAAACCTAAATATGCCTGAAACATTCTGAGCTAACCATAACATTGAAAGAAAAACTAAAACTAGATCTTCATCGTTTTCTAGTGTTTATTTTAAATGAATAAAATTGTATACGATCACAATATATGATCACATTTACAATATGTTATCTTTAACAATGTCCACATAGTATATTTCTAAAGGGATAGTTCACCCAAAACATTTACAATCATCATTTTCACACCCTTATGTCATTTCAATATTCTGAAGAACACAAAAGAAGATATTTTGAAGAACGTTGGTAACCAAACAACATCGGTCCCCGTTGACCTCAATTGCATGGACGCAAACCACTGAGACATTTCTCAAAATACCTTCTTTTACTTTCCACAGAAGAAAAACATAAGGATGAGTTTTGGGTGAACGATCACTTGTAAAATCTCTTTGCAGGTGTTTGTATGTTCAATTCCACAATGAACTCAGAGGTCGGCTCTAGTCACGCTCGGACTACAATTGACTTCTAAGTGGAACGGGTAAAAAAGCATCCGGTTGGCTCTGGGTGTGGAGGCCGTTTAGGTGGGGCCGAGCTGCAGAGGTAGAATTTAAGGGTGCTTTGGTAACGCTGCGGAAAAGCTCCTCTGTTAGCCGACACCATGTGTTTGTCGTCCTCCCTCTAAATACCCCCTTCGCTCTGCAACCAGCATTTATCCCCACAACCAGGGCCTTACAAAAGCCATTCCTGGATCTGTCTCACGCTGGGATATCTCTCTCTCTCTCTCTCTCTCATTCTCTAAAGCTTCCCACACCAAGAGCATTTAAAATCTCATCTGGCTCCTGCACGGTCCAAACAGCTTCGACGTCTCTGTAAACATGCTGTTTGTGTTTGTGTTCTATGTGTACCAGTTGTAAATGCGTTTTGGGTGAACGTATGGCTGTCTGCTCTGGGAAGTGTGTTTAGAATGGGGCTTCTGTGTATGAGAGTTCAGCCACAAGCTGCTGTATAAATATACTGTGTTTGCAAATTTCAGGATGATTTAAACCGTGTTAAACTTGTTACGTAAGATATAAACAAAGAATATTTCAGGAGGATGAAGAAAAAGAGAACGGGTCTGAATTTGGCCCTCATTTCCACAGATTACCAAAAGAGGGCGACTGAAATAAGACTGAAGTCACATGATCGTGACCCAGAGACATGGTTCAGATGTTGTTCTTTCATAGCTCGGGAGATCGGATGGAGTTCTCAGATGTGCTCTATTTAAGTATGAATTTTGTCTTTTGAAATTACGAATGAGAAGTAAAAAAAGAAAAGATTCTGATGATTGTTCAAACATATATATAATGTTTGCATGCAGTATATCAAGCAAAACATACAATTATATTTTTAGTAAATTCTGTCTTTATTTACTTATGCTCATATCATTTCAAACCCAGGACACTTCCTTTCAGGAAACACAAAAACTAGATGTGATGAATGAGAATTTATGTTTCAGCATCACACAGACGTGTCACAACCCGTCTTCTCAAAAGAAAACTGAATATGTGTGGAATTTAGATCTGCAGTAGAGGGAAATGTTTTTTTGTCTAATTAAATTCATACACATGAAGGCGAGTACGAGGAGATATCCAGCTGAGAATGAAATAATAATAAAACAAAATAATAATTATTAAATACTTAATAAATACTTATGATCTATTAAATAATTATCTGTCAATTGAATCAGCAGGAAGAAAACGCATGCAATGACCTACGACTATATCTGCCCAACCAGAATATATGATTGCCCCTCCCATTCGAGCCAGCCTTGTACCGGGCCTGAATATAATACAAATATTTAACCAATTAAATGTATTACAAAGAACTCGTGACTAAACCTTGTAACTCCATTGGATCCTCAAACTCCCCCAGACTTTATTGTGACAGAAGTGCCTCTCACTTTTCACACTTGCTGCGTCCTAATTCGCATACCATCCGTCCTAAATAGTATTCGGAAATATAATTACTATGTCCCAAATCATAGTATTCTAACATGAGTATTCTCAGTTTCCGGTGAAAATTCGAAGTGTTAATCCATGGACAACTTACTGCGCGAGGGCAGAGTTTAGTGACGCTCCACTGCATTCATAAAATTAAAGAAAAGATGCTTCGCTGAATCAATAAATTTAAGTATTCAGTAAACTTTTGAAATAATGAATGAATAATAAATGCAAAGAATATATATTAATATAATAGATTCTTGACACCTAACGATTACTGTGTCGTCTAGGCACCAACGGTCACTTCTGTGTCCTGTTAGTAAGACCCAGTGCATGCATACAGTATTGCTAATTGCAATAAAATGTATAAACTTTTCCATAACAAAAACTTTACATACACGGGCGGACTGGGTAGCAAAATCGGGCCTGGATTATTCGGCCCACATCCGCCCTCCATCATTTCTGTCGATGGGGGGGGGGGTGTTTGGTGTGACGTGTTATTGCGACTCGCTAATGCCTTTGCATTGTGTGCATTCGCGTTTATAATACATCCGTCTGTCCGGCCCAAGCGTCCATTCCGGCCCCATACGTTAGCGACCCACCTGGAAAAGTTCCGGTACTCCAGATGGTCAGTCCACCCCTGGTCACGTTGGTAGGACGGCCATACTGGACTTAGACGGAATGTCCTACAGGTCAGTCCACCCCTGAGTACATACTTTTAGTGCACAAGTACGCGAATTGGGACGCAGCAACTGTCTCTGTTTGAAATGCAAGGATTAATAAAGAACTGGATGTTTGACTACATAAAGCACTTTCTTTACTCAACAAACACTACATAATGCAGTAAATAAAGGGGGATATAAATGCAAGGCAATATAAAAAAATCACTTAGCAAAATAACTTAACCTCTGTGAGTGAATGGCACAATACACCGGTTCAAGACTTGATACCACATACAGTGAACTCGAGTTTGCCTAAATATCTAAAAAAAAACACAGTCACCCACATTTCTAGACAAATCTAGAAATCTCCTTAACTCTCTGTATTTCAATAAGGCTATATTTACACACATATCTTAGATGTTTGGCATCTTTTTTTACTTTCATCCATAGTACAGTGGAGGCAGACATGAGGGTAAGAGATGGCTTCTTCGGACTCCAACGGGGTTCCCGTGAGCCAACAGCTCATGTAAATATGTCTAACCACTGGGGTTCCGGACACTCTATCACAGATGTTCGGCATCTTTTAACTCTGATGAACAACTTTGAATTTCTTTCAACGACAGGAATGAGACGACAACTTGGATATTTGACTTGTCTCCAGCAAATAAAACAGCTGGTTGGAGGAGTGCGGTTGAGGGATCTGCCATGTGGGTCGACTAGTTGTCCAAAACCCAGCTAGTCAATTTTATATTTTTGCATTTGGCAGACGCTTTTATCCAAAGTGACTCACAGTGCATTCTAGGCATAAATTGATCAGTGTGCATGTTCCCTGGGATGCGAACCCATGACTTTGCGTTGCTAACACAACCAGCCGAGCTACACGGACAGAATGTATTTTATAATACAGCATAATAATGTCATGGTCATAAGTGTTAGTTCTCATGTATTGGGTGAGGTTTGAGGCGGAGGGGTCGGAGAGTGCGACGGGGGCTGTATTTCACAACTGACATCTCTTAGAAGTCCAATGGGATGCGAACGGGGAATTTGTCTCCTAATGCTCTTCCTCTTGGGTTTACGAGGGCGATTTGGTCCGGCTGGCTTCCCCCGGTCACTAAGAGTGTCTGACGACTCATCGATGTACGCCAAGTTCTCACCGAAGAAGTCCAGCAGGGAGGGTTGAGGTGGTGAACGGGGGGACACCATAAGAACGGAGACGTCCAGCACACTACCCGCTGACCTCCGAGAGACCTCGTCTCCAGATTCCAGCTCGTCCGAGTTCCGGGAGTTTGAGTAAGATTCCGACCAGGATCCGGACGGCGTCTCAGACCCAGAGATGGATCCTGATGCCGATTCCGATCCTGATTCTGATGGAGACCCGGAAAGGGCTCTGGATCCGGGTCTGGATTGCGTTTTCGGTTCTAACCGTGAGATGGATCTCGAACCGGGTCCCTCCGTCAGCCTGGATCCTGGTCTCATTTCATATCTTGCGTCTAATCTCGAGCATGATCTGGACTGGGACATCGCTTCACATGCTGGGGTATACACAGATTCAGGCCAGACAACCAGCAGGTGCCCATTTTCTCGGATAGCGGCGGCATCTAGAGAGATCCCGTGGGCCAATCCCGTCACGTTCACCCTCGGGTGGCGGCGATGGCGACGGCGCTTCCGTCTGCGTCTGCGCTGGAGCTGAAAGGGGTCGTTGAGATCGAGTGGGACGGGAATGCGGAAGTCCATGGACATGTTCTGAATATTCTGAGTCCAGTCTGTGGCATGAGCTCTCAGCTCCTCCATCTGAAAGAGAAAACCCCAAAATATTTTTTATTATCTTGGAAGTTTTTTCAATGCAAAAATACTGGCTTCTATTTCAAGGTATTGTGCAGAGGAAACCAGACTTGAAATGCTTTCACATCATTCGTGTTAATAATATTTTGTCTGCTCAAACACTGTGTCTCACCTCCGCACGAGTCTTCTTAGACAAAACTCGTAACCAGTTTCCGATCATAGTGAGGATGGATGCAAAATAGGCCATACCAAACACTATCCACAACCACACCAATGGTTTATACAGGGGCGTGCCGTCTCTTCTGTTCTCTGGGGTAGAGGAAAGATAATAATAATATTTCACGTCTGTAATAATTCACAGGAGCCGTGTGGGCAAGTGCTTCAAAGCTCCGAGCCGCAATAATTGGAAGATTGCTGGTTTGAGCCCTGCAAAGATTGAAGCCATGAGCTGTCACCGTTATCCCCTTACAGGAACTTATTCTGGGATAAATACATCTTCTAGGAGTTCAAGGAACAGCTTTTGTGGCATGAGCATTACCACAAAAAATAATTTCAACACAAACCATGTTGACAGTGATGCGCCAACGATAGAAACCAATGGGACAAGGCATCACCAAGGACTTAAAGACAGATACAAGTGTCATTTATCTGATCAATAAAGTTAAAAAAGTATTTTTAATGGTGGGTCTTTATGCTGCGTGCCCTTTTGTCCCCTTTTGCTACTAATCTGTACATTTTCTAAAAGAACACACAATAAGTACATTGGTAAGAAGACTTTCTCCCACTTTTCAGATCAACCACCATTATTGTTGTTGTGTCGTCATTGTAATGTGAATTGAATTGATTAAAAAAAGATGGAAAAATGTCATGTGTGTCCACATATGCTGTTGCAATACATTAGTTACAATTATTCAATGATATATAAACAAGTATGCACAAAACCATAAATTATATAAAAATTAATCAGAAATTGCATATTTATTAAACATTGATAAAATAAAATAAATATAATATAATATAATATAGACATAAAACAATATAGCCTATGTATATGCATATTTATTTATATATATGTTATATAAATTATGTACAATTTATTGTGTGTCGTATCATTCACCACCAGGGGGCGATATTTGTGATGTAAAAGTGTTTTACAATAAATGCAGTTTTCACTTTTAACATAGACAAGTCAAATTTACCATGGTAAATGACAGAAATTCTTCAACATCATCACATACTCTTTCTTCACTTAATGAAAAGTTCAAATGCAAAAGTTCATCATTTTGTTTCTGAAATGATTGTTTTTTCATCAGGCTGTGAAGTTTATATGAAATGTTAATTCACTATAATGGCAAAAAGGAAGTACGGAGCTTAGAAGCTTTTGCATGTGAAGTCTTCAAGTGTTCTGTAGGTCACTTTGGATACATATGTAAAAAAAATGCAATATCTAATTACTATCTGTCTGTGCGAGATGAGTTTATCAGAAGGCTGCCCGCTCTGGTTTTCCGTTACAGAAGATTTTACAACAATTAGTGTCAAGGTTTAAAAAAGGAAAATTAGTTGATATAAATGACTGCAAATCTATGGCTGTCTGGATCCAATAACCACAAAACTTCCTGCAGTAATATAATATTGAGCTCCTAAACACAATTATCAGACTGCCACATGACATTGTAACTTAATAAAAGATGACAATTACACGTATGTACAGTAAGTAGGTAGACTTCACATGTCTTGCGCACCTGTCACATAGTCCCCGAAGCCCACCGTTGTCAGAGTGATGACCACAAAATATCCTGCTTCCAACAGACTCCAGCTCTCCACTTCCTGAAACACCATGGTCGGCACGGCGATGAAGATTAAACAGCCAATCAGGATGGAGAAGACAGCGGAGATTACGCGGACGCTGGTGGGCTTCACACCCTTGCGCTGTGGTAGAAAACAAACATAAGTTTGTAGAATTATGTCTTGACAGTCACAAAAACCCTAATGAGAAACAGGATATTTAGGTCTCTTTATGCTCCATGAATTGAATTAATATGACATGCCATTACTAACTATTCCCTCCCTTTATCCACATTATCATTGATAATCTAATAATCTCATTGTTGAGACTCACCAGAAATAAGTCTCAATCTTTGCGACAGCTTTCCGCAGCAGGGTGCCCAAATGATCTCCAACCCCTGCTAAGAGAATGCCAAACATGGGGATCCCCACCAGAGCATAAAATATACAGAACAACTGACCACCTTCAGTCTTGGGCGAGATGTTTCCAAAACCTAAAGACCACAGCAGAGGAGATCATGAAGCTCTCAATCATTCTGATATTCTGGGAAAAGTGCACCAGTCTCACCAATAGTTGTAATGATGGTACCACAGAAGAAGAACGCATTGGAAAACACCCATCTGCTGCTGAAGTTTGATGAGCTTTTGACATCCACGCCCGCCTCAATGGCATCTACCACTTTCTAAAGAGAGAGGAGAGGACAAAACTGACAAACTGTGCATAAAACTTTGCAGCCAACCGCCAAATCGCGTACGGTTTCTTTTCGATATATCGTGCAGCCCTAGTGGTGATGTTGCGAATTGCAACCAACTGTTCACTTCACCCTATCAACCCCCTCTTTCGAAGCACTACGGTGGCTGAAACAGGACAAAGATTTTGCTTCTTTGCCGAAGGATATAGAAAGAGGCTTTGTTGTGCAGATAGTCCGTTTACGGCTACTGTAGAAACAACGTGGTGAATTCCATGATAAAAACAAAACGCTTCATTATGTAAGGTCTTTATACACCTCTGAAGACATAGTTATGTATATTATATCGCATTTCGGTCAATAGATCCTTCAAAAAATGAGAAACAGGATTTTTGTATCGTACACATGGTGGTATATTAGCGTGAGAGTGTATTGCTGTGGATTTATAATGACCTCGGTGAACTCCGTCAAAATGTATGGATTAACACAGCTGTGGTTCTGTAGAAAAGCCATTCTGGAGGTCAGCAGCTCCCGGTGGGCCCATTCCTCCCTGGAGGACTCCAGCCAGCCGAACACCAGAGCTCCCAGCACCAAATACAGCAGCACAGCCGCCAGGATAGTCAACAGCGTTGAGTTGCGCATGGCTGTGTCGAGCGCTGGGTGACGTCAAACTGAAAAACACATTTCTGGATGGAAACAAAAGCTTAGAAGAGTTTTTGATTCTCATGTAACCAAGAATTAGGTCCCAACTATTTAATACTTTAAATTGAAGAAAGAGATCAAACCTGAGGAGTGACAAAGTCATCCAACAACAATGTAAAAGACTGACAGCATGACAAGACACATGTAGACTGTGATAAAAATCACATGAAAAGTATTTTTCCTAAATACATGTGTAAAAATTACTGTTGTCTTGCGTTAAAGTGAATAGGAACTTATTTTTTTTGCAGTGTTTGAGGTCTAAAAAAACTGTTTCTGTTATTCTGTTCCTCCAGTATTCATTTTCTGCAAATATATGTAAATTACAATATTTGTATTATTATATAATTTTTTGGTGGTTAACAAATCAAAAATGACCATTTTACATAAACACATGCTATAAATAGTCAATTTAAAAAACTGAAATGGTCTCTTCATTTTTTCCATGGCTGTTTATCACGTGTTCGTTTAGGTCTTAAAGGAATGGTTCACCTAAAATGATGTATTCACCCTCATGTCATTTCACTTCATGTTTCTTCTGTAGAACATAAATGATTTTTTGATGAATTTTGGTTAAACCATCCACATTGGACCCCATTGACTTCTATTGTATGGACCATAAACCACAAAGACGTTTCTCAAAGTATCTTCTTTTGTGTTTATCGAGTCATATACAAGAATTGAACAACATGAGGGTTAATAAATCAATCTTTTCGTGTCAACGGAGAAAGATGCTGCATAATAAGTATCTCCAGTCAGACTTAAACCCCTGTGAAGTCAATTCCTCTCAGGTTCACAAGTGACGTTTGTGTTGTGTTCCACTAATGCTTGACAACCAGAATGTGTTTATAAACCTTGCAGTAACATTCCTACCTTTGCATAAGTGTGGCTTACATGTCCAAATATTTCAACAGCCCGGTGTATATGTGATGTAAAAGAGCTTAAGTGTTTACCTTACAACACTCGCCTTTGCAAATCAACAGCTTTCTCGTTCTCCTCCATATCAGCCTTTCTTTTGATGTTTCCTCTGCTCAGCCTCTTTCATTGGTTTCTTCAGAAACCTATGAAACACAACAATAAACACTCTGATAATCCAAAAGGGAACCTGGAACTGACCCCAAATCAGTTCTGAGCTTCAATACGTTTGACCCAGTCCAGACACATGACAGGAGAGTGAAGGCACGGAGGTAAGAAGTCAACACATGACGGCATCAGAACAGAGCCTCTGGCACAGCTCCACATAAACAGATCTGCACTCTTCTGACAAGATCTTGATGTTCAACAGGGATTCCTAAAACGTGCTTATAAGTACCATATTTTATGGAATATATAAAGTTGTCACTTTTCGTATATGGAAACATTTTTATTGAATGCATTCTTTGGTACATTGGACTTGATACGCATTGACCTCTAGATGTTTGGAAGTAAACAAAAATAACAAGAAATGAAACGAAAATCAATGACAGGTAACATTACATTACATGAATAACTCATGAATTTTCTTTTATTAAGTAGCCTAAATAAATAGTGAACTCTTCACTGCAAACATTAAACACTTCTATTGGATAAAACGTCACTGTCTGCCATCATGGAAACAAAGATTGACCATCTTATTTGCAGATTTTAACTATTCAAGAACCTTATATGCAATCCGTTACAAATACAATTCAACGAACAAGTTTACAATATTTTCCAACACGACGTGAACTATTCACCACAGTGATGGAGATATTGAGAAGGTATTGAAGACGTCTTACCTCAGATGTGGAGTTCTGACTTGTGTGTGTGAGATCAGGAGTTCCCTTCCTCCAGCAGATGAACGTGAAGATATACAAACTCATCAGGTCTTTCCCCATTACCAGGACTTACTTACGGGAACCTGCCAACATGAGAACAGAGAAAGAGCAGAGACGAGAAGAACAGAAGGGGGAGGAGAGACGATGGCTTGGCAGAGACACAAATTATACACAAATGTAAGCTGACAGTTTATTCATCTCTACCTCGACATGTTTGAGCACCCTTCTCTAATCCTTTTGTTTCTATCTCTGTGTACTTATCTTTCATCTGTTTGCATAGAAATCACGGAGAGAGTGTCATGAAACAGGAATGTGTTTCCGTTGTTCCCCAAAATAACCTTGGACACCAGATATTCTGTTTATTTATACCTTTTAATTTCTGAGATATTGCATGTGGTTTTTCTTTCGCAGTTACTCTATAAGCTCAAGCGCACACATGTTGGGTTATAAATCCTAAATACCCGCAGTAAAATTGAGATATTTGTGCCAAAATATGATTTAGTGAAACCAAATGAAGGTATAAAATGGACAGGCAAGTGCTGAAATCACCAGACGTTTCATATATGGACCGTTTCCAAAACTTAAAAAACAAAGCACCATCATCAATACCACATGGCAATAAATAATGGCATAAAAGTGATAAAACAATATAAAATGTAACAGAACACCCTAATATATATATAACTAGTTAAACATAAAAAATATTTTAATGAAATATCATTAAATGTAAAGAATCACTTGTGGGAACCACCTTTTACTATTTTAAACAGAAAATGTAAAGGATTTAAAATAATAATTAACAATGTTATACTGTAATAGTTAATATCTTGTTAATTATAAGGGACTTTTATCATAGAAGTCTAAATAATATGGGAAATGTTACTTTCAGAACCCATTTATTTTACAGTAAGACTAAATATAATGTACTGGTGAATTATTGATAGTTAATACTTTTCTATTCACTCGTAATTTTTTACTGTATTAGTTATAGTATAGTATATATTCTATTAAAATTCCTAAACATTTTAGAAAGTATTTTAACCAAATACGACAAATCCAAGAGAATACATTTATAAACTATAAATAAATGGACTTTCACCTACAGTAAATACTGCATGGCCTCCATAGAAATACCAATAGCCTTAAAAATGCTTACGTAGTAATTTGTTCATTTGATATCTTCAAGGTTTGCTTCATTAAAGCAATAAGGCCCTACATAAATATAATCTTGCAAAAGGATTTGGATGTACTTGCATTACTGTTGCAATAATGATCTCAGCCCATTTCATCTACACACAACTGCCTCTGTAACCCCTCCTCCTGAAGACATCCAAACTTAATGTGTAAAATGACCAACAGGTTGAGGGTGTCTCAGATTGGCTAGATTATTTATATATATAAACTGCTATTAAAGGGCAGGCCACTCCATTCATTGTTCTTCTTTTTTGCAATTTACAGAGCCTAAAGTGTATGGAGGAGACATTTTATGTGTGGTAATAAAATCTACACGAACCTTTAGCGATATTATCTGTGGTGAAACAACACGTTAACATATTTGTACCGTCTCCTCATCCCCACAACCTCCTTTCATCTGTGAGCAGCAGTGCAACAGTTAAGCAACAACCTGAAACATTAAAGCTCAGAATTCAAAACATTCTCTATAAGGACTGCAGGCGGCCCTCTGGAACCAAGCAAAGCACAGAGGAGATTAAACAGAACTCTGAAGGGGCTGATGTAAAGACCCAAATGGCCTTTGCATCCTTTTAAAGCGCTGATACGGGATATCACATCCCCAGACGAGTCTTTGATTTCTGCTCCAACTATGACTAATGTTTGGTTTTTAAAAGCACAAGTGCATAACATCATGTACACGGGTTAACTCGATCTATTATTACATTATTCTCCAAACAGGTCGCACTTAAACTGTGTAAATGACTCATGACCGAAGCAGGTGTGCGTGACGAAATTATGCCAGCTGTTTCTTTCTTTCAGACCACAGAAATGCATTCGGTCTGGATTAAACATGCAGTCTCTAAACCACCTGTTCAGTCAAGAGACGAAACCAATATGTTAAAAGTGTAAATTGTCAAAGAAAACCAATTTTTAGAATCGCTCAGTGTACACAAATATAGGATTGCAGAATACTGCGATAAACCAATTAGAATCAAGTATTGCAGATTATTAAAAATTAAAGGTGTGCAAATTCAAAACTGTAAAAAAATGTCTGCATGGAGAAATGAAAGCTCAAGTTGCTTCGAGCAAATTTAACATCAGCACAGACATTTATCCCTTCAATCTTCAACCATGAAAATGACTGGAATGGCCTTGAAAATGAATCCCCTAAAAACTTCAGACCGTTTTGTATACTTCAAATGTACAAATTGAGTGCGGATGAAAAAAACCCAAAACAAATTGGAATATGTATTTCAATAAGTCATTTTAATAAATGTAAACATTCCCAACTGAAAACACTAATCACAGAAAAACAATAGACATACTGAGGAGCATAAAAGACATGACGTCAATGAAATCTATGACATCAAAAACGCAGCCATCCAGCGCTTCTCTAACGCCGCTTTGCAAACTGACAAATAATATAAATACTCCAGTGTGCATTATAAAGCCGTGAGATGACAGAGAGAAAGAGAAACAGGCTTTGACAGTGAATAACCATACAAGGATCGGAAAAAGGCTCAGGTTTGATCCGACTCATACCATACAGACAAACACACACACACACACACACACACACACACACAGTAGTGTCCGTCAATAAATAAAGCTATTCACAAAATTCAAGTCTCATATAAAACAGGCGCTAACACCACCTCTATGCAAAACAAAAATATATTACATCCACATAAGCGAAGCTGAAAACGGCTCCACTACACAAACTAAAACATATGACGGTTCAGATGGAGAAAAGTGCAATGTCTTTCAATCTGAAGTATATGACTCGAGACAGACCGCTCTGTGGTAACGTGGTACCATTGACACTTACATTATGATTAAAGCGGCAGTAACGTTCCTTCAGCATTGAAAGGAAAGAACAGACTAGAGTCTAGAAAATGTGAAATGTTTCTTTAAATGTATCACAAACATATGCTTTGAAATCCAGTATCTATGGGATTAAATAGCATGCTATGCTATGAGAGCTATGGCTCTATGTCTTCATCTTCTTGGGGTTTGGCTTCTTTGAGTGGGAGGGGCATTGCGTCGGTACCAAGAAGCCCCCTGCGCAGGACGTATGGACAAGCTGGCCCGCTGGGGATGTCGGCAAAGCCTATGGAGAGAAAAGATGATATTTCAAACCTTAGCAACATTAAAAAATGCCAAAAATACAATACGTTTAATCTCACCTTTCATAACAACCTCTGGAAGGCCGTATGGTTCATATTCAGTGTCGTCATATGCTGCAGACATGCGATTGCGGTTCTGTCTGATGCGCTCTGCAAGGTGAGCCGGGTCACTCATGGGGAACGCTTTGGACAACAGCAGCTGGTTTGTAACAGTCTGTAGTGTGCGAGAGAGGGGCACAGATTCAGCGGATCCTTCATGACCCTCCTCTTCATCAGTCTCCAGCTGCACAGTATCCGTCTGAGTGCCGGTGTGGACGAGAGAGCGTTTCACTGTCGTGTCACTCAACTCTTCGCTCTCTTCTGTCTGTGTAGACACACTTTGAACTTCTCTGACCTCTGTTCTGTTACCATCTCCATTAATCTTGTCGCTCTCTGCCCTTTGACCCTTAGAAGACTCGCTTGTCTGTGATGCCGAAACCTCCTCAGCGACGTGATGGTTGTTCTGTTTATCCGTTGCCCCTCCGTAGGGATCCCCGTGTTTATCCAAAGCATCGGTTTCCTTGGTTTCCATCTGATTACGTGCAGTGCCTAAGTCAGAATTCTGGGAATCATGGATCTCACGGGACTTTGTGATTGGCTCAGTGTTGATTACTTTGGTCTGATATTCGCTTAAAATGGAAATGTTGATTAAGGCATCTTTCTGGCTGTTTGCTCCGGCGCCAGTCGTGTTGCCGTGAGACACAGGAGACAATAAGGCAATCTGCTGAAGATCTGATAATCCATCTTTATTGTTAGTAGTCGTCGTGTGTGACGTGCAGTCTGGAGGAGTTTCATCTTTGTAATTAACAGAGCTGGCAGCACATTCTTGAGCGTTTTCTTTGATCATCGTTTCATTTTCGTTTTCAGTCAGTAGTACCTGAAAACAAGTATAGAGCACTTCAACGGCATATTCTAATATTTGCAATTTTCACCTCCAACTAAACAACATTTTTCGTATCGATATTCTAAAGGTATAATGTATGAAATTTAGCGCAATCTTGTGGTGAGGTTGTGAACTGCAACTAATGGCTCACTCCAACCCTCCCTTTCGAAGCAATAAGGCGGCCGACACAGCACAAAGATGTCGTCACGTTTACGCTTCTTTGCCGAATGAGATCGTATTTACAAAACGCGCTCTTTAAAGCAGTTTGTCCATTCAGGGCTGCTGTAGAAACAACTCTGGAATTTCATTTAAGGGGAGCCGCGCTATATGTAGATAGAAATATCTCATTCTAAGGTAATAAAAACATAACGCTTCATTATGTAAGAACTTTATACACCTCGGAAGACATAGTTATGTGTATTATATTGCATTCATATCAACAAATCATCTAAAAAAAAATGACACACTGCACCATTAAAGATTGTATTGCATTTTAATTACTAAAACGATACCTCAGCAGCTCCCTGAGCATGTGTAATTTGAGTTTCAGGTAAATTGGTCTGTTCTTTCCCGTCCTCTGATCCACACTGATGTGTCATGTCTGTGGTCCTAAAGCAGCCAGAAGAAACAGAAGCGTCCTGTATAAACATCTCTCATACACAGAATCTATGTTTACCTTCCACAAAACATATCATCGCCAGTCCAGCATGCTCATAATTCACTTTAAGTATCTTGCACTCCGAACGCAATATGAAGAAACGTTATTTACACAACTATATTTCTCACCGCTAATTCATCTCAAACAAATGTCAGTCAAACAGCAGTGTGTTACCTTTTCTGTTGCGTGCACGGTTTGATAGAATTGCAGGGGAGGAATATCTCAAACTCTCTCAGCGTGATGGAGGGAGAACTGCTGTCTACCGTTGCTCCCATGGCAGAGATCTTCCAGAGGTTTAGTTCTTCCGCTTGTGTCCTGTTCTGCTCAGAGAGGTTCTGGATCTGCTCTTGTAGCGTCTGGATCTGAGACGCACAAAAAAGAAGAAAATAAAACAACACGATATTAAAAACAGATCCATTGTTTTATTCCATTGGAACATAAGAGATGAATCATGGACCAGTGACTTGTATCATGGATGTAAATGTATATTTTAAATGTACCTGTTTATGAAGATCATGAACTTCTACTTTTTCATTCGTTGCCTCAATCCCTTTATCCTCAGAGTTGTCATCAGGAACAACAGACTCCTCCAGTCCTGAGGAGGAACCGTCTAGAAAACCTTCTTCATTTAGCTTTTGATTGTTTTGATCTTCTTTAGAGGTCCTGTCAGCACACGTGTCTTTCTCCAACCCTCTCAGTTTTGCTTTCGACTCTTCATTTTCTCGTTTGACAGACAGCAGTTCTTCATTAACCAAACCGAGCGTCTCATTCTGAGTCTTCATCACATTCAATTGATTTTCAGCTTCCTGTAATTCCTTCGTCACCCTTTCCAACTCAGAATCATCTTTTTCTGAAACGGTCTGAACTTGTTTGTCTAGCGGGCGAGAACTAGTCACAGACAATTTTTCAATTTCTTGAGCACTCTCTGTAAACACTTGAGAATGTTCAAGACCTTCCGAATTGTGACTAGAGGATGTAGGACATTCACAGTTCAATTCATGTGGATTGAAAGCTTCAGTTGCTATTTGTATCTTATCAGAAGCATCTGTAGTGGTGGTTTGTTCAATGTTTCGGCTTACAGAGTGTTCAACGGGCAGCTGTAAACTAGAGTCCTTCAAAATCTGTTGTGTATCATCGTTAGACATTTCTTGGTCGCTTATGCTCATGTTGCTTATAACCGAATCACAGCTTAGTTCTCTCGAGATCTCTGTAGAAGGTTCGGGAGGTATGGAGACCTCACCGAAGACGACGTCCTCTCTATCGGCACGTGATTCCTCAAGAAGCGTGATTTTCTTTTGACATTTCTGCAGTTCTTCAGCTTGCCTCTGGAGGGCACACTCTTTGTTATGCAACTCTCTCAGTAGGTTCTCGATGTTCTTGCTCTGGCTTTCAAAAGCGTGGGTCAGGTGATTGGTCTGAGTGTTCACTTGCTTCTGCAGATCTTCCAGCTTTCGCTGAGCTAGTTTTGCATTCTCTGCCTCTTGATCTCTCTCCACCCTCATACGTTCCATCTCTAAAACTACACCGGTAGTGTCGTCCAAGCTTACTGCCAGAGGCTCTTCTATCTCAGTCTTGCCCTCTGTGGTTGTCCCCAAGTTAGTTTGTGCACCAAGATCTACAATAAGCTCCACGGCTCTGGATTTTTGGCAGATCATAGTGTTGTGAAGGTTCACAGAGTCACAGATGGATTCAGGAGAGTCTTTATTGTTAGTGTTAGTGTGGCGATCTAGTTGTAAATAAGCGACGGGGAAATTTTCTTTGGATATATTGTCTTCTAACTGACCGAACCTCCGAAGATTGTCCAGCTCTTCCTGAAGCTGTGCGATCTTCAGTCCCTCCGCTTCTTCTTTTCGGATCTTCTTCCTCTCTTCTTCCCTCTCCTGTTCCCGTTCCTCTCGCTCCTGTTCAAGTTTGCGCTGAAGGTCTTCCAGCTCCTTTCTCATCCTCTCCATCTCTTCCTCCTTTCGCTCCATCTCAGCTAAGACTTCCATCCGCTCGGCGCTCTCGTCTTGCTCCCTCTCCTTCTCATCCTGCCTCTTCTCAGCTTCTCTTTCTAACACGTCAAGATTTTCTCGTAGTTTTGTGACCTCTTTCGTCTCCTGCTCCAGCTGAGCTTCCAGTTTGGCCATGCTGTCTTTGAGCTCCAGAGCTTTGGCGCGTTGCTGCTCTGTCTGAGTGGAATGCTTGCGGCTCAGCTGTTTGAGCTTGGTCCTGGCCTCCGCTTCCGCCCTCCTCTGGGACTCCAGGTCATCCAGACGCTTCTGAAGCTCGTAATTCACATCTTTGAGTTCATCACGGAGCCGAGAGTTCTCTTTCTTCAGATCTTTAAGAGACGCAGTCTCATGTTTTTCTACATTTCCTGTTGTGTCGTGCGTGACGTCTTGTAGATTGCGAGTGATGCCTGATTCACTAATGGACCTTGTGCTGAGGGTTGAGTCAGACATGAACGAGTCTGTGTCCACATCCTCTATACCGGTGTCCTGTTCTGTCAGTGAGATGTCCACATCAGTGTCACTGCGTTTCAGTGAGCAGCTCTGTTGTGCATCAACACCTTTCCCTCTAAACCTGTGTGACTCCTCAGACCCCGAGCTGCCAATGTGCTCAGAATCGATGCCCTCACCTGGCTCTCTGCCTGAGGGGTACTTCATCCTCTCCTCTTCTCTCGTTCGGCCGGTTTGTGGCGCTCTCTTTCTCTGAGTGGAGGGTTGGTAAGGGAGAGAGCGGTCGTGCTGGAAGGAAACGGAGGGAGAGAGACAGTCTCCTGTAGAGCCGAAGTGAGGAACAGACACTGGTTGAGGAGGAACAGCCAGCTGAGCTACAGGAAAGCCACAAATAAACAAAAAATTGGCTCTTTTTTTCAAACATTTTATCAAAGACATATTCAAATGTATGTGTGCATGTTGCGTAGTTGTGCTTAGAGTGTAACCTAAAGCTCATACTTTGTCGACACACAACTACAAACACACAAATACACTAAGCAATCTACTACCAAAATGCTATTTAGTTGTCAACTGGTTTTGTACAGCACCAGAATGTTAATTCTTGTAACCAGTTGGGGACCACTTGTCTCTTAAAAACATCAAAGACATTTTGTGAGGTGCACTGTCTAACTCTGGTCAGCAGGTGGAGACAAAAACAATGAAACACAAGGCGTGCCTACTAAACCGCATACAATTCCCCCTAAGGATAAGATTGTGCACTGTATCACCTTGCAGTTCTTTTATTAGCTTGAGGGCCTCGGCAAGCTCGTCTGTTAACCTTTTCACTTCCTCCTGCAGAGCTTTTTCCTGTTTCTTCACCTGCACCAAAGACACGGTGAGGTTCTCGTTCTCCCTCAGCGCCTCCTACAGGACGAGATGAGAGGTGCATGCAGAGAACAAAGCTTAAGCAGCTTGTCAAACAAGATAATACGCTTGTCATACCAGAGCAGACACAAGCTACATTCCGAACACAGAAATGAACTTTCATGAATTGTAATTAAATCAAAAAGAAGTTTAGTATAAAAGCCAAAAAGAAATGATCGGGGAGAGTCATGTTTGACAAGGACACACACCTAAAATACACAGAACGAAAGAATTTAATAGGACAAAGAGTTTAACTAACACTGTAATATAATCTGATCGGCGTGTATATTATTTCACTGCCCTCAAGCGCTGGTTTCTGTGCTATATTAAGTGCTTTAAACTGCACGGAAAGGTTTCTGCGATTATAATTCATGTCCCTTATGCTGGACATAGACAAAAGATAAAGCGCTTAGACACGAGCCCCGGAGGGAAACCTAAGTCTTAATGAGATAATGGGGCTGCCGGTGAATTCTGCTGAGTCAGTAACGGTATTGTAGTGCTGGGAGCTTGGGCCTATTTGTGTGCCTCTCTTTGACAGCCTCGATCTCATCATAACTACAACTACTAATTGCAGATTCTGGTGAAGCATATAGTGGCGAAAGTCTTTTTGAACATAAAAATGGTTCATAAAGTAAATTAAATGACATCCAAGAGATTCTCTCTTCCTGGTTTAACACTGGTGGTAATAAATGTGTTGGTTGATGGAGTTCGGCTGACGTCTGTATGAGGTATGTGTGTGTGTTGTACCGTGAGTTTGGCCTCTGTTTGAGTCTCTCTCTTCTGACTCTCTTTTAAGTCAGCTTCCGTGTTCTTCAGTTTTCCTTTAACATCCTCTAGATCTCTCTCCAGACCCTGCTTCTGCAAACACACCTGACAGACATACAGGCAGACAGCTGAAGGGTTAGTGGGTGTGCCGGGAGAAAGTCTGAAGAAATCTTCATCAAGATGTTTGAATTGGATATTGAGTCACATCAATCAAACTCATGCAGGATGTCACACGCAAACAGTGTTATATGACCCATGACAAACAAAATAATGCTTGTGAGTGAATTCAAGTCAAGAAATGGTTTATCAGGAAAGTATACATGACGCCATTTCCCGATCAAACGGCTAAAATCTAAAATTGTAACACTGTTTTGAAATGTGGAAACATATCTATTTTGGCCACAGAATGCAAATGCAACATCAGAATCACAAACTTCACATTATAAAACCTCATGTCAGGTCATTTGTATCAGTCTTGTAACACACCAGCTCAGAATGTTTCTGTATACGTATTGATTTCTGTATTGACCTACACTGTATGTTTGTATTACGTTTGTCTTAATTTCAACACACAGCTCTTATCAGCCCAAGAACAAATAACAATTAATATTCTGAGCGAGTGAAATGTACAACGTTGAATGATAAAAAAGAGATTAATAAGACTGCATGGGACGAAAACCGGTTTCAAGGTATACCGAGGTTTGAAAGAGTCAAGGTTTCAAAACCACAAAAAAATTATGCGATACCCTTTCTAAGGTATGAGCTGTGTTTACACAAAAATGCATCAAGTCATGAAATGCCATGTTTGATGTCTTGGCCCAATATATGGGCTTTGATAAAAAAATAATTTTTGAAAGAGTATTACCATTTGAGGGCTTATTTTAAACTGATATATATGTTCTATGAATGTTGGTTCAAAATAAAATGTATTGCCCAGTGGCAAAATTGTTGTTTGTATACGTGGACATTTGAAACTTGTTTTAAAACTGTTTTAATTGCAATACCGTGAAACTGCAATACTTTTGCTAAAGGTTATCATACCCTAATCTCATACCGGCCCATGTCTACTCTGAAACAACCCATGTTTGTTCAGTGATCAAACACTGCAATAGAATTGATTTTTACTCGGTGAAACATGAGATGGAATGTGTGAGGTCAAATCCTTATAACTCCTTCCTGTACTCAATACAAGACATCCTAGCAAAACCATGCTATGAGTTTCAAAAAGAACTGACACCATGACACTGACCTCTGGTCTTGTATCCTCTGAGAGAAAATAAAACAGAAAAAGAGGAATAGAAACATATGAGAAAACACAGAAGCAGCGGGAGAATGAGACGAGAGGGAGTAGAGTTGACATTAGTACATTGACCAGTGGACGAACAAAGTGCAGCTCCCATGAGATTCACAGAAAGAGAGAGAGAGAAAAAACAAACAAACAGTAAATAATCTAATATAAATAAAATGAATAAAGATTTCTAGGCCAGGGAGTAAAGTGGGTGTATCTGCAGTCCTAGCGACACAACTTTAAATCTGTAGGTTGGCAAACTGATCAATCTACAGTACTGTAGCGAAACTATTCAGAGATAAAATGCTACACTTCTAGTATCTAATAAAAACTGCAACTGCACACTCATGCTTCTCTGAAAATAACTTCAAATCTGTTTCATTTCTACTCACTTCTTCATGTGTCAAGTAACCGTGTAATATAGCAAGCACCACTAGCACAGCAGTGGCGATCCGTGATTCCTCTTCAGGGGAAGCCATAATGCGAAGCTCGCCAAAACATCTATTTAGCCCGTCATGTTCACGTGAAGCGCTGAACTTGTATTTTGAATTCCTGCTTCCCCTGGAGAGGAGGCACCGAACACCACTGTAGCACAGGTACCTTATCATGCTGGGCCTGCAGTGTGTTGAGGAGGGTTCTGGCCTGCTGGATCTCCTGGTTGAGTCTGTTGATCTCCTGCTGATGTTGTTTCTCCAAAGCTTGTCTCTCTCTCTGCTGCTCCAACAGCTCCTGAACAACACAAACCACATTCAGCTCTAAAGATTTATTTATGCCGAATTAGAAATGATTGATTGGTTGATTTGCAGTGGGGCTGTAGATTCAACAGCAGGACCGGCAAGTAAACACAAACGTCTCACCCTCTGGTGCTCACGCTCCATGTCTTTCCGGCGCTGTTCTGCATTGCAGCGACTGGATTCTGCATTCTGCCTTTGACACTTCAACTCCTCCTGAAGGTGTTTGACCTTCTGCTCAACAGCGTGGACCTACACATACACATCAAACATTTCACAAACAGACACAAAAAGGTGCTTTACACAAACCTACCCATCAATATAGCAAAAAAAAATGATACTCAAATGTGGGTAGACAAATCATGATGAAAGAACTTGAAATTAAAGGAATAGTTCACCCCAAAATAAAAATGATGTCATTATTTACTTGTCATTTTGAACCTGTATGACTTCTGCATAACACAAAAGAAGATATTGGTAAGAGAAAACTGTTGGACCCAATTGACTTCTATTGTATGCAGACAAAAGTCAATGGGGACCGGCGGTATTCTTTTACCAACATTTTTCAAAACATCTTTTCATTCTTTTGTGTTGTGCAAAAGAAAGAAATCCATACAGGTTTGGAATGACTTGAGGATGACAGAAGTTTCATTTGGGTGTGAACTATCCCTTTATTGTCAAGCTGCAGGTTTGCATGCTTATATGTGAGAATCAACCGATTCTTTTCCTCTGGTTTTGAGACATGAATGTGGCTGAAACACAACAGTGGTGTATTTGTGTGCTGACCCGGTCAGTCTCCTCTGTGATGCGGGTCTGTGCGCGGGTCAGCTGGTCTTGGGTGCGTGTCAGACTCTGTTCTTTAGTGTTGATATCTCTTTGAGCTTGAGCCAGACGAGAGTCCACGTCCTTCAAACGCTCAGACTCCAGCAGTGCCTCACGCTGCAGCTCTGATACACGCACGCGCAGAGCTAACAGAGAGAGATAATCAATTATTTACATTATGACATGACATTTCCCAAGAGTTTACTGTAAAGTGAAAATCCACCTGTTCCTTAACGTTAGCCAATCACAGCTGAGTCAAACATACAGTAGCACAAACAGCTCATTTTGTTCCAGGGGCCAATGTGTAAAATGGAAGAATTCTCTGAACCGTTTTTAATACAAGGAACTGTTGTGAGTGTACTTGAGGAAAATAAACCGTCATAAACGTGTGGACTATGATCATTTTAAATGACTGCTGAATCATCGGACACAGTGGCTGTTTAGTGAAGTCGCCAGAAGGGAATTTACATTCCAGTGAAGTTTACATTCCCAAGCAGGAAGCCATCTGAAGGACTGTGTTTAAACTGAGAATCAGTTCTGCCATGTAGAGCTGTAGAGATCCGTCACGATCAGCTGTGTGAATAAAGACCAACCCCGATGACTCAACAAAACAATGGAGATCATTCTTAGCGTTCACACAAACTCATTCACACTCATCCCTCGGTCTTGAATGCACGTACACACCCACTGAGAATCGGTCTAGCTGGCAGCGCACAAAACAAAAGCATCTAATTCTGGCAAGAGAAAAAATATTTATTTGTGTCTCGACTGCGCTCATTCTCTCTCTTCATCCCTTCTGCACGACCTGATCCTCTCCTGCCAACTGCACAAATCTGAACTTGAGTATAGAAGAGAAATGACACGTTTAAATGCATTCTTTAAAGATCACATGAACGACAGCTGCTAATCCTCCAAGAATCATCAGAAATGAGGTTGAGCAATCACGTACAACTTTACACAATATTACAAATCATCAGGTTTCTAACAAGACACGCATGCATATGTGGTCATATCAGTTTTGGTCAACAATGCTGTTTTTTTAAAGGTATACGTTTTTTCTGCTGGTTGTGATGTCATATTAGCACACAGCATTCTACATTTAAGTTTTATGATATCAGCCCTCAAAACAGTAAACAGTCCTAATATGAAAAAATAATAATGAGATACCAGTATCGGTCAAAGTCTCTATGCCAAGCATGTCAAATGTTTAGTTACGTAAATCAATCCCTGTGGGAAACTGATATTGTATTACAGCATGATTACAAAAAACACACCTACAAAAATCAAAAGCATGCATCTCGCAAATTCAAATCCTGAGATCATATTGTTTGTGAAGGGGTGGGTTCTGTGCGATCTTCAATGGGATTTGTATTACTGGAAACCTGACAGTTTCATCCACTAATAATCAGCCTGCTTATGTAAATAAACCTGATATCTCATAAATAAACATAATTCTGTTCCTATGGTTAAATGGCAAACACATGCACACGGTAGGAAAGCTAAATCTGCCTTGCTTTTGCTTAAACTACTTTAATCTCATACTCTACATACAGCTTCTAATATCAAATCTAGTTCTGTACCCACGTTCAGCGGACTGCTGTAGACATCTCCAACCTCATTCACATGCAAACACTACACAAATCTGCCCGCGCCACTGATGGGGTAGACCAGCATTCTCTCATCGACTCTCATAGCTACGGAGCAAACAACGACTTTGGACCAAATGAGGGTTTCATTTATGACTATTAAACAAACCACAGACAGGTTAATACCCTGGATTTAGGAGAAACCATTTTACTCTGACTAATTTATCTATTATGCCACAGTAGAACAAAAGTAAGAATCTGGGATGTTACGCAGGTTTTCGAATTGATTAACGGCAAGAATTTCCGCAACGTAAACATGATCCTTAGAAACAAACACTATATCTTAAAGTTGCTGTGTGTAATTAGAGGATCTATTGACATAAATGCAATATGCATAACTATGTCATCAGGGGTGTGTAAAGACCATAATAATGAAGTGGTATGTTTTATAACCTCAGACTGTCTATGTACGTACACCGTGGGTCTCCTTACATCAAACAATTTTAAGATACTATCTCCTTCAGCAAAGAAGCAAAAACGCGAAAACATCTTAATTCTTTGTCAGCCACCGTAGTGGTTTGAAAGAGTGTTCCAGTCAGCTGTTGGTTGCAATTCGCAACCTATCCACTAGATGCCACTAAATTTCATACACTGAACCTTTTAACACAACTAGAAATGCCTTTGAAAAAGCATTTAACTTTTATAACACATTTTTGAGGAAAAGAAAGAGGGAAGCGATGCAATGTAGGATAAAAAAACTAAGTGTAAACTAAGTGTTAACTAATGTGTAAACTAATGTGTAAACAAAGCTAATGAATATTCATTTTATTTACTTAAACATTGCTACTTATAGCAGTCACATCCCTGTGGCCTTGCTTACATCATCCGAATGGTTGTTTCATAGACAGATTAAAAAAAAATTGATATTATGATAAAAAGCTATCTGCCACAACCTTGGTTTTTGGTCAAAAGTGAATTCACTCCGTCAACCCAAATATTGTGTGGAGAGCTCACCATCAATCTCGTTCCTCAAAGCCTCTTCTATCCCCGAGTCATTGCTCTTGATGACATCACCGGATGAAACACAAGGAGCTGGTCGTCCTTTGGGAGTGGACCGCAAATCATCCCGTTCCCATGGAAACATGGAGGAGGGGGTGGATGCCTCCGACTGGCGGGTGTGACGCCGAATAGGTGGGGATTTCTGTGGTTGCTGTGGAAACGCAGAGGAAGCCCCGCCCGCCACAGGCTTGGGGATTTCTCCAAACTGCAGCTGCTGCTACAAGAGGAAACGAGACGAGTTTAACAAGTGACCGAAAGGAAACTCATTTATAAACAATGATCCTCAATAAGAAAGGCGACAGGTTTCTGCTCTTGAAAGCTTTTTGTGCGCGGATGACTTACTCTGACATGCTGCGCTTTCCCATCACCCTCTGCTCTGAAACCACCTGCTGAGTTCAAACAGGTAACAAAACAGTCAAACTACAATGACGTACGGATAGTTCTATAACCATCCCACACGCCGACACCAACACCACGCAAAATGAACATGTACACACAGTCTAGGCACCGCCAATAAAACACAGATCAGAAAGACAAACAATGTAATAGCACATTGTACTATGCAATCAGCCCAAAGGGACCTTTAAAAAGTCACAAAACACTCTTTCCCTTAGTTTATCAGAGGAAGTTTTGTAATCTCTAAAGAAGGACATTGTGAGGACAGGCCGACAGAGAGAAAACCAATGAGCAAGAGTCAAGGAAAACAAATAGAGGTAGAGCGAAGGATGGTACCGCTGTTGTCCCAGGGAGAGCTCATGTTCCAACAAGGTGTGGAAAACAACATTGAATCCCCAGAGCCATTTCCCTTCTGCAGCTTTTCTAGCTCTGCTTCAAGCCTACACAGAAAGAGAGAGAGAGAGTTATGGGTCTGCTCCAGTTGTCTGTGGCCGGCTTCTTCAGGCCAAAGTTGAAAGGGATTCTTCACCCAAAAATAAAAATTCTGTCATCGTTTGCTCACCTTTGAGTTGTTCCAAATCTGTTAAAATGTTTTTTTCTGATGAACAGAGAAAGATATTTGGAAGAATGCTTGTAACCAGATAGTTTTTGCCCCCCATTGACTTCCATAGTCGGGAAAATTACTGTTGAACACAAGAAGATATTTTGAAAATTGCTGGACAGCAAACAATTCTGGGGCATTTTTTTCATACTATTGTAGTCAGTGGAGGGCAAAGTCTGTCTGGTTATAAACATTCTTCCCAATATCTTTCTCTATGTTCATCAGAACACAGAAATGTATGCAGATTTGGTACAACCGAAGGTGACAAATTTTCAATTTTTGTGCGAAGTATCCCTTTAACGTGTACAGAGACCATGTGCACCTCACCGTTTGATCTCCTGCGTGAGGTTTTGTGTCAAGATTTTGGAAGACTCCAGTTGGCCCTCCAGCGAGTGCACTTGTCCCGTTTTGACCTGTAAATCATGTGCCAGCCGTTCCCTGACCCGCACCTCCGCCTGCGCTGCCTCCCGCACACCTCCCAACTCCCTCTGGACAGCATTCAGATCCACACGCACCTCTTCATGCTGACGGAGAGAGATGGATAAAAGGGTGATGACTTGAGAACGACAATGTAACAAAGAGACAGACAAGCCACAGGGAATGACTAAACACCCCGTTTGTGATTAAATCCATTGTCAGATCACCATCACTACCTTCTGTTTCTGTTTGTGCAGCGCTGCCTCCGAGTTGTCCAGCTGGAGTTGTCTCTGTTGTCTTTCCTTTGTCAACTTTTCGTTTTGAGCCTGAAGCTGTTTCACCTTCTGCAGGACGTGACCCGTCAGACCGACGGTCCAGTCCTCACCGGGCCAACTCATCGCTGCGGACGGTTACAGATGGATGCTTCAAAGACTTTGGTGCATGCTGGTCATTTTCCAAAATCTGAAAGTGAGGAAACATGAGTTTGCATCAGCTCTTAATACTTGGCATGAGTCGCGATCCCGTGTTGTGCCTCAAGGAAGAAGCTTTCAGCTGTCTGTACTCGTTTCAGACCAGAAATATCAGTTCATGTATTTATAACATTCACTGATGACAAAAGGAAAGATGATTCGGTTTATACGCATCTTTAAAGGGAAAACCACAGTGTTTGTGTGGGTGTGTGTCAAGTGTTCATGGAAACCCTCTTTAGGGACGTGTACTGCAAAACATAAATTAAGAGAGACTCAATTTCATTGATCAAATACAGGTTGGGAAAGACTAACTTTAAAGAGACACAAACACACTAAGTGAAAGTGTGTGTGTTTGAGCATAATTCAGCCTGCTAGTTTAGCTAAACAAACCTAGCAACAGCAGTGAGGAATGAGGAAAATCCAGCCCATGAATCTCGCTGAACTGTGAAGATTCAGGTTAGGTGTCGTTATCATTAACATTACAAAGCATCAAAGATGGAGCTTCACATGCAGCTGACAACACCGTCTCACTACACGTATCATTACACACGTTTATAAACAGACGTACCTAATGTTTGCTCATATGTGTATTTATACGTGAGATTTTAACTGAGTGAAGTTAAGAATCCTACTATGGTGCCGCATTAACGCCTAAATATAAACGAGGAAGCGTGATTGGTCGCTGACGAAATGGAGGTTATAAATATTTATTAGATAGACGCTCGCCATAGTAGGTTCGTAATCCAGCTGGCGGGCGGGTAAGAAATAAAACACAGTTTGCAGGATGCTGGAAAAATCACAGTAAAAATGTTTATTTATATAATGTATCGACAACCTTTTAAAAACAGATAAAAGTCCTGTCAGATAAAGCGCGAGGAGATTTTTCTGTGAGGTGAATCAACGCGGCATCACTTACGTTACCGGGAAGTTTGAAGCACCGCGATCCTGACGTTAAACTCCGTTCGTGTAGATGTTAAACAAATAAAACGAATTCCGGTTTTTTTGCGCCCAAATCGTTTGACCGTTTAACGTTCGTTAATTTAAACAGTCAAAACCGAGCGCACGCGGCCACCGTCTCGTGCCCCTTCACTCAGAAGAACTACAGCGGGCGGAACCTGATTTGACGCGAGGCGTGGGGATCGATGACGTCGCAGGGAGGAGGCGGGGCCTCAGAATGCAAGACAACAAAGGCATCTTTTGGAGAACATTCAACTTTTAGTGGTAAATTATAATTTCTCGTTTGTTTAAAATGATGTGACTGGCAATAAATAAAAACTGCTGAATAAATAAATAAATCAGAGTAAAACATCAAACCGTTGGTTACCTTCATCTATTACGATTGGACAAATTAATAATTGTTGATGTATTCAAATCTGATATTGAACAGTTTGAGGAAAATCATTGTTTCAAAAAATCCCACATAACCATTTCTAGACATAGCATCAAATAACTAACTTTCTATTTAATTTCTATGCACCTTGTTTCAGGTGTCCGTCATCCATTAGGTAACACTGTTGGTCACTCTTACTGGTCTGTGAACACCAGATTATCCCCGCCGCTTTGGACCCTTGTTTCTCAGAAGCGTGTAGGGCCACACTGTAATCCACGATCATCACACACATGCAGATTAAAACTCTGAAGTGCTGAATTAAGCGGAAACCCTCCCCACCTTTTGGACCGATCAAGCCCAACAGGCCCACGTACAGATACACAATGATGAGTTATGTAACAGCTTAATACCATAATAAACATTGCATAAAAAATGTGCAAATAATGCATCAAATGCATCTTGTTGTTCAGAAGGAGATATTGTGCAGTCAGCTTCTTATGATGAGGAGGAGGTCACAACCGTTTACATGTGCAAGGTGCATGTTCATTGAGCTAATCACCGGCTTGTATATTTATACAGGATTAGAGTGTCTACAATGCACAGATGAAGAGCTGGCTCATCTGAAGTGCTCAGGGTGAAAACCAAACCTTGGATTTGAGTTTCTGGTATTTTGGCTGTACCCACATTGTTGTTTGAATCCGAAGACGAAAAACAGGATTACACTTTGAGCATCTGAAAACATCCAACCCATATTTGAAAGGTAGTATATATTTTCTGCTTTGGGCGAACGGTGTTTGTTATGTGCACTCCACATAAACAGTGATGTACTAATGTGCGTATCTGTTTGCACTCTGGTGTAAATAAAATGATAAAATGATGATGAATAAATATGATAAACATTGTAAACCACACCCCTGACTATGAGAGCATGGGTGCATATGGTTACTTCAAATAGAATTAAGACGTCGGCCAAATATGAAGATGATTAACGATATTAACATCTACAGTATTAACTGATTAAAAGGGATAATTAAGGGATGTTTCACCCAAAACGTAAAAATTCAATATGAATTTAGAATATTTGATGAATCTATAATTGAAATATGACTTTATTACTTTCTTCTGTGGTACACAAAAGAAGATATTTTGAAGTTGTTAAACGAGACATTTCTTAAAATATCTTCTGTGTTCAACAGAAGTGAGAGTCAAATTCAGATTTTGAATGATTTTGAATGACAGAATTTTTTCTTTTTGGGTGAACTATCCCTTTCACGGTCTTCTGATTTTGCATCTCTCTGTCTAACACTTTTCTTCATTTCCTATTTGCTTCCACAGATGTTTCCCTGGTCTGTAGTGTTTTCCCTGGAGCCAAAGGTTCCCGGTCAGCGTAGCCCAGAGGAGCTGGTGACCAACACCTTGATGCTGGAGCTGGGCGCCGTGGTGAAACGGACCGAACGAATCAGACTAGAGAAGGAGGCTCAGAGTCGCAGGCGGCGTAACTCTTCCTCGGCGGACTACAGCTGGCTGGCCGGACCTCAGCCTCACGTCCCCTATGAGCTCACTCCAGGAGATGTTCTTGACCTGCAAGACCTGTGTGCTCAGATACCACCTCCACAGTGTGGTCCTGTCATTGCGAGGTAAGAAAATTGACAAGTGAGGTCTTAAAAGGTCTTCAATTGTATATAGATCTGAAATGTGTCAATTGTGCAAAAGGTTCCGGAAACTCGTGTCCGAGTTTGAGCCCGAGGTGCCGGAGGTCCCGAAGCTGTTCAGGAGCGTCCTGCGAAACTGTCTGGATGAGCTTCAGGGGGATGCGGAGCTCCAGGATCGGGTGGACCGTTGGGAGAAACAGCGCAGCAAAAGCCTTTCTTTCGTCACGTTTCGATCCAAGTTCCGCACCCTGGGTCGTGGGAAGGGAGGCTTTGGGGGTTCCCGCAACGACCTGCAGGAAGAAAACACGTGGTCGGATGAAGATGAGGCGGCGGAACAGGAGATGGCCGTCATGAGGACCAGGAAGGGAAGAAGCTTCAGCATGCCAGAGATCACACCCATTGAGCAGGCAGCCCAGAGCTGAACAAGAGACAAGCAAGCTTAAGGAAGAACAGAAGGATGGCAGGAGAAAAACAAATAATAGGATGTAAGTAAGGAATAAGGGATAGACGGTGGAAAAGAAGTCAGAGAAGAGAAAAAATCTCATGCTGGGAGAAATCTTGAAAGGGGGTTTCGTGCTTTTGTTAATCATACCAAAAAGCACATCTACATCTAAATTATTATTTACCAAATATTATTACATTAACTGCAGTTACATAACTCATTCAAATATTTTAGGGACCTGTTAAAACTTTTATATCCGTGTTTTATGGTTGTGTTTGGTGTGTAAACTAATGCTCAGCTTTGAGAAAAATCAAACCTCTGTGTGTTCAGACAGGGACAGTGTCGCTCCTATGGTGTTTACTTTACAATAAGGGGAAAATTGTTCAGTGCTAAATGCATTAGCTTACAATGAACAATTTAGTTTTTCAGTATTTATTAATCCATAATGTTAGTTCATATCGATATAGCTATTCATGCTATTAATGGTGCATTAACTTTTGTTAACAGTGACAATGTTTGATTTTAATAAATGCTGAAATTAATATGAACTAACATTAATAAAAATCGGTATAAGTATTGTTCATTGGTAGTTAATGTTAGCTAATGCATTAACTAATTGTTATCAAATAGCACCGTATTGTAAAGCATACCAAAAAAAGATACCATATCGAAATTGTTTTCTCTTTTTCTGAATTTGCTATTTAAAGGTCTGTGTTTAGCCAAAATGATCATGTTTGTTCTATTCTGTGACCTACTAACTATATTTCTTCCTAATTTCAAATAAAAATATTGTTTCTATTTGCAAAAAATGAAAACTGGAGAAGCAGGTGAAAATAACAGAAAATATCTTTTTTTTAGACCTCAAATACTGCATAGAAAATAAGTTCATGTTCACTTTTAAGCAAGACAACAGTAATATATGAACATGTCTTTAGGAACGTTAAATTTGTTTTTATGTAATAACCTGGAAAAAGTAAAAACCATGAGTTTTTTCATGTGTCTTGTCATGCAGTCAGTCTTTCACCATGTCTATGGATGACTTTTTCACTCCCGAGGTTTGATTCTGTTGAAATTCAACAAGCACTGACTGGACTGAATGGGCCACAATACATGAATAAAAACAAATGTATATATTAAGTCCAGTTTCGGTCCATCACCACTCTATAGTCACTATCGCAAACAAAAAAAGCAACATAATCAGTTTCCTAGATGTGTTTTACTCAGTACTGTTTGTCCTTTGCATTACAACAGTGTTCAGTTTATACAAGAGATGCAGAACATTCAGCTAAAAAAGCCCAGAAACAGTTTTCATAAAAAGTGCTCATTAAATAATACACTGTACATGAGCATGCGGTGTGTGCGAGACAGAAAGAGTCCATGTTTTTCTTGTTAGGGTTTGACCTTCAAAATGCTGCTTCCATCCAAAGGAATCACATCTCAACTAGCTTTTCTCCTTCATTATTCACAGTATGATGGAGCAGATCTTCCAGGCTTAAGTGTTCAGTGGGCCAAAGTTGCTTCTTAGAAAAGATGAAAACATTTATCAAAGTGCCAGTCTTCTCCATTTGCAGATGTTCGGTTCCAGTTTTTCACACACATGCACATTTTTCAGCCATGATCTGGATTTGTAGAATCATCTGGATTTTCGTTTGGCCCATTAAACTGCATTTTAATCTTAGTACAGTAACTCTCTAGTACAGTAAGCGCCTATATAAAAACCTCTCGTCTTCATTTGCACCTCATTTATTCCTGCATAAAACAAGGCAAAAATCATAAGACCAGACAGTTTCTTCTACTCCTCTAGTATTTGGCAGAATCAAACTCAGATAAAAAAAGAAAAGCAAGTGAACATTTCAAACAACTTATAATATTTTGGGCCCTATATTTACAGGGCCCTTAATAACACTATGAGAGTAATGACAAATCTCAAGAAATGTCTGTTTGATATATTTCAACCCCACAAAAGAATAAATATATTTGGCATAAAGACAATTATCAAAAAGTGAAGCAATTGTAAAAGAGAAAACTCAAATAACAGTAACACAATTAATTCAATTATAATGGCCATTTTACAAGTACAAATGCAAAACATAAGGGAAGGAAAATGCTTAATTTTTCATCAAATTCAAATCATGAAAAAAAGAGTTTCATTGTCTTAATGAGAAATATATTCTTAACTTCAGATGTTGGGGTGAAATTATGACAGAACATTTCAAAAGAAAAGCAATAAAGAGTTTGCCTTCATATGAAAACTAATGAATAGAGATTATTGTGGTATTTTTATCAGGTTTATCGGAATCAAATATAATTTATTGTAAAAATGTTATCGCTGATTATGGATAACACTGTCAGAAAAATATAACTAAACCAGTTTGAAAAATCAAACCATTAAGGGAGAAAAGCCTTCTCTTTTAATAAATGACTATTATAGAAAATGTAGGCTCAAATATGAATGCAGATGTAGATCAGAACACCATCCACTCCCTAAATAGACAATAAATCTCAGTTTCGCCTCAATCATGATCTCTCTATAGTGAGAGAATCGAATCTGAGAAGTGACAGAAATTACAACTGAACTGACTTAAGTCACTCAGACTAAAATCATTTAACCAATGAGCATCAAAATCCACCCCCCACAGTCCGGTTCTTCCGTGTTTTTGCACATTCGCCCATGAGTCCGTGCCCCCGCTTAGCCCTCCTTCAACCCTTTGGGCTTCATCTTCATCACTCCTCTCTCACAGTCGTTCCCTATCAAGCGAGGAAGACCACAAAGATGATGAAGAACACGATGAGAACGAGGAATATCTTGATCAAAAGCCAGCGGTTGGAGGAGACAGACTGGAAGTATTTGAGGATCTCGGTGTGGGCCATTTCAACATTTAGCTGGGTGTCTTCCACATTGCCGTCAATCCTGATGGTGAGCAAATAACAGAAGATAAATTCATGATTTGACAGATTTGGAGTTTGTGGTTTTGTGGTATGTACAGTGTGTGTGGTTGTCTGACCTCTGGACCGTCTCCTCCTGCTCTTTGACCATGTGTGCCAGCTGCTGAAAAATAGAACCCAGTTCCACGATGGTGCTCTCGATGTTCTGCATCGTGTCTGTTCGGCTCTGAATGTACGAGTCCTACGGACAGAAAGAAGTTTGAGAATCAAAACAGCTCACAATTAATTTCAAACTCCAGCTGTTGTCTGAGAGAACGGCACCTGTTCATCTATAAGCTGTAGCTGTAGAGGGTTTGCTCTGGAGTCCATGTCGATGGCCACCTCTCCTCCCAGACTCCTCGACTCATCCTGCATCAGAACCGAACTGTCTGTAAGAGCCAAGACATAAAACATTGTGTTAGATTTCAATTTGAATAATAAAGACTAACCTTAAGAACCATAAAAAAATTTTGAGGAACAAATCGGAATAGAAATTTTATATTTTCTCACCCCAAAAATGAATAATTTTATTTTCTAATGATATTTCATTTTATGTTTCATAACTTCAAAACAATGCAGACAGAATGATGACATATCTTTAGATAAATAACGATATGTGAAAACCAATTGTAATTTGAGCGCAAGGTATCTAGGGACTTTTCATGACCTGTTCTGTTTGATATTAAAATGATATTGATCGTTTTGACCTCTTTATGAATCTTTTTATGAAACTTAAATTATGAATGATGTGTTTTCATATGGCTGCTGCCTTTCGGAAACCGTGTATCTCTCAATTTTATTAGTCACACTTTATGTTAGTCACCGGGTTTTGCAAATATCTAACCAATAAAAGTATTGAAACGTGCTTGTCAACTTTGTTTTTTGGACATGCGAGGTTTCAGAAGGACACTGCCGATATTTAATTAAACTACAAGCCATTCAGATGGGTCAAAATAATTCACATTGTGTGACAGAAGCACATTAGATGAAAGTGAAAGTAACATACTGAAGTTATTGGTGACCAGAGGTGAGGCTGAGACAGGAGCCTGTGAGAACTGCTCTCTTCTGCTCCGCTGTTGCTTCAGATTCTACACACAGACAACAGGAAACAAAACCAACTGTAAATACTGTGTGTACAACTACATCACAACTCAACGCAATGTAGTCAATTTGGTTCAATAGTCAATTCTAGACAAAAAGTAAATACTAAGACAAAGCTGGTGTGAACTTTAAAGATCGGGTATCATGCCATGTCTCGCATTTAGACTCTTTACACTGTTAAACGTGCTGGCTTCTCATGCTAAACACGGTCAACTTGTTAAAGTAAATTTTTATTCCAATTATTGTCCGTTCTCCTGGAAAAGCACGGCAAGGCGAAGGGGAAAGACCAAGCCTGAGCGCCAACTGAAGAGTGAGACCCGCTTATCATCAAGATTATCTGCACTGTGTCAAGATGGGCTGCGCTGCAGCTGGATACTCTTGCGATAGTGAAGTTTAAGTGTATGTGTTTGTTCACGGCATTTCAGTGATGAGTTAAACAAACGGTGGATATAAAGTTGGATTTTAAGATCGTTGAAACTGATAGCTGGCGCGGTCCCAGTGCTAAAAAACACCAACCCTTTCTCTCAACAGGTAGTGGTCTAGCTTTTGTTGAAACCAGTAACTTTGTATTGGCACCTAATGTATTATGGCTCCTGTATGAACTATCGCTTATTGCTCCTAAACTCTTTGTAAGTCGCTTTGGATAAAAGCGTCTGCTAAATGTCTAAATGTAAGTGTAAGATTCAGGACATGAAATTCATGCGGTAAGTCAAACTAAGTCATACTTCTGTGTTTTGTCAGCATATGCGCGCATAATGTAAAAACATGAAGGGATTAATGTGATGATGTGTTACTTGCTTGTGCTGTAATTCCATCCCACTCTTCCTACATCTAGATACAGCTGTATCTCTATTTCATAAATTTGATCAAACTAAATACTTTTCGAAGATACGACACAGAAATACTACTGTATGTAGGCACTCGAGATTAATATGAGATTGGCAGAAACTGCCTGTGATAGGTGATCTTTAACAAAAACAGCAGATGGATTCACCAGACTGGGATGTGTGTTGTGGTTTCATCCAAGCAGTTGACTAAATGTGTATAAGTAAGCCATTCGATCAACATTGAACTGACGCGTTATAAAAGTACAGGATGGGTCATAAAGAAGACAGATCAAACATACCTCCGTTCGCACTTCCAAGACGGATTTGAAATCGTTGGACATGGATGCCAGCTTCGACTGCAACACAAACATTCACAGACTGTTACATCTTGGATTATATTGCAGTGATGGAATGAAAGGTGTGGTTGCTAAAATGGTTAATGGGTGTCAATCAAAGTGAGACCAACCACCCCTACTGTCTACAGCAAGGGGTGTTTATTTCCTTGATGGGTGTATAGGTGTGTTCTGAAGAAATATCAGGTATAAGATGTATGTACCTGCAGCGAGACAACAATTGTGTTGGAATGTGTCTGGATGTGGCGGCCATTTTGGCCGCTGCGGGATCGCACAAAGTCTTGCAGCTGTGCTATCTGCTTATTCAGACTGTTGATGTCCTGATGAGAAACACAAACACTATATCAGGTCTCTGCAAGAGGTTTGCCATTACACAATATAAACGATTCTGGTACACACTGATCATTAACACACATGCCAACAATCCTACAGTCAACTTTTGAGGATTTATGAGATTCATATGCATTTGATTCAATATGATAGATATGGAGCAACAAAATACAAACCTGTTTAATGATGTACGTTAACTCTTCGATCTCCACTCCTTTATCATTAAACAACGACTTCCTTTTGGCCACTGGGAATAACCACAATAAAATAAGATCATAAAGTCATTCACATTTCCTTACTTCTGAAAACTATTTGACTTCTTCAGAAGTAAAGCAAAAAAATCTTTGGTTCTTTACATGAAGTGCTACTTACAAATCGTGAGCTTTTCCAGCTTGGCAAAAGTATTGCTCAAGTCCTTCCCAATTCTCCTGTTACAGGGAAACAAAACAACATGTCAGAGGGCCAAAATCTTAGGGAAACAGGACTAGATGCACAAGACCAAACTCATCTAACTCTTACTTGGCCATAAGAGTGAAGTCACTTCGCTGCTTAAGGGCATTAATGACAGGTTTAGCGTGAGTCCCATTCTAAAAATATGATAAAGAGAGAGAGAATACATGTTATATAACATAAACAGTTTTTAAATCCTTGTGACACAAACAAAACAAATATAAACAATATCTGATGGATCAAAGAATGATTAATTGTACACTGATCTAGATCACTTTGGAAGATGTAAACACTGGTCGAGCATCACTTCCGGTTTCATCTTTTAATCTTACATAAATAATTAAAGCTTAAAGATTTTGACATTTTTATTTGGTTATAAATGTCCTGTTGGTTGTATTCTGTTTGAACCATTTTATATAGATTATAGTTTCATACCTGTAACTGTCTCCCTTGCAGTGACTTACAAGCCGACTGAAACTCAAGTGTACGGTCTCGACAGGTCATGGTAAAGCCGCAGAACCTCTTGCCCTCAACAATATCGGGGTGTATTTGAGCGACAGTGACTTCAAAGTGATCCGCTGCTGGTGTTGATGAGGGCAAAGCAAACACTTCAGATGTTAGTAGAGTGTGACAGAAGGGAATGTTCTCGAATGTCTCCACACATCATCTGAAGAGCAAAGAATGATTCAATCAGTCAACTGTAGAGTTTAGACACACTTAAAATGTTAAGTAGTAACAAGTAATAACAATAACACCAATGTCATTCCTAAATGTACCACTTATAAAAGCAGCTGTTAACAGGTGACATGGGTTGGAATAGTTGGAACAATATTTAACTTACAAACAATCCTGAAAGCACCTTTACCTGGGAGTCTATTAGTTCTGTCAAACCAAGCAATCCTATTTATATCATTTCCAGAAATAAACATATCACTCATCTCAGAGACTGAGAACAGATGAACTAAACTCACATGTTATCGGATTATAAAGGCGAGCTAGAAGATTCTGGATCAACAGGCATATGTGAAATTACACATGATCATTTCGACAGACAACTCTTTCTTCATACGTGTCACGATAAACCAATACGGTAAATGAAATTGTTAAAAGGTGTTTACAGGTTTGTTTATGCCTCTATATTGACTGACACCGCCTCCAGTCCAACACAACCAAGTAACGTTACGCAGTTTTGAGAGCTGACCGTCCCGAAACTCGACAATTTCTGTCTTAAATTAAAAACATTTGGACTTCAAAAGGGTCGAAATCATTACATAACAAATTCGTATAATGGCGTATTCATGTCTACTCACGGTTAATGTGCCATTCCGTCTTTTATTTCCAGTATTCCCGGCTTATTGATGGTACGAGGACGGTGTTTCGCTTCCAGTTCTGACCACTTCCGGTATTGGCGACGTCACTGCCACGTCCACGAACACGCATGCGCAGTGTGGCTTCCTACTAGCGTGACTTGTGACGCAGAATGATTCGGATTGAATTTGTGGTGTTATGACTTATAACTGAAGAATACGGAACTCTTTTAACAAATCTTGTCATTGTTTTGACACACATCATTTCCAGGATTTGGAGACATAATAAGCGACAGACAAGAGACATTTTACATGCAAATAAAGTGAAAGACGTTGTTTTAAAACAACACATTACCAGCAGGTGTCGCCAAAGGTGTTGTGATCTTGTCACTAACACTATACACACCTTTTTGAAGCTAAACGAGGACCTCTCGTAGATGCAATGGTTGACAAGCTAATAAGTAAGGTATAATGTACAGCCAGCCGGTTGTTATTACAGAAATAAATCCAGGGAGGATCTTGTTTCACACTGAAGGGGGTTATTTCGCCATAACAGCCGGCTGCCTGTACATTATCCCGCTTAATACACGGCTGCTTGCCACTTGAGAAAAAAACTGGACATGAAATGTGAATTTGAAATATTTTGTTAGCTTATTCTTAATTAATTCTTAGAAAATTTGAATATCGTGAAGAAGGTCAATCTGTAACTCATTTCAGAAAGTGAAACCCAAATATTATATAGATCCATTACACATAGTTAAATATGACAAGCCTTTATTTCTTGAAATTTTGATAATGAAAACCCAAAATTCAATGTCTCAGAAAATCTGAATATTACCCAAGTTCATCAAAAAAAGCATATTTTAAACAGAAGTGTCATGCTTCTGAAACGTTTGTTCATTTCTATGCACTTAATATTTAGTTGGGCCTCCTTTTGCATGAATTACTGCATCAATGTGGCGTTGCATGGAGGCATCAGCCTGTGCTCAGGTGTAATGGAAGCCCAGTTTGCTTTGATAGCGGCCTTCAGGTCATCTGCATTGTTAGGTCTGGTGTTTCTCATCTTCCTCTTGACAATAATAGATTCTCTGTGGGGTTCAGGTCAGGCGGGTTTGCTGGCCAATCAGGCACAGTTCCTGGTCATTGAACCAGCTTTTGGTACCTTTGGCAGTGTGGGCAGGCGCCAAGTCCTTCTATGAAATGAAATCAGCATCTCCGTAAACCGGAAGTAGTATGAAGTGCTCTAAAATTTAGACTTTTGAAAACATAGATTTTGCATTTATTTATTTGGTTAGTTGGTCATTCACACAACTCAACACGAAGCAGCATGTCAACTCTGTTTTGATGTCCTCACAGTGTACAAGCTTTTTTTAGTCTTTATCTGCTAGGTGTGGATCAGTACAGCTCACTTTGAAACCAACAAACTCTGTATCTTAACATCTGCCTTTTCCAGAATTTTTGTGTGTGTGTCTAAAGGGACTGATGACACAGCTTTTTACCGCATGAATCAATACCATCAGTGTTTCCTCTGAGGACAAATGCTCAAGAAACAAATTTGAACCATGCAAACATACATGCTTTTGAAAGCACATTCAGAGGTTTTATATTAAAAAAAAGTACATGATGATGTGATCCCAGCTTTAAAAACGTACATTTTTCTTTCTCATTTACAGACACTTACTGTCTCTCGACTCATCCTGTCTCACAGACACACAGGCTGCCCTCAGACAATGTCGTCGTCTCTCCCTGATAACATCACAACACACACATATTCGTGTTGTCCAGATAGCATCCAGACCTGCTGGAACACAGCTGCTTCAACAAAGACACACCGTGTAAACATGACTGATGTTTTATCGCGGCCGCCACTTTGGACACAAACGCACTGATCTGGAAAAATAACACAGGGTTGTGTTTTTAGCTGGAAATGAAAAAAGGGCGAGTTTGAGAGAGGAAGAGGGAGGCCCTGTGATACAAAACGGCTTGGGAGATGACAAGAGAGCCATTTTGTATTTGGCAGATTAGCGTTTCTATATGAAATGAGGGAGGAAAAGATGCTGGAAAGTGTTACTGAAATATATGCCAGTTTCTGGACAGATGAGTCATTCTCCATCTCTCTCCCTCTCCTCCTTTTTCATGATCTTGTGAGCGGATGCTAAATTTAGTCCTGGCGCTCAGCCCTGACAGACAGGTAGGCCAGCATAAGCTCCAGAATGAGACAACATGGACCCACGTTTACCTCGGAGAAGCTCTAACGGGCTCAAAAAAGACCACACTGACGCATTCGCACTGACAGACGCGTACGCAGTCACGACCTCACTGCATCAAGCACAGTCATCAAATATGCTGTGAAATATTTATATGAGAACTACAGCATCTCACGGGCTGCAGGTGAGGATGTCCTATTATTTGATAATGTCACAGGAATCAGATGTATGGCGCTCTGTTAATGCAGAACGTCACATGGCAGGTATTAATCTGATGATAAAAACTGACCTTTACAAAACTCTCAGCCAGCAGGGTGCAATAAAAATCTTCATTTGGCTCTACCGTGGACCTAATGTGTATCGGCTGATAATTGAATGCAAAAGGGAATCTTGTGTATATCAGACATATCGGACCACTAAGTCGATAAAATGAGGTTGTATGGATACGAGACAATGCAAGAAGAACACAACAGACGAGATCTGTGATGTATTGAGGACAGGCGCTGGGCAGGTAGCAGTAGCTCACAGCCTCTCTCTCTGTGTGTGTGTGTGTGTGTGTGTGTGTGAGTCTGACTCAGCAGCGGTGAGAGAGAGAGGGGAGGAAGACATAATATTATTTCTCACATCATTACAGTCATGGTATCCCCTCTCCCTGTACCTCCCAGCGAAGGTGATAATTATCACAGTGTTTGTCTTTCATTACTGTTAAACGACAGGAAAAGAGAGAGAAGAGGGAGGGATTGACAGAACAGGGAGGATGAATTGACAGAACATCCAGCAGAACAGGGTGATATATGTGTTTAGTTTATACCATATACTGAATGGTTACTACAGTCACAAACCAAGGTTGAAGAGACAGTTCACCCAAAGGTAAAATTTCTATTATCATTTATTTACTCAAGCTAAGATTGTTTCAAACCTGTATAAATGTCTTTGTTCTGCTGAACACACGGGAAGAATGTCAGATCTCATACCCCACTTACTCCCATAGTTTTTATTTTTTCCTACTATGGCAGTACAGGGGGAATGAGATCTGACATTCTTCCAAATATAAAGACCTTTAGACAGGTTGGAAACAATCTGAGTTTGAGTAAATTTTTGGTTAAATATCCCTTTAGGTCATCAAACCGTGAACCACATTAGCACAGTAATGGGGATTCGTATGGAAACATGTATAGGTCACATTTAACTCTGAAAGTAAAGGTAAAAATATGTTTTTTTTGTTTTTTTAATTTGCACCATTTTTAACAAGTTTTGTGGACTGTTTTGAAATTGCATTATTCTCAATGGTTTTCATATTTAGTTGATGTAATACATAAATTAATACAAAATATTATATTATTTTCTTTATTATTATGTTCAGTATTGAGATTTATGGTAATGTGCTTAATTAGTCACTAAAACAATCTCATGATACAAAATGTCACAATACATTTTTATGAACCCGCTTTATTCCTTTATGTTGCAGAAAATTTAGAGTGAAATGTGACCGAAACACAGGCACTGTTATTGTACATTTTGACAAAGGATGTTTTCAGAATCACCAAATTCATCACAAATCTTTCTCAAAAATAACTCATTTCACTTTATTTATATTAATATATAGCACATTGCTTTATGGCTGTTGTGTTTTTATACTATATGGGTGTGATCAGATCTAGGTTTGCATTTACACACACTGAAGACATAAAGCAGGAATGGTTATGTCTCTCTGTAACAAATATTTTACACACGTTCACAAGTGGGAGAATTGGGCACAGATGGTATAGCAGCAATAACCATTAATAATGTTCAAACACTCAAAGCTTATAATATTGTGTATAGACTGTGGTATATATTGGTTTCTGATGAACTCTGTTGTTATATCTGGATACATATGACAGATACATAAGAACACACAAATTATCCAAACAACGCGACAGGATTCAGGAATGGTTTTACAGAGAAGAGGCCGGAAACACTGACGTTTTGCAGGTACATTCATATCATATGGGTTTTGTGTATATTTTCCGTGATAGTTTTCATTACATGAACTGTACACCGACACAGAGGTAGTTGATACATGTTACTGTTGAGAGAATGCTACGTTTATAGCGCAGGATATTTCACACAGAACATTTTACAGCAGCGATAAAAGCCTGTCATCATATATAAGGACACTGAACATTGACCAAACTACAAAAAAAACTAAAACTTTGACATCACAATGAAATTAAATTGACCCTATTAGCTTTCTGAACACACATTTCCTGATCTTTCATCAAATGGAAACAACTCTACCGTCAAACAACTTCTCTTTTCTGATGAAATCACCTCTTCTAGCTGTTTACTCAAAAATAACATTTTTGTCATTATTTATTCACCCTCAAGTCCTTCAAAATCTGTATATGGAGAAGATATTTTGAGAAATGTCTCAGTGCTTTTGTGTCCACACATGTTAAGTCCAAAGTTACCAATGTTCTTAAAAATGTCTTCCATTGTGATCTGCAGGTTTGAAATGACATGAGGATGAGTAAATGATCTCTTTAACCTTGAATCTGACTACGGGAAACGCAAATGTAGCTCTGCTCTGATATGAAACATCTGCTTTTCACCATCCAATCCTAATGAATAAAATAATTTCCGGTTTCATTCAACAATATGTCACATTGCCAAATCTGTTACTTGTTGACTAACAAACCAGATGAAATTCCTAGTGCTAGTGATCTTGATAGTTTACATTATTCATTATTGCATGAAAGTATTCAACACATAGTCTAAAAATCTCTTATAGTCACTTAAAGTGTGTATATCCTCATATTTCAGTCAATAATGCTACACATAAGGTGGAAAGTGTGTTTGGTTAAATTCAAAGCAATTCATTCACCTTTGTAGGCTCCAGCTGGTCCATTGAACCTCACCATCCTCAATGTTGACTGAAAGCTACATCCTAGCTGTACGAATCTGAAGAAATCCAGCCGAAATACTAATGTATCTCAAATGATCGCAGCTATAGCAGAATAATGCTTCTGAAAGACGACAAAGAAACATCGCAAAGCATAATATAAAATGCAATTCCATATAAAAAAATAAATATGTCATACTCCCAAAACCGTCAGATGGTTACGACCACCATAACGCACGCAGAATGAGTATTTCCCTTTTCTACCCAGCCTTATTTTATAGGTGAGATTAGCAGAGATAAGCAAAGAAACATTCTTTAAGTGGACTACGATAACATTAGTATTCTTTACAAAACAATTGAATGAAATAGATAAAATAAATTCTTCTTTCAGTATCGACACAGAAAAGCTTATATTTACCTGTTTGCCTTTGTGTGTGTGTTTGCGGGTGTGTGTGTGTGTTTGCGCGCGTGTGTGTGTGTGTGTGGAGAGAGAGAAAGGCAGGGTGGAAAAAAGACAAATAAAGTGAAGGGGATAAAGAGAAAGGGTGTGACTGAGGGTGTGGGAGAGAGAGAGAGAGAGAGAGAGAGAGAGAAAAATGTGTGTGTGAGCATCAATGGAATATCGCCAGATTTCTATACGATTGGCATTCCGCTCACTGGCAGTCAGTGGGAAAAGCTTTCAAATCCCGAAAGGAAGGAGCTGAACAAAAAGCAAATCAAACAAACACAAAAAGACTCATTGATACAGTCTGTGAAGCCACATTATGGACTTATAGTGGCCAGGAATAAATTAGGATAGACGCACAAATCCTCATTATTCACTACGGAGACCACACAGACACCCGTCCATCCGTTTTATCGCCCATCCGTCCAGTCGGATGAGACTTCAGGAACGTTTTAATGATGAGACACTCGGTTTGTGTGGCGAGACACTTGAGATCTCTTAACGTTAAAGGTTTGTCAACATCCATCCTCTCAAAAACTCTCCACATTAAGTAGTTGGGTTAGAAACGTCCGTTTTTCTTTGGAGGTTCTCAGAGTGCTCATCCCTATTAGCATCACACTAGCTGGCCGTCCGTGCCTGCGTCCATTCATTCTCAGTCTAGGTCCATCCCAGGAGGCTGAAAAAAATCCACAATTCCCAGTTCGAGGATGGTCCATCTCGAAGCTGAAAGGTTTTGGATAAAGCTCACAAGAAACCCCAAAGTCCACCTCCTCAGTGCTAAACATCCCTCTTATCCGGCGATAAGCTTCACCCACTGTGCACGCACAGCGATCATCAGCCCATCACACAGTCTCAATGGGTTTTGAAGTATCATCAAAATGTAGCAGAATAAAACATTTGTATTGGCTGTTGTGGAAAAAAAACGATCCCTCAGAACAGATATGGATGTACTGGGAGTTGTGTATACGCATCAAATACTGCCGCAATTGTGTGTTGGACCCGGGGGAGCGCACGGGGGAGGGTTTGTGGTACATTCCGGAACGCAAACCCTTATTCTGGGCAAGACCCAAACTTTAGACTCGGTGATAAAAGAATAAGCGAACTTTTGACCTCCTCAAAGCTGTGCAATGTTTAAAAGATGGATTATGAGGGAGGTTTGATTTCATTATTCACTTTGGGTCTCACATCTGAAAGAAATAAAAGAAAGAGATTAGTACTTAAAAAAATCCAAATGTATTATAGAAAGCACCACGAAAATGATGTGATGAGCAAAAACAATATTTTAGTGATCAATTGTGTCATATATGTGATATATTGAATATGCCTATGGCACACAGCATAACAATATAACAAAATACAAGAACACATAATAGAATAATGCATCCCTTTGTGCACTTATTAGAATTTATGTGTTATGATATTAAAAACCGTTTGATTTAAGAGCTTAAATGACTAATAAACATCATAAAATATGTAGAAAGTTCAATTCTTTTTTAAGAAGATACGAAAATATATATTATATTATATTATAAGTGTGGTTGTATTATGAATGACGTGTCCATTGTTTGTGTATAAATACACTGCAATGCGATTGTGTGTAATAAAATCTGAAATCGAGGGCATGCCATTGTGTATGAGAGGATATTTTTAGCACATTGAGCTGCATTTGCATAAATCGTTCGGCTCAGTATAGGTGCTTGTGTGTGTGTGTTTACCGGCAGCTGTGAAGGTTCAGTGTCTTTCCTCTCTTTTTGCAGCTCACCTCCCTCAAGCTGCAACTGCACTCGCATGTAGGAGGATGTGATGTCATCCTGCGTGAGGGGCACGGCGGACACGCCTCTCTTCCAGGTGGTGGAGGGGCGGAGCTAGGCGGAAGGGTGGGGGGCGGAGGAGGAGGAGGGGGTGTAGTTGGCACAGGTGTCCTGTTGGCACGAGAGGGACAAACTATGCTGTTATTAAGTAATAAGCATAGATATTTCATCTTATCTAACATTTAGTTTTCTGTTAGCATGAGGTTGAGTAAATGATGACTTCATATATTTGTCCCTTTTTTAAGGTGCGAAAACATATCCTAAGGTGACTTAAAGCTTAAAATCAAATAAGAAAAAGCCTTGGAGTGATTAAGGAATGCAATTCCGATCATGAGCTGCAGGTTTACACAAAGCTGTTTCTGAGTGAATTATGTAAAACCTTGACCACGAACAAAGAGCAAATCCATACAATCATTAGCCTGCAACTTTACATTCTAAAATTAAAATCAGTAGGAGGTAAGAAAGCCTCTTAATGCATTCTGAGCACGAACCGGCACTGATGTTCTTCAGGACGACACCAGCGATACTCTGGATAGCGTCTGTGGCCATTTGCTCTTTGATATCTCATTTGTGACATCACCAACAGCTAATGGGGCCACTTCTACAATCCTTTTCTAACATCACCAGAACTTGAGAGAATTGTATAGCTGAGAGTTAATTAAGTAAGAAGAATCAATCTTTGTGTGAGGAAGTGCATTAAGAGGCTGATAGAGGCGGTGCGGAGGCGAGGGAGGGGCGTTCTGGCTGGCAAATTAGCCTGATTTCACACCTGCCATTGACTCCGTCTATGGAGGAGTGGATGATGGATAGCAGAGTGGGAGAGATGGTCCAAAAGAAGCGCCCTTCACTTGCGCTCACATAATATTAATGAGGAAGACGTGAAAGCAGAATAGAAAACGGTTGAATTCTTTCCCGTCAAGCAGAAAGATTAATTGTTGTCTGTGTGGAAGTCAGTGTGGCTTGAGAACACGTGTAGTTTGCCACGTACAGAACGGATTTCAAGCATTTTCAGTTTTCACATCCATGGGCTTCTGTACATTTTTACTTTATTGTGACAGATCGAAGTAAATAATGTTAAACAAATTCATATTATCTAGATAAACTGCTACTGTCCAACATATATCAATTGCACTACAATAACAAACATGTATCAAAATGTACAAACTACCATTTGGTACCAAAATATCACAAAGACATACGTCAGCATAATTTCCATGTGTTTCTTTCGCTTTGGTTTTCCTTTTTGATGCTTTCTGCCACGTCTAGTGGTCTGTGGGCCTTGCCTGAAAAACAGGATAAAGTTATAAAAATCAATAATGAATGAAATGTGTGAGTTAAACTTAGTAGTTCACCTTCAAAATGAAAATTCTGTCATCATTTACACGTCATTTCAAACCTGTATGACTTTATTTCTTCTGCAGAACACAAAAGAAAAAAAATGCTGGTAACAGAACAGAACAGCAGAGCCCCCCATTCACTTCTATTGTAACCAATGCAAGTGAATGGGAGCTGTTAACAACATTCTTCAAAATATCTTTCGTGTTCTGCGGAAGAAAGAAAGTCAATCAGGTTTGAAATGACAAGAGGGTGAGTAGGCCTAAATGATGACGAACTACTCCTTTAAAGCTCTGTATATTCATAATTGCACACCAACCAAGTTATGTGTTACACACACTATGATCACATAAATGTAATTGTAACAATTCATATTTTTAATTAAGAGATATTTTAGATCTAGAGATGACTTTATTACATCTGAATTCGTGTGATTTCTTCGCCTCTTTCTGTTTGGAGCTCCTTAGGGGCCAGTGGCCTAATTAAGCAATAAAATAAATGTTCTGTTCCCTTTCCCAACAAAAGAGAGATTTTGACTCCCTTCCAACATTGCAAGACGTTGGGCAGCAAGACAACAAACACAGACGCACACACAAAGTATTTAAATGGGTCTCTTAGAAGTCAGAATGAACTATTTAGCATAGAAAAACATACAATCACAGGCCTTTCTAAGTTTCATACATAAACAACCCCTATCAATGAAGTTGTAGCTCCAACATCACTTTTATTTAATGATTTTCTTGTTTTTTAAAGATATAACCACAGAAAATCAGACACTTGACGCTACTTTAACTTGGCCGATAAGCGACCACCTAGCGACACCTTGGCAACCACATAGCAATGCCCTTAAACTCACTCAGCAACGCTCTGGCAACCATCCACAACCCCTTGGCATTGTGACAACAAGCTTCTTCCTATATTTTTACAAAAATTTCACAACATAAGGAAGTGTGAACTTGGGGAAGATTCATCTAAGATGCCAAATTAACACATTCCAGCCCAATGGATTCATTTGATTGAACTACTGTCTGTGACTACTGTCTCATCACAGTTCTGATAACAGCGTAGTTTAGAGTTTGTAAATGCAGTGATGAGGACACTACAATCCCAAGAGGAACCTGCTAAAATCTAGAGATGTATGTTAAGGGTATTTGAACAAACCCCTAAGTGCTCCTCTCACAGTTTGTGGTTTTAAAAAAAATGATGGATGCATCTCCTGCAACAGGTTAAAGACCCCAACACCTACAATTAAAGCCCAAATACAGTCAATTATAGGTACATGGCTACAGTAGCATCATGGCCAGGACCATAACCCAGATGTTTGGAGAAAATGGTTGCTGTTCAGTTTGACACCATAGTAAACCATTATCAGAGTAGGGCAGACTGAAATAACCCTTCTGCCTTTCACACACAATTAACCCAGCATGCAAACATCTCCATGGAGTTAATGTGTGTGTTTGTGCACAGTGGGGCAAAGGGAAGAGAAGGCAAATGCTGTTTACACTGTAGCCACCTCATAACATCATTTGCGGAACCTTCATCTCTTGCCCTTACACACATATAGATTCACACAAACATATAAAACTGGACTTTACCTGGTTGGTGCTGCATAAAAATGTTCTTTAAGCCTGTAAAGAAAAGCAAAAAGTAAGAGTTAAATAACAATCAAATATGCAATCAAAGAAAGATCCGTTTTTTCACACAAAGCCATACTCTAAAAAGTGACCATACTTCTAGTATTACACAAGTCCATAGAAAATAGAGATTCTGTCTTTATCTTTCACCCCCGTTTAAAACCTGTTCATGACTCATTTTTCTGTGCAACACAAAAGAAGATATTTTCAGAAATGTTTTGTGTCCATACAATGGAAGTCAAAGTTGTTTGGTTCCCAAGTTTGTCAAAATATCTTCTATAAAGAGCTTTCACTTTTGGGTGAACAATCCCCTCAAGTAACAAACTTTTGTGCTACTGACATGATACTGCAAGTTGTGTGAAAATATTTTGTATATGTTTTGTTATAATTTAAGCATTTAATAAAAGTCACCATTCTATTTTATTCATGTGCCTTCATAAACTTCCCCTTAACCTACAGACGACATCTTTGCATGGTGCAAATCTCGGCCGGAGCGCAGGACTATGTTGTCTGTCCAATCACAACGCTTCAAACTTCCAATCAATTCCCTAAAGAGCAAATCAAGCCCCACCCAACATTTTTCTTACGTCTGAAAACATAACACTTCACAAAACATCTCTATTTTAGAAGAAAACAACATTGCAACTTTCATTTTAATGCAGACTTCTAGACTCTTATGACTTGGCCCAGTAAGTAACACCTTTGCGACAAATAAGCACAGCTACCCAGAAACCAGAACACTTTAGGAACAGCATAGCAACACCCTGGCAACAACCTCTAACAAAAACGTATGTCATGGGTCCTTCTGAGAAACACGCTGTGACTCTGTGGAAGAGGAAAAGACTGTTTATTATCCCAGTTTGTGATTGACTATTAACACATTTACCATAAGATAATATTTTAAGCGGTTTTAAAGCATGATTTATATAATTATATAATTAACATAATTAAGCACAATAATCTGTTTTGATGCATGTAAACATGGTTTATATGTTTGGCTGGATGCCTGACTGTGCAGTCAGCGTGGGTGTTTAAGTAACTCAGGGTTGGTCAATGGGATGCCTGCTGTTGTGAGTTCAATCTGTATGGAGCAGATCAGTCATACAAAGCCGGGACAGAGGGACGGCCGCATGTAAATGCTCTTGCCGAATGCTTGGCTTCACCTCTTGCCCTTATCCGGACCCCCAAACTCTGAAAGGGTTTTTGAGGAGAACCTCACAATGACCCGATAAAGAGCTGATGTTGACAGCTCGGAAGACTGCCAAGGTTTGCCGGGGTCGTATCTTTCTGTGACTGCGCACAGGAAGAACTCCATCGGGAGATGCTGTCATCCCCCTGTGACAAACAGGGTGGAAGTGCATGTGTGTGTTGTGTGGGAGTTTTGAAAGCGTGAGGTCTCGGAAAGGTGTGTGTTTGCAACACACAAAACTACGTTCAGAAGTGCACTAAATCTGACAAGACCACAAATGTAAAATAGATGAATAGTAGAGTAAATTTGAACATTTTCTAAACCTTTTCTTTTAAGAATAAAGCTAAAGTATGCTGAGGAAGAGACTATTTATGTACATGTACATCTATCTTTGTGAAGAGCAGTTTGAGTTTTAGACCAGCGGAGTGAGAAGGGCTAAAGAGTAAAATGAGGACATTTTGTCCGGTTCTCACTTTCTGAGACCCCTTTAAAAGGTCAGTTGGAGGGTCAAGACTTGGTTTTAGAGTATAGGTTTTAATAAAGGTTGAGGGTAGTCTTAGACATCATGCCCACTGACTGTTCTTTAACGGTAACACAAAGCCGCCTGATGTAAAAAGTAAGCTGTCGTGTTTACAAAGGTTGCGATAAGAATTCATCACGATCGACTAAACGCTTAATTCTTTAAAGTAGGCGATGTTCACGGCAAAGAATAATAATCTAACGGGTAAAGGGTGTGCGTCAATGTATGTCTGCATAAAGATAATTGTGTGTTATGGTATATTCTATGGTACATCCCATGCTTGTGTGTGTGTGTACCCGCCTGTGTGTCTTACCTGCATTCACACTGGTTGTGTTCTGTAAAGGGCAGCTCCACCAGTTCATGCTTCATATACGAGGTCCTCATGAGCTGTAGAATACAAGCATTGTGGTTAGGAGTCAGTGATTACACACACACACAAACAATCTGTTCTGCATAGTAATGACTCAATCTTTTATCCTTCAATCTCTCTATACAGTACGTGACCAGGATCTAACTCGATCCATTACACTAGAGACTCAATCCATCCACTCTGAATATGTATACCCATGCTGTGTGTCCCGTGTGTGTGTCTAGTTGTTTTTCCCCCATACTGAGCATTTAGATTTGTGTGAGTATGATCGCCCCTTGCACAGTGTGTATTTTACTTGCAAATCAAAATTCCCCCTTGTTTTACTCACCCTCAAGGGATCCTGACTGAATATGGTTGTCTTCTTGATGAATAATGCAGTCGGAGTTATAATATCACATATCATTTTACTTCTAAGCAGTAGAATGGAAGTGAAATCTCTCTTTTGTCTTAAACTTGTGCTTCTCTGTGCGTGCGTGTGTGTCAGTGCGTGTGGACATGTGTTTTATGCTGTGGGTGTGTATGAACCTGTGTGCGTGTCTGTATTCCGTGTGTGTTCACTTCTTTTGTTTTAACTTGTATCACTTTAATGCTTTGCTTATATTTAATTAGTTTCATGTACAGCTGCTCTGTAACAATGAAAATTGTAAAAAGCGCAACATAAATAAAGTTGACTTGACGTGAATGGGTGTTGACTTTTTGAAGCTCCAAAAAGTGTATCCATCGATCAAAGAACTGCTGGACACGGCTCCGTGGTCTTAACAAAGGTCTTTTGAAGCGAATCGATGCCTTTGTTTAAATATCCATATTAACAAGGCTATTAACGTTGATGTCTAGCTTCTCCAACGCGCGTGACCAGAGACTTGTTTTTTTTTCGGAAGATGAAGCAGGCATGTCGTAAGTTCCGGTGAGGATAATGCATTTTTCGTTTTGTTTCAATATGATAGCGTCTACTCTGGCGGGAACTTATAACTCCGACTGCATTATTCTTCAGGAAGAAAACCATATTTAGTTAGGATGCCTTGAGGATGAGTTTAACATGGGGAAATTTTGATTTGCTAGGAAAGTATCCCTTCAACATAGTTAATGTCATATATATGCAGCTTGCTTATATCTGATTACATCTTTGAAGACAGAACGGATATGCATTTGTTTATATAGGGTCAAGCTGTGTGGTGTTGCACATGATAAGCAATGTGAGGTATGCGGTTGATAAGTGGGTTGTCGGTCTATCCATGTTGCATGTGTATGGAATGTGAGTTTTGACTTATACAAAATATACATGATCATATACAGTATGTGAGACACATTACAATCTTGGAGGTAAGTGTAACAATATATATATATATATATACAAAGTTTTATGTGAAGGTATGTATCAAAACTGACCATTTATAAACACTTTGTGTGTACGATGTTTATCTGATGTGCATGCGTGCAGTACATGTGTACATGTGGTAAGAGTGTCCATGACAAGCATTGGTTCAATGTGTTTGTGTGATATATGTGTGTTTACCTCCATAACGAGTGTGTGTGTCTTTGACGGCACACACTCCAGCGCTTCATCGGAGCAACAGCCTCCACAGCGGCGCAATGTTACACACGACGGCAAGAAAAGGTGATGCGTCTCCCACGGAAACTCCTGCCAAACCTCCACCAGCGTCTCTCTGGGATGACAGGCGCTTTTCTGATAGACATCCAACCACCTCACCACTAAAAGAGCCAGAAATTACAAAAGTAAGGGAAAAACTCTGAAATATAAATAACCAAGAAGAGTTATTTTATATCAAACCATAATATGAGCGTTTTAAGAGAAGAGAAGAAAATCATTTTATTATTATTTTTCTTTGTTCTGAAGTGAATTATCTGCATACTGGTCCTTAAGAAACCCAAAAATGATGGTCTGATAAACCTTAAATTTAACATTATTTTGGATGCAAACTAGTTACTGTTAGGCCTTCTCGATATGACTATAAACATAACATTTCATGCACTTTAGTGCCTTCTTCAGTTGCTTTTATGGATCACAATGTTGTTCATTTTTGCACTGGTGGAATTTTGTATTGACCAATCAGCATTCAGGACCAGAACTTAAATTATATAGTTCTCTCTTAAATTTGACAAAAACAATGTAGACAGAACAATAAAGACATGAATGCGAGTATACGTAAAGCAAACGTCAATACCTTCGCCAGATCTGTGGTCTTCTGTCGGCTTCCAGTGGTCTGACTAGAGGAAAGAACACAAAGACACAGCGTCAGACAAAACACACAGCAGGGACAATAACAAAAGCGTATGTTTGGCTGTGTGAAAGTCAAATCAATGGCTTATTCCGTCTTTAACAATATAAGGTTGGAAACATATACATTGTTGTTTTTCTCAATCAGCTGAGTGTGGATTTGTGCAAGATGAGCATAAAGATGGCAATGAGTACACAAACACGCCCCATACAGCGGGGTACGCACATGGAACAAGGTCACTGCTGAGGGAGAGTAGACTTTGCACCACCGTGCAAATGACACACACGTGCTTCCTAATGAGACTGTGTGGGAAGTTCTACGTGCATGTGTGACTATATACAATATTTAAGCTTTCACCCTAGCATATTGACAAAAAAAGAAATAAGTGTGTTTATTAAACCATATTTTTGTTGCACTGCACGGGAATTGAGGTTGTTCTGGAGCTTGTGTTCACTGCAAAAAATGCTTTTCTTACTTAGTCTTCTTCTCTTGTTTTCAGGTAAAATGTCTAAACATACTTGAATCAAGAAGCATTTTCTTGATAAGCAAACTGACCTTAGAAAATAAGTATTGTTTTTAGTAAAAAAATATGAAATTTAAGTGAATTTGTGCTTAAAACAAGGAATAAATCGGCCAGTGACTAAGTGAAGGTTAGTGAGGTTACTAAGTGAGTGACTAAGAAAAAGGTTAACCTTAATTCAAGATTATTTTCATTACCCCATTGGCAGATTTTATTGCTTGTTTTTAGTAAAATAAATGAAATTTCAGTGATTTTGTGCTTAAAACAAGACTTATTTTCTGAGGGTCATTTTGCTTATCAAGAAAATGCATCTTGCTTCAAGAATTTGTAGACATTTTTACTAGAAAACAAAAAAAAAAGACTAAGTTAGAAAGTCATATTTTGCAGTGTTGCAATAGAGAGTGCAGTCAGTCGCTTCTTGATAGACCTCCTGCCTCTGTGCCATTGTGAAATACTGCTGCCAGGTTCAGTGCTGGCAAAGGCCATTGGCACACACACATTACCTATCACTTTCTTTCTCTGAAACACACTTGAAATCTCAGCGTTGCCAGTTTTTCTGTGCAGTAGCAGTTGGCTTGATTTGGCTGCGTCAGCCCTCTCCAACTAAAAGCCCTCGAGTTTAAGCACCAGTCATCAGTTCGGCTGCTCTGCTCTCCCGCCACAATCCCCTCCACCTGCAGCCTGTGAGGTCAATCTGCCGTCTGAGAATTCATCCAAGGTTTAAACTAAAGTACAGGTATCAAACACTGGCTAGATCAGATTAAATCAGATTTACAGTGGGCTTCACAACTCTGAGACCACAACGATAACTGGGTTTGTTCAACTAAGCTAAACCATAGCGGCAAGAGTGGTCTTCAATGAACCGAAGAGAGCCGACGTCACTCCTCTCTTCATTAAGTTACATTTGCTCTCTATAGTCGCTCGCATCCTATTCAAAGCTCTGCTCATGCTCTACAAAACCACTGGTTTGGCATCCCCATAACTTCAGTCGCTAATACATACTTATGAACCCGCCACATCCATATCATTCCACAAATGTGGATCTGTTCCACATTTGTGGAATGATCTGGCCCCTGCTAAAAGATCAGCATATTCTGTAGCCAGCTTTAAGAATTGGCTGAAAACACATCTCTTCCTTCAACACCCGACCGATTAGTACTGACTTCTAGTTCTCACTCTTTCTATCCTTTAGAAAAAACCCAGCTATGTTTACTGCGGAAGTCTATATGAGACCATCAATATTAAAAACATATGCTGGGATTGCGATCAGGTTTGCACAAACTTTTGGAGTCCATGCCAGCTAGAATGCATGCTGTCATTAAAGCTAAAGCTAAACATTTTTTTGGACCCGCACTGTACATGCTTAACATGCAGATCATGATCGTGATCAGATATTGTTGTTTAGTTCCTGTGATGTATACATGTGGCAGCAGGTACCAACTTGCATGTGTGTGTGAGAGAGGGAGAGAGAGAGAGAGAGAGAGAGAGAGAGAGAGAGAGAGAGAGAGAGAGAGAGAGAGAGAGAGGTCACAGGGTAAGACATTTGAAGGTGATCAAGTTTAGGATGCACACCAAGATTTGTCTCTAAACAGAAGGGGACAGATGATGACATTTGTGCGTTGATAGGCTGCATCATTATGAAGACTGATAATATGCATCCATAACGCACAGCTCCGGCCACACGTAGACCGGCCACATACACCCACCGCTCACAAAAACGCAGACAGAGCCAATGCTAGCCTTCTGCTTTTTATATTTTACAACTCATAACCATGATTTAGCTCATAATAGGTGTCATATACTGGTCTGGTTCCAGTAATGTTGACAAAAATGTCTGCAAGTAACAACAAACAATCGTAGGAAATACGTGCGTCACACTGAGACCCAGAAAAAAGATTACAGTTTCTTATAATGTAATAAAAATAATGCATCTATAAATTAAAGTAAAACATTTCAAAATATGTTTTTATTCTTTAAATACTACAGTTACATCCCATCCTATAATGCATTTATGAAATATGATCACCATCACATGATAAGGCATAATATCACAATTACTAATTTATATTAATAATTACGCAAACATATTGGCCACGCCCCCAAATATTTGGTATCAAAGAAATGCTCGTGGGTTTTAAACAGTGACATGAGTTCTCTCGGACATATTAAAGAGAGCATACTTCCACTACAAAAGGAAAAAGATAATGATATACTAGGTTTAAGTCTGTAGGGCTTGAACACCTTTGCCATCATGCCAAACGTCAACGACCGTCAGGTTATTTCAACATGAAAACTCGTAAATGCTAAGAAGAGAGCTGTGAGCTCTATAAAATGCATTTCACAAGCAATATTTCTCAGTATGCTATATTAGCATAGGGCCTACTTGTTAAGTGGGTAATAAAATAATAAATCAAAGTTTTGAAATTAATCTAAGGCTTGAATAATGCTTGAAAGAGTAAAATATAAAAGTTGTCTATATATAGTTGTTTTGTTGAGCTGTCCATACGTTGCTGTTTTTATTATTGCATTATTAGTGTAATATGTGTTAATCTGTCTTTTTACACAATAGGATCATGTGTTTTGAAACATAAAAGGATGATAATTTTAACATAATAGGATAATGATTATTAAAGCATGATGTTCTTACCGGGGTCTTGGCACAGTGTGTAGGTATTCTAGCAAGTGAGACGAACTGAAACATTCCCAGAATAACTCGCAGGTTGATCCCCATTGTTTGAGTTCACCACGAAAAGTCAGAAATAGTTGCGAAAATGATATAACCGGTCCAACGTCCAGTCGCTATTTCTCTATGAATGATTATTCCCAAGTTTCACATCTGCCGAATCCAGACACGCAAACAGCGACAATTTACTGAGCAGGTTCTCAAAAAACAGCGCAATCGTCGTCCGTGTCATGGTTCACGAGAACGTTCAAAACCCAGGACCAAATTAAATAAATGAAGTTTTAGAGGCAAACGAAGACGAACAACAGGCTCATTAAGTATTAAGATCAGCCTCGTGCACGATATCCCGTCTCAAATAAGGTCGCATTCATTGTGAGTGTTTAAAATAAATCCTAATAAATCTGTTCATGTACAGAATAGTTTGCGTGCGCCGGGATGTTTCGCATTTTATTTACACCGGCTCGTTTCCATTAAAATTCCAGGAATCCAGTTACAATACGTCCTTATGATCCAGATAAAACATATCCGGTTATATTCTCATATATATATCCTCAATAAACGATGTTGCGTGCGTCCTGATGGTCCCTGTCTCTCCCGTCTGGCATGTTAGACTCGCTTTGTGCGGCGCATCCCGTGATACTGTAGGTCACCAGTGAAATCATGCCCACCAAAACCCCACGATGACGTTTGCGTTGACAAACACAAGACCCTTATATTTCTATTACGCACGACACACGCATGAGCTATGACGTAACTGTAATATGCACACTAGAATATTTATATGAAACGGGAATGAGGTAAGTGCTCCCTTAATAAGGTCGGTTCTCTTATTTGCCCTTCAGGACACAAGTAGAGAGACGCACACGCGCCGCAACTCTCGGTGCGCGTCACCGTGGAACTTTTCTTTTTTTTCCGCGACGCGCAGACTTTGCACGCGCGCAAACCAGCACAGGTGTAATGCTCGTGCATCCTGAGGAAAACAATTATTGACCGACTCGCACTGTCTATTTGTCAGAGTTTGTGTGTATGATGATGTTTTTGGGACGTCATCAATTAAAGTTATTAATTATATACATTTATTATAATAAAATGGATAGTTCTAGATACTGATGTATCAGTTTTCATCGTGTCAACGTACAACATATAAACGATTGACGTTACCTCTTTCTGAATCTTCCACTGTGATTGTTTGTGCATTAAAATATTGTTTTGTCCGAACGTTAATTTAGACTTAAACAAAGTCATTTAATTTACATTTCGCAGCAATTTAAGGTTTCCTGATAACTGTTAAATCTTTTTACAGAGCGAAGAAACGGGTGTGGAACCACCTGTTTACCTATGTGCTGTATGTATTAATGCGCAGCACCCATAGAAACCAACGTTTAACCGGGCACTATTTCTTCTTGCGGAAGGACGAAACTTAAAGGGGCCGCTCTCCAAAAAACAGTTAAAATAAAAGATGGACTAATACAAAATAAATATTATATACAATAAACTGATTTTTTCAACATTTGCTCACCCCGTGTCCTTTCAAACCTTTTTTCTGTGTGCACCAAGTGACGAAAGTGGGTGAAGTCCAATGTAAAGACTTACATCAAATATATAAATGAGTAAACATAAAATAAAGACACAACAAAAGCATTTAATTTAGTGCTGGTGCTTGTGGTACCTAAATAATGCCCAATGAAAATGTACCTACGGAGTTTTAACCCCCCCCTAAATAACCTTTTAACTACAGTATGTAGTACCTTTGGATAACACAAAAAGGCACATTGATGTGTGTCATCCTTTATTGCTTAACTATTTTTTACTTTGAGCACATTGGGTGTAAATTCTAAATAATTGAGTTAAAGAATCACTAAACTGGTCGGTTCAACTATAACAGGTCACATGAACCCTCCCCACTTAGCTCGCATTTGAAGACCCTCAACATCACCCACAGATATGTTTGGGTTACACGGAGCAAAAAAAAAAACCATATGTGGGCTGCAGGAATGCGGGCTGTTCTATCTCTCCTGAACGGCTTAGAGCAATAGATCTGACATCTGCAAAAAGCCCTTTCAGTGTTTAACCATCGGAAGAGGTTCTGGAAAACCCACTATGGTCAGGAGAGGTCCAGCCTTTACATGTTCAAATAAACAAAAATGGGCAAAGGTCATAAGATTTTGCTGCTGATAGTGTCGAGCGGTGGGCGATGTTGTTAGCATTTCTGTGAAAGATCACACAGCGCCCTGCAAGGGTTCAGTTTAGAACTGTCAGACTGACACGGGGGACACACTGAAACTGTCCCAGACTCATTCCTTAAAGTTGGTATCTTGAAGATCAGTCATGAACAGAGAGGAGCACCTGCATATGGGCCCATACGGTATCAGAAAACCACATCAGACGTCCCTAGACGTGGAGTCACAGAGAGAGGAGCCCAGATTGTCAACAAGCGCACAGGGTTCGGGAATGCAAGGCCTCCTTGAAATGCGCCCAACGCAGTGGACTCTAGAATGTCGTGGCAGCTTGTAGAATTTTGCAAGAAAGAAAGAACATTGTTTCAATCAGAGAAGATCTTTTGTTCACTAAAAAATAAATAAAAACTATGTTTGAAGATGTTCATCCTTGCCTGTGCAAAATGTGACACCACAGCGCTGGGAGTTGGGGGTTGCCTGATGGAGCCTTTTTCAAGGGGTAAACAAAAACAGTAGACACAAGCATATACATAAAGCTACAAGGAATTTATACGAGAAAAAAAACAAGAAACAGTTGTTAAACTATGATCCAGAGGTCATTTTATTACTTTTTACTGAAAGAAACAATGACGAAAGAGATATTAAGGCTCTCACACACGATCCCTTACAATTAAAAAAAGTCTGTTTATTGCAAGATATCCGTTTAACATCAAACTCTAAAATACTGAATTGTTTAAATAAGGCAACCGCTTGAATAAATTCTAACAATCCATTTCGAGTCTTAATCCAGGATCATAATTTATTAAAATCGTTTTGTTTAGCACACTCCTCGAGTACCACACAGATGCACGTGATCTATTTAACCAAAACACATTAATTCACAAAGTACCATGAACTTTCGGGCCGAAATAAGATTAATAGTTCGAAAATAACCAGCACCCGAAAAATGATTCCCTATAGTGTTGATGTGTTAGGTATACTTGCATGAGAACCCCCCCACACACAAACACGCACACTGAGCTTAACCGAGTGCACGATGTACAGTGTTTTCATGAACGACTTTATCAGGAATGCAATGTTTCCATAACACACCTTCCAGGTGCAGGTACAACGTCGCCTGTAAATGCAGGCAATACAGTAGATGTACATGTTTTTAACACCCGATGAAGAGCCACACAAACCTATAATCAGCCAGGTTTGTTTCGCTGTCACGGTGCAGACTATACGGTGACTAAAAGTAAGATCCCAAATGTTACCGCATTGCAAGAGAAAGCATGAATGGTTCCAGCTTCATTTTTGAGAATTTGTTAAAACCTATAAATTCAAAATATTTAATGTTCATCCATGCGATGGGTCGCATTTGGATCTGGTTGGCTTTCCTCATTTTACTTCTCCTCTCCGTTGCTGCTGGGGATCTTGAACTTCTCCAGGAACTCTGCGTGTTTCTGTCTTAAGATCTCCTGCTGTTTTTTTAAGCCGTTCACTCTGAGGAACAGAACAAACAGAAAGATGATTAAATAATGTAGATTATTACAATTTCTAAACTAAATGTGCGCAGTGGCTAAGGTGTTTTGGGTGTTCGCCAGGACACTGCTTAGCAACATTTATCTATGTTTGCTTACGAAACACCATAACTCTCAAAATCTGGCTGCGCTGAACTTATAATCATCAAACCGTGTCCCAAAACACCTCCACTAAAGTTTGATGATGTTTCTTCTCATGGTTTCAAAATCTACAATTTTGTTTTCAAGCCTCTGATCCACTTCCCCAGGCAACACGTGTAACTTCAAAGCGTTCCCACCTGGCTCTCTCTTTGGATTCGTTGTAGATCTCAGTGATGACTCTGTCTTTCTCATCCATGAAGTTATTATGGAACTCTTCCAGTTTCCTGCATGAAAGACAAACCCAGAGGTCAAAGGTGAGATGATTTACTGCCAACATATATATTTGGAGGGGGCAACAGACGTCCGTGAGGTGTCGACATAAATTTGCGATCACGTTAAAAAGGGCTCATGGGCATTGACAGGGAAGTTAAACATTGTCATTTTTCAAAACATTTCAAGCGCACTTCTGCAACACGTCAAGCGAGCTGTGTTTGTTTGGAGAAGATACTTAATTTCAGCCAAGGTGTAAAAACACTTTTTGCCGATACTGGAAAGCATAACTAAACATTGGGGATTATGGGAAACCAGTGGATACGCATTAGTGGGGGTTTTCTGGCATTGGGATGGACAAAATGTGTTTTAAAAACAAAAGAAAATTATCACATTTTCATCAGGAACCAAAGAAAAACAGAGAACATTTGTATTGTAGTTCATATAAACAGCTGCACAACACAGACTGTTATCAGCATTGAAACATTTTGAATATCTTTCATATCAATAAGGTGTCCAGTTCACATGTCACGCATATTGATGATGGTTATATGTGCAAATGAGATTGTGTATGTGTAAAGTCTCACCTGAACCCAAAGTAATGGGCAGAGAGACTGAGCAACATGGTGAGCAGGCAGTAGCCCACCAATCGCATGTTCCGTTTCTTTTTCTTTTCATAATCCTCAGCCGTGTTCTCCTGAGGCTGGGCCTGTCTGAACTGCTCCCAATATCGTATGTTCTCTGATGGCTCGGCACTGAGAGAGAGACAGACAGACGGGGAGTTATTTTTCAATAACACCAACTTTTAAGGATGCAATTAAATCATGATGAAATAGAACTAATTCTTAAGTTCTCAGTTTTGTTTCTCTGTACGTTTGATCACAGAGTTCACTGTGAACTTCTAAAAGGTCTGTAACAAGCGTTGGGTCACCTGGAGCTATACGTTGAGGTTCTGAAGGCTTGCCCTCCGACGTACGGGTTCCTCAGCCTGAGGTCATATTGCCGTCTGGAACCTTCTCTGCTCAGAACCCTGTAGGCCTCATTCAGCTGAACAAACTGACTGTGAAGACCAGCATTAGATAGGTCACTGTCTGGATGCATCTAAAGCAGAAAAAAAGAAGAGGGGAGAAGACAGTGAAGAGGAGAATGCTTTATGATCAGTTTTTTGCTAGATAGAAACAACTACAGGCTCAAAACAATGATATGGCACTTTGATGTACAAATTTGAAAAACTAAGGAACATGCGTTGCACAAAAATTATTTGGTGCCCCCAGTGTAAACATGAATTAACAGTCACAGCTTTGTGTATTCAAGGTACAGTTTGCATTTAATCAGTTTGTGCATTCCATAGGAATCGAAACATGACCTTGGTGTAGTTGAACTACAGAAATGTGTTTTGTAAATTTCACACCAGAATGTGTATTAGCTAGCATTATATTCCCGGTCCATGTGACCTAGATGATGTCAGCTGAAAATGAAAGCATCTATATGAACTTATAAAGTCAATAAACATTGGAATGGAAATGTAATGAATCTTCCAGCATAAGACCAAAGATACATTTTTTTATTTCATGTTGACTTAAATGATAAAATCACTGTATATCTCATATCTGGTGAATGGAACATGGCATGTCTCCTCATTGTGGCCATTTCACCTCTCTGCTCTCACTTGTTCTCTATGACATAAATCATAAAGCTTTTATCTGCTTGTGACTCGGAAACAAAGCGCCCGTATCCGTACCCTCATCTCCTCTCTCTCTCACACACGCACACTCACTTGTTTTTTTTCATAAAACTACTTACACAAAAAAATGTTACTCGCTTAAATACATTTAATTATTTGGCATGCACCAAAAACATGAAAACAGAAACACACAGCAAAAGCCTAAAAAGCTTGAAAACTGTAATAATATTTTTTTGTCTCTATCTTCATGATTTAATTTAATGAATAAAAATAGTAAAGCATTTAAAGAGAATACATAACTTCCTTGAACTATGTGAAGGCTCGATGAGTGGCACGGGAAAAATTTGAACTTCTGTTGACACAATTAACTAACCCAGTTGTATATCTCGTTATCGACAAGGTAGAACAATCACCTCAACTACTAAAGATAGTTTCGTAAAGAACTTGCCGGATCTGACTTCTCTAATAACCTTTCCAACGAATATAAAATTGCTCGATGACATGACCAGCAACATGGGCACTATTTTCTCTAATACATTAGAAGCGGTCGCACCTATGAAGTCAAAAAGGATAAATGAAAAGAACATAGCACCATGGTATGATAACACCACTCGCGCCCTAAAAAGAGAAACGCGTAAACTGGAGCGAAAATGGAAACAAACCCAATTAGAGGTCTTTAAAATTGCATGGAAAGAGAGTGCAAGCTGTTACAAAAAGGCACTAAAAGCAGCAAAAGCCGAGCACTTCCGTAACCTCATAGAAAATAACAAAAACAATCCAAGGTTTTTATTTAGTACAATTGCTAAATTAACAAACAAACAGACTCCACCTGACCTGGGTATTCCGCCGCACCTTGGTAGCAATGAATTCATGAAATTTTTTACAGAGAAAATCGAAATAATACGAGACAACATAGCTAAAACCAAACCTCCAAGTTTGTCGGAAGAATTAGTTTCAACCGTCACCCAAAAAGAAAAGCTAGAGTGTTTTTCTCCTATAAATCAGGAAGATTTAATTAAAATTATTGCAACATCCAAACCGACGACATGCTTATTAGACCCCATTCCGACTACTTTATTAAAAGAGTTACTACCTGCTGTAATTGAGCCCATTTGTAACATAATCAACTCGTCTATTAATCTAGGACATGTCCCAGGACCCTTTAAACTGGCTGTAATTAAGCCTCTTATCAAAAAACCAAATTTAGACCCAAATGAACTTGGAAGCTATAGACCGATTTCAAATCTCCCGTACTTGTCTAAAATACTAGAAAAAGTAGTGTCAACTCAACTGTGTACCTTCCTACAAAATAATGACATGCACGAAAAGTTTCAGTCTGGCTTTAGACCGCATCACAGCACTGAAACTGCGCTCGTTAGAATTACAAATGACCTTCTTATTGCTTCAGATAAAGGAAACATCTCACTCTTAGTCCTGCTTGACCTTAGTGCTGCTTTCGATACTGTAGACCATAAAATACTACTAGATCGTTTACACCATTATATCGGTATTCAGGGACAGGCACTGCAATGGTTCAGATCTTACTTAACAGACCGATATCAATACGTCCATTTAAATGGGAAATCGTCAAATCTTACGCAAGTCAATTATGGATTACCACAGGGATCGGTTTTAGGACCCTTGCTTTTCTCCATATACATGCTGCCCCTCGGCAACATTATTAGAAAACATGGAATTAGCTTCCACTGTTATGCAGATGATACTCAGCTATATATCTCATCAAGACCAGATGATTCCTTTAAGCTATCCAAACTGGCAGAGTGCATCGAGGACATAAAACATTGGATGACTAGTAATTTCCTCCTTTTAAACTCTAGCAAAACAGAAATATTACTTATAGCACCAAAATTAAGTAAACCGAATATCTCCGATTACAGCCTGCAAATTGAAAGCTGCACTGTTACTCCAACAAATACAGTTAAAGACCTAGGCGTTATATTAGACGGCAACCTGTCATTTAAAAATCACATCTCAAATATCACAAAAACAGCCTTCTTCCACCTTAGAAATGTTGCCAAATTACGAAATAGTTTATGTGTTGCAGACGCAGAAAAGCTTATTCATGCATTTGTGACCTCACGGCTTGACTATTGTAATGCTCTACTTAGTGGTTGTCCTGTATCATCGATAAACAAACTACAGTTAGTTCAGAATGCAGCTGCCAGAGTTCTTACTAGGTCAAGAAAATACGATCACATAACCCCAGTTTTATCATCGCTTCACTGGCTACCCATTAAGTATCGCATTGATTTTAAAATTATTTTAATTACTTACAAAGCCCTGAACGGTTTAGCACCTACTTACTTAACCGAGCTTTTATCACGTTACAACCCATCACGCTCGCTGAGATCTCAAAACTTAGGACTTTTGACAATACCTAGAATAACAAAATCCACCAAAGGTGGACGAGCTTTCTCATACATAGCACCTAAACTCTGGAATAGCCTTCCTGATACTATTCGAGGGTCAGACACACTCTCCCAATTTAAATCTAGATTAAAGACACATCTTTTCAGCCAAGCTTTCACTTAATGCATAGTTAATGAACAGCAGCTACGCTAATTATTCTCTTTATTCTCTTTCCGCCTCTGCCTCGGGATGCCCATCCCGAGGTAGGAAGAAGTTCCACCATGTCCAGACGACCGACAGATGCCCATCCCGAGGTAGGAAGAAGTTCCACCATGTCCAGACGACCGACAGATGCCCATCCCCAATTTGAGATTACACCAGATACAGCTGCAGACTGACTGACCATCCCAGCTCCATCTAAGGCAATTCCACCATCTGCCAAGAGAAATATGACCATCGGACCATCCCAGCTCAGACCACTACATCCCCAACCAAGAGCAAAGACGGACTATTTGTCTTATTAATGCTGAAGTTACAATATTTGGTATTAAATGCTAAACTAAAATCACATGTCACCAGTCTGAGTGCAGCTATGACACGTCAGAGGGGATCTGGCCCTCCCGGTTGAGCCTGGTTTCTCCCGAGGTTTTTTTCTCCATTAATCAATCATTGGAGTTTGGGTTCCTCGCCACAGCAGGGCAGTGTTGGCCTGCTCACCGGGAGACTGCATTCATTCATTTATTTATTTAGAAATTAGATGTTATTTATTAGAATGAACTTACTCGTTGTATAAATACCATGCACTGTGCTGTGTTTTAACTTTTCTGTTTTTCCTGTTTGCCCCTGTAAAGCTGCTTTGAAACAATACACATTGTGAAAAGCGCTATATAAATAAACTTGAATTGAATTGACAATTCTCTCTCTCAACGGCTCTAGTCTTAAAGTCTTGTGAACCGGAAGTTGCGATCATTTTTACTTCCGTATTTTGACACATTTCCGAGTGACAGATTTTAACTAAAGATTATGAGGGCACACACATTTTAAAAAGAGAATGACCCACACTGATAAACTATTTACAATAAATGCTGCAATATTTCATGAAAAAATAGCCATTGTAATTTTTTACTTCACTTGGACTTTAAGTAAGTAATAATTAAACCTCTAGCAGAAGTATTTTAAATGCCACGAACAAGTGCATTGTTACTTATAATACAGTATCCGATCAAATGCGTACTTTCAAATGTGTGCAAATAACACTATAAATATAAATTACTGAACTCATGTTGATGTAAATTAACGCTGTCAGTCCGTCAGTCTTCTCTTCATTTCTGCCATTTAACGGGCAGACAAACAAAGTTAATCAAAGGTTTTCCTGACAGTCAGAAACAAACCTTTTTGGACTTGTCGAAAAAGGCGTTCTTAATTTGATCCAGCGAGGCGTCCGGTTTCACTCCAAGAAGGTCATAGTAATTCGCTGATGACCTATTCATTCCCAAAAGAGAGGTGAAACATTACTTTAAAATATAATAAATTGCTGCAGCACAAAAAGAATAAGCAAATCGCATTAAGCCAAATTGATCAAAAATGAGCCATTGGACATCTGTTTGAGAAATGAAACTTGCTACAGTCATTGGTAAATTTGTATTCATGATTGAATAGTTATTGTAAATCTGTTTGGTCTGTGTATTCCATAGATGAATATATTTCTTTGTGATACCTGTGGACAGCAGACAGTGAGATCAGCCGCTGGGAACCTTTACAGAACCACAGACAATTCTGACAGAAACGCAGCTGAGCTTCCAACTGCATGATGGTCCTTCAGAAATCAACTTAGTACAGATGAGAATCTAATGTACAGAGGAGAGATATGTTAATGGTGATAACAGAATAAGACCATAAAGCAGTTTTGCTTGTGTGTGTTGTGTTTAAATGGCGCTTGATCATGTCGAGTGCACATTTTGTCTGGTGGAGATTCAGACAGACGCATGTTTCACTGGGATGAAGCTTGTTTGTGTTCAGTTTGTGTGAAGCTTTATCCTACTCAATGCACATTTTGTTTGAGTAAGGTTTTATCATGTTCAGTGCATGTTTTGTTAGAGTGATGCTTTTCACGCTGATTTCATGTTGTGTTATGCCGAGTGCATACCGCTCAGCAGGGTCCCATTGAAATGCAGCCTGTCAGCAGCTCAGGAACTCCTGAATTTACACAAGAGATTACACACACAGTGTTAAAATCAAGATTTAGGGCTCCCTTTAAAATGCAATGTTCCTGAATAGTTTTTCTCATAACTATTAAATGCATTCAAATGTAGTCATGTGTAGATCTATGCAATCCCATTATGAAGCTGCTTTCTCACACAACTGATCCCCAGAATTGTTTTTCAGGATTTTAAAATGATTGTTAAAACATTAGACAAACAGGGACCACACAAGTTATGTGCAGTGCACCTGTTTCCTGTCTTACCATCACATAAACATTATAAACCCAGACAACAACTCTAATGTAAATCAATGACCAGAGCATTAAAAAAACGAATTAATGACAAAAACATCTAGCAAATGTTTTAGACAGTAACTTTGGGCACAAACTCTCTCTAGCGATAGGCTGTCAGCTGAGTTAGTTCGAACAAACAGCAACTTTAGTTAGCTTGCAGCTAATGCAGTCATTCTACAAATATTGAAATTATATTTCTATCTACGACCAAATTGACACCGTACCAAAACGATAAAAATGTTAACAGATTTTTTTTGATTGTTGTTTTTTTACTTTGTGCCGAAAAATCCCACTTTCCAAACCAACATGCTATTGTTAGCTTAGCTGCAGCGCTAAACCAACAACAAAGTCACGCGACGCAATTGCTTACCACATAACGTAACGTTAAATACTGAAGAAGCGCGGTGTGAATCTCATCTCAGAGTAATAATTCATAGGATTAATGTCATATAATCATGTCACCTCAGAGACAGACACAAACCAGTCTGCTGTACTGGTCCTTGGTGCTTTCATAACACTTCAAACTGGCATGTTACATAAAGGACAAAGTGTATCATTTTACACATCAGCTGGAAGACAAAAGCGTCCAATGGAAAGTATTGCGCCCTCCAAAATACAACAATGTAGCCTACTACAGTAAAACTTTTTATATTTTATTTATTTATAATTTTATATAGACCATACATCAAAATAAGAGTAATATATTATGAAAGCTTCTCATATTGTTTTATGTTATGTCACATGAATTTATTATGCTTTACAAAATCTGCCACAATGTTCATTTTAAATACTTGTAATATAAAATAGAGGAATATTATAGAACAACATTGTATATTTCTGAATCGTGGTATTATTCAACATACACTGTAAACAGTCTTTTATTTGTCCTGATGTTATATCCAGTGTGACTCTCTGTACTGTATTTGAAGTCAGCACAATCCGATAAGTACTCACGTACAGAATATTTTGCGTCCGCAGGTCTGAAGGAACATCAGGTATCATGAACATGTCAAACATCAGCAGCAATATTTAATTTGCAGGAGACTTTAGGAAACAAACATAAATGAACGAGTTTGCAAATGCAAAAACGTTCAGTTCTTTCAGTGTTCTCGGAGGACAAATGTCAATAATTTATTTCTGTCATCCTGTTGGATTCCAGTGTTATGATGAAAGACTCTCCACCTTCAAAACGAAAGAATGAGATATGAATTCTATAATTTTGAAAAAAAGGCTTAAGAATTGAATTCAAATTTAAATACAGTGACATTTATAACGTGTCGCATGCTTCAGTGCATGCATGACATCAGGTTACGTCACTACTGACCTCACAGAAAGAAGGAAAATGATTATCGAGAATGTATGCAGCTCTGACACGCTGTTCTGCTTCACTGTTATACTGAATCGCCTCCAGTAGAGGAACACCATTCAACCTTCTTAACTCCTCAATCACCTGTCAAATGCACAAGAGCATCAGTTAAAGGGATACTTCACCCAAAAATGAAAATTCTGTCATCATTTACTCACATTCGAGTTGTTGCAAATATGTGTACATTTCTTGTTTCTGATGAACATAGAGAAACATATTTGGAAGAATGGTTATAACCAAACAGATTGATTACTCCCTTGACTACCATAGTAGGAGAAAATACAATGGTAGTCAAAAGTGCCATAGTTTTAGGTTTGTTGTCCTACATTCTTATAAACGTCTTCTTTTGTGTTCAACAAAACAAAACGAAAATATATTATTGGTAATTAATTGGGGCAAAATCTGTCTGGTTATAAGCATTATTTTGCAAATATCTTTATCTTTATACAGATTTGGAACTACTTGAAGGTGAGTAAATGATGACATTTTTGGGTGAAGTATCCCTTTAACCGCAGTTGTTGAACGACTGTGACCGAGCTCTTCTTAAGAGTAATTAGATGTGCCTTAAGTGTGATCTGTTTACCTGTGGGCTGCTGGATACCAACATGTATAACACTTCCAGGCTCAGAGTAACCACCTCCGGCTCAGCCATTTTGAGGGTGAAACAAAGACCATTGAGCACCCCCGCTTGAGTTAACCGAACACAGTATTCGGGGCCGTAATGAGCGATGTTAGCCAGAACTCTCAGCACCTTTTACAAACAGAAACATGCTGGAAGAGATTAGGTTAACCTAACTTCGGGTACAGTATGTTACTAAAATGAACATGTTGACCAGGGTAAAGAGATGAATAAAAACAGATATCTTTTCAAAAGGATAGGCTTAAAAATAGTCATTTAAATATATTTTTCTTCATTAACACATAAGTGCAAAATTGTAGTAAATAAAGCTGATGACTGTGCCTACCATTAAATTTATTCCTTTAGCGAAGGACAGAAGATTAATCAACATAGGAACCAGGTTAAGAAGCAGGAGAGCAGAGCAGAATCCACTAGAACTGGCTAGAAATAAAGTATCAACAATATTAAAAAATGTGCCAGCAGATATACAGTGAATGTGCAGATGAGAGCAAGTAGAAAATGACAAAATCACCTTTTATTTTTTCTTGGATGTCATGATTTGTGCTTTTAAAACAATAGAACTGACACAAGAAGCTGTGCAATTCAAACATGTGCTTACCGGTGAGGTTGTTGAGCACCCACAGGCTCTCTCTGCTCAGTCCCGCGTGAGACTGAAGATAAGCCTGACTAAAGACACACAGGGCACCGAGGAGACGTGTGTCCTCCGGCATTACATCACACCCTCCACTGACCAGCAGGTTACCAAGGCAACGGAGGAGAGGCCAAATGAGCTGCAGAGCAAAAGCCAAAGTCAGAAAATCAAAAAGAGAACCAGGTGCGACTTATCAGAAAGGAACTTTCTCAGATGAGAATATCTTTATTTCTGTTTCTATTTTAATTCTAAAATTCTAAAATAATTTTACAATTATTTTAATTGTAAAATTGCATGGTACAGGATGTTGCTTTGCAATAGCTTACCAATTCCATCCCATCCTCAAGGTTTCCTTTAGCAACAGTGCCCCCTAGTGTTATTAACACAGCAGCACACTGTGAGAGGACCCCTTGTGTTACCAGCACCATGTTATGCACATTACTGCAAATGTGCAAAGCAGAACATCAAGTCACATTTTAGCTGAGTAATAACTCCTCTGGCCTATTTGTTTTAGATAAAATTAATTTCAATATAGTTTGTATTTTTTGTTTATTTATAGGTAAAACAAATGTAAACATTGTATCTTTATTGTCAAACTATCAGTAGGATAGTTATGTATGTCAGTATATATGTAGCACCGTGGTCCTGTTAGGCACGACCTTTCATTCCACTGTAGCGGAATGACAATAAAGCTCAAACTGAACTGAACAATAAGTTCAAAAGAGAAATCATGTTGTCTAAATATAACAACACACACATTTAAAACCAACACGCCATTGACACTGTTAGAATTTCTGCCACACCTGCTAACTAAATAGTGTAAACACCACGCACACTCAATTGCGGGTCCAAAACCAAACTCATGATCTGGAATCAGCGCTGAGATCAAATCCAACATTACTCCTGAATCTTCAACAGCTCTGAGGAGGAAGTCAGACAAAGCCAGGCAATGCAATACACAGATTAAATCTGTCATGTGATAATAACCGTTTTTTAACAAGTACTATTTCTAGGGTGCCAAAAATGAGTTTGAACCACCTAGTTTAAACAAACATTAAACAAACAATACATGTTGGTTCCTTACGGTATGATTTTATCAGTAGCTTCATCTGCCTGCAACAACTGAGACAGAGCAAACCCAGCAGCCTCTACTACAGCCAGACTATACCTCTGATTCTGAAACAGGGAAGAAGAATTTATTAAATATCACAGCACCTATCAAGAACATGCTAAGGTAATATTTTTATGTTATAAAAACATATACATATAAAAGCAATATATAATATATAAATAATAAATAATAGATATTTGTTTGTGCTATTATTGATTCATTAGGTAGGATATATATTCTAAGAATATTAATCTATAATATTTATAATGACTTTAGAATCATAAAATGAATGAGATACAATACCTATTAAAATCAGCATTCATATAAAAGTATTGTGAGGCAAATCTTATTAATTTACAAAAACATGTTAATATTTAACAATATTATATATCATTAAAAATTTGTTTGCAGATCATGGTAGTATAATGCCTCAGAATACTTTTAAATTATTCATGATTTCAAGCAAAAATACTCGTTTTATGATTCTAATTTTAAAAGTCATTGGAAATAAAAATGTTTTTCTTTCCCAGACATGTTTTTCAATGATTCCCCCAATTATCATGCATACAGTGACCATTGTAAGTCCATATTTGCTGATTTTTTTAATGGACCATACAGTAAGGACGTAGTAAGATACAAACATGTTAAAATGTGACAGCTAACAATTGGTTAATTAGTTAAATTTCTTACTTGAATGCAGCTCGCCAAGCCTGAAATTATTCCCTGAGCCAGAAGCTTCTCTCTAACTAAACTGCTGTCGGCACACAGGTTTCCCAGCGTGTATAAACAGGTTTCCTAGAAAAAAGACAAAATAGAAATGAAAAGTGGATAAAGCTCGATGATGTTCCTCTGATATTGACTATACAGTCACTGACCATTAGCTTAGGGCTCTGACTGGACAGATATGTGAGGAGGTACGGGCCAGCAGACAGACATGCTTGACCAACGCTAGGATGGGGAGAGTGAGACAGCTCATGAAGACAGCGTGCAGCCTCCAGCTGGCACTGGGCATTATGACCACTGAGCTGCCCGACCAACATGTGCATGCTATTCTCTGACCTGTAGATAAACAAACACATGTAAATTGTGGCAATCTGAAATACACTGAAATGTCAAACCTAAGTAAAAGATCAAGGGAGGTCATACTTAATGAAAGTGAGTTGGGTGTCTGGGTTTCTAAGAGCTTTTCTTAGAGATGCGAGACGACTTGCTTTTTCCTCACCACCACGCAGGACTCCACATATCATCTCTCTCACCTAATGTCACATACACAATAAATACATCAGCTTGTCAGTAGAGGAACATACGTCCTCCTATTCCATACATGCTGTACACGGTATAGTAGAGAAACAAACCTGTTCAGCTGACAAGTGAGGAGCAGAGCTTGTCTCCATTGAGTCTTCATCTTCCTCTTCATTCTGTAACAGTCTTTTACTGGTAAGCTCTCTGTCTCTCCTCGCCTGTCTGAGAACTATTATGAAGAAATACATGTTCACGTTACATCACGTCGGCTGCATTAACATATTAAAAAAACAACACTTAACTTAGATGCAACATTGCATGTAAAAAAGCTCACCATACACACATGCTTTTCTCAACAGGACACACACATGCACACAAACCTTTCTCAAATTCTCGTTTCTTCTGTTTGAACTCCTCCAAATCATTTGCAGATCGACTTGCTTTATGACGGATTGTTTTCAGTCTCCACATTTTCTATGAATTCTAAAACTATATTTTAATGAAACATTTTAACATCGCTTAATTTCAAAATAGAAATGCAAGGCAAAGAAAATCGTCAACTTTTAATCACACACATTCGCTTGACATCAGGGCCTGCGTCGCAACGGACCGCGAACGTGAACTCTGACAGCGATCTTTTAAAATAAAAGTGCAATCTTCACCGATTGTCTTTTGTTTATGTAAGTGTTGTATATCCAAAGTTGAAAAAATCTTAAATACATTAATCTAGAGAGTAGACGGTTTATAATTAATAGTTTTAATAATCGTTTTAGGTGGTTTAGGTGCTTTTATTCTGAAATATTTCATCGCCGTAGTTCTCACACCGCTTTCACTCTCTGTTGCAACTTGCTTCACGAATCTGAGAAGAAGGTTTAAGGAAACGTTCGCAATTTATCTCAATGCCATTAGTTAAAAAACTAAGATTACACTTAGAGTTTCACATACAGCTTCTAGGTAGGTGACTACGGGAAATGTGGGTTTTACCATACAGACAAATAAAGACGTTAGAGTCTTTTATTTATCCAAACCAACACAGCATGGGTGCCACATGTTAATGCAGCATGCTATCATTAGCGATGTGTCAAGTAACCTAAATATTTTCATTATACACTTTTTATTGATCGGTGATAATTGTTTTGTCATTTTGCCCAGAGATGAGAAACGTTGCTATGTGTTTAATTTGTAATTTTGTGAAGTCAATTGAAAACCACACAGTATTCTGCGTGACGTAATGGTTCTTAAATTTAACTTCTCGTTGTTTTTAAGGCGATACAAACTTAAGATACTTACATCCACCATGTCAAAGGCAACCAAACGCAAGCATGTAGTGAATGAAGCTCTGGGGGAGTATGTCACACCCACTGAAGACCAGCAAATTATGAGGGTACAGTACAGTATAAAAACTAAATTTTGGCAATTGTGAAGGGTTGAGAAGCTTTAAAGTGTAATTTATTATATCACAGGTCGTGGGTAGTAATGGCAACAATCTCCATGAGGCTGCGACTGACAGTGGTGAGCAGTTCCTGCTCAGCATGCCAACAAAGTTTCGCAAGAACCTCTGGATCAAACGAGGTTTGTTTTTGATTGTCTTTTCTAGACAGTTCTGTTTACTAAAAGTTTTTCACATTTTTTTTACCGTTTCTCTTTGTTAGGAGACTTTGTCATCGTTGATCCCATTAAAGAAGGAGGTAAAGTGAAGGGAGAAATTAGTTTCATACTTTACAGGGACAACATCCAATATATGAGGAAACTCGGTATCTGGTGAGGCTGTTGCACAACTTTGGAAAAAAACGTGTAAATAAATGTTTTGGCCTCGAGTTGTAACAACAACATTTTCTCACATCACGCAGGCCAAAAGGATTCCAGGAATCTGACACATCTTCTGAGAAGAACAAAGGAACGCGGAAAATTCCCAGTGAAGAAAAAACCGAGCTGGAAGTGCCTGACAGTGACTCTGAGAACGATGACAGCGATCTGTTTGTGAACACTAATCGTGCCACTGTCCTCTACAGCGAGAGTGAGGACGATGATGATGATGATGAGGAGTGTGATGGGACCAAAGGAAAAAGTTTGTAGATGGAGTGAAAAGAACAAAACTGCAAAATACTTTATCTTATACTGGACGATGATTTACAAAGACCAAGAGCACCTTTTTTGTAACAGACCTTGATTGAGCTTTAATACCCGGACAAACCACACTGATGCCTGAGACTGAACTGAATTTCAGGGCTGTAATTGTTTCAAATGATTCCTCTCCGATGGCATTCAGAAGCTAGTTAAGTGTTCTCAGAAGGAATTATTCTTAATTAGTGTCCTTATTTTCCTTCTGGTGAAATGAAACGTTTTGTATGTCATTATATTTGTAAATAGTGAATTGCAATAAAGTTTGGTTTGTAAGCTATACCCACACTTGTCAACCACAAACACGTGATCAGAATGACACGTATAGAATCTAGAACAAAAAGACCATAATGAAATTTGCATTGTGGGGTTGGTTTAAATGACGTACATTACAAACCCAAATTCACATTATTAAAATTAAATTGTATTGTTTGGCACAATTATACATTTTCATGACGTAATTGTCGAAATGCAAAGACACCTTTTATTGTTATTAAAATAGTCTTTATTTGCTTAATCCAATACTTTTCTTTTGATGTAAAATATGAGATAACTTGTTGTTCACCCAGTAATATAGATTTATAAACACGAATGTTTTCATACTAAAAGAGGAGCAATTACCAACTCTTGTATTTTCTTTTCTCCTCAAAAGTACAAATGCACATTTTTTAAATGGTGTTTCAGTGAAAAAGAGAAACATTACAAAAATGTTAAAGGGCAGTTTACCCAGAAACTAAAATTATGTCAAACCTTTTGTCATTTTAAACCTATATTACTTTCTTTTGCAGATATTTTAAATAATGTTGGGAACAGAAAATCGATGGTACCCATTGACTTGCATTGGTTTTATGTACATACTATAAAAGTGAATGGGTACCTTCGTTTTGTGGTTTACAACTTTATCTTTTTCTGTGTTCTGCTGAAGAAAGAATGTTAAAATCGTTTGAAATGTCAAGACGGTGAGCTACCCTTTAAAGCACTGTGCAAAACAACCAACCTTTTTCAAACTCGTATAAAACATCCTACAATGCATTATAGTAGATAAGTGTTTCAGTCAGAAACAGTCTAAATCTCTGTTCAAACAAAAAGAGACCAACGATGAGAAGCTGAGTTTCTCTCCTGAGGAGTTGAAAGTCATCAAACACTGTCTGTACAAACTTGTCATATGAGAACTTGTTTCGTCATAACTGAGAAAACCTGTTAAAGCAGTGCTGCAATGATGTGTCATGCATTCTGACGTCTTTATAATGTTAATCCTGCTGTCTTCTCATGCTAAACATGGTCCACCTTGGCAAAATACGAGTTGGGTGTATTACATAGTATTTCTGTGCTCAATACACTCCCCCAGAGACCGTGCAGGTTTCGAAAAGTTTTATTCGAACATATAAAAATGTTTTGTAACAATGTTTCTAAGTCCCTTATTGGACAATTCTCCCAGGAAAGCATGCGGCATCAAGGAGAGCAGGAGAAGGAGAATGCGCAGACGTCACTTTCACTTGTGTGCAGGAGAGAGAGAGAGCATATGTTCGTGAAGATCAGGTGTTTGTTTGTTCACTGCATTTGGGTGATAAATGTTATATAAATGGTGGAAAAACGCTGGATTTGGAGATTGTTTGAAACTGATATATGGAGCCATCCCAGCGCTAGAAGATGCCAGACATGAACCGCATGCGGTGAGTAAAACTCATGTCTGTGTTCTGTTGACAACGTGATTTAGTTCAGTCTATCCCTTCCCCCCCACCCGTACGCGCCATGCAGCTGTATCTATCTTTTGTAAATATGATCAAACTTAATACTCTTCGAAGATACAACGTTTGAAATACTACTATATGGGTACTCATGATTATTATGAGATTGGCAGAAACTGAGTGTGTTAGAGCCGATTTAAGAACAGCCTTAAGGGACTCTAGGTTTGACTCTCAGCGTTGTGTTTCTGCATTCAGGGCTGGGTGTTGATGTTTCCGTCCAGAGCTGGAACATGTCAGTTGGGCTGCACTTGTGGACCAGGAGGATGGTGTGGTTTGCACAGGGATCTTTAGGTTCATCTTCTGGAAAGCCAAATGTGAGGAAGGCAGGATGGTTAATAGGTGGGACGCCCAGTCTCTGCAGGCACATGCCCAGATAGACATCATCAATGGGAAAGAGATGAACCCTCTGTGACACCTCAAAGAGTTTATGGGCCAGGGAACCGGAATACACCACGCCTCCTCCACCTGGATATGTTGGGTACAGCCCTTTGTAGAAGCTTTTTGGGACATAATACTTTGTTTCCTTCATCCGCAAAGGCGCTGCGTTTCTTATCACATCACCTACAACAAACTGCTTCATGTTTGATTGTGTAGATCTTTTCGTAGTCGTTCCAGTCTTCTCCTCCTCGCCCTGCAGATAGTCCAGGATAGCCGGCGTCCTGACAAACACATCATCATCACCCTTAAATATGAAACGGGCATGTGGACAGCGGCCTGAGAACCACTCCCAGAACAACACATCCTTTAGAGTGAGATTAAAGAAAGTGTCTGTGAAATCCCATTGGATGATGTCACCGAATATCTTACTCTCAAGTTTTAATTTATTTTCAGATTGCGAGTCATTGGACGTCCCCAAAAGGAAAACCCTGCGAACACGCCCCCCTTCCTTCTCCCATCCCTTCACCCTTCCCGATCGCCCCCAAGTCTGTCTAATCGCCTCCCGGTTCTCAAAGTTTGCGCTTTGAGATTTGATGGCCAGGAGCAACATCGGAGTCTTTGCAAGGGGCCCGTGGTCACAAACATCTCGAGGCTCCAGGATCAGTGGATAGTCTCGACAGTGCATAGACATGACAAAATCTTTCATCTGGGTGGAAAACGTTTCGTAATCTGGCATTATATTGAGAATCTCATAATCTGGAGAACAGGATCCAGAACTTCTCCAAATGGATCTTTCCGTATCATTAGGAGTGCTGCTGTGGTTTACAGAATCAATCAGTGCTGGCTTTAGGATTGGGTTGTTTCGCCGGTCTTCGATGTGCTGGATAAAGTTCCACAGTGCTCCACTATCGAGTTCGTTTCTCCAAAATACCTTTTCTGGGAGAGGAGCCAGATCTTTAGACAATCTCAGCCCAGTGGCAATGAAGCGTGTGGGTAGCAAATGTGTAATGGACGTGCCGTGTTTCATGGTATAGGTCACAGCCAATGACACATAGATGTACACTGGGATAAGCACAAAGCACGGCGAGCAGATGAACATGAACCGGCGATGATATCGACACAGACGTGAAGCCATACACTGTGAAAAGACAAATTATTCAAGAATTAAAAAAGCTTTTTATAATTATTTGTTACACTGGTCTTTTAAGGCGTCATTAGAAATTGTCATTCAGATTGCATCAATTATCACAGATTATTTAGTACATTATGGTATTAATTTGGTACAAACCTACCATGGTAATCATGGTATTTGGGCTAAACTAGGATTAAGTGTATTATATTTATTATATAAAATATTATATCGTTTAGTCAGAAGAACAATGATGCAGTGAAGATAAGACTAAGCATACTGCCTTACAGCATAACACAATTCAGGTCAAGACAAGATTTATTTAATGTGGTAGATGTTTTGTTTGTTTCTTTTGTTTTTTTGTTAATGAGTACTATAAATTGTTACAAGGTATAACAAGATGTTTATTTTCTATAAATTGAATGTCGTATCTATTAAAAGAGGCAAAAACTCTAACTTGAATAGTACCCTAAAGACAGTCTCCATTTGAATTCAGCCATATAGGCAATATAAACATATTGATAAAAATCTTTGTGTCAACCGATATGACAGATAAAGCCAGTTAATATGACAGATGTAGTCAAACTTTAAATGGGTAATTTTGACACATGGCCCACTTTAGCTGACATCACCATGTTTCTTTGTGAAATTAACCGCATAAAAATGATTTAGGAAAACCATTATATACTTATCTATACAGTATCCAAACGCGACATGCAACAATAACTAAACGACAATAATTCGTTTCAAAATCTTGCTGAGTGTATGTTGAGTGTAATCTTTGTATTTTAAAAGACGTCTTTAAAATGATGAAATTCTGATTTACCATGTTTCTGGTGATGAATTTTCTGACTTTAAATTTCGCCATACCATAATACCTATAGTGTAGAAACGCGGAGCTAAAATACTAAATCAAATGGAGGAATCTGATATATGACATTTGTCTCCGAACAAATCAAACAAATAAATAAAATCCACTCGGTTGGATGGTAGAATCTCCTGTACCTCGCGCACAGCGCGTGAAGTGGCTGCATGTATACAGGTGTCGAACAGGTGAATGTGTAAGCCACGCCCACCATTCGCAAGTCAAATGAAGCATTTAGCCGTGACGCGGAGAAAGGGGATTTACTTTTTTTTACTTAATCAAAATCGTGGCTATTACTCAAAGATATATCATATCTGGGACATTTGTCACATTATAGGAATCTGCCATTGGATACCTATATGCTTTTCAGCAAAACGGAATATGTGAAAGCTTTGTTTAGGTCAACATAAACTGTAATTGTTCAGGTAACACAGTTCAACTTAGCTAAATATCTTCATTATGGTTGTTACATGGTTTTATTGTGTTTATTTGCTTACCAACATTTTGAAAACAAAATAACACTTTACAATAAGGTGCTATTTGTTAACAATTAGTTAATGCATTAGCTAACATGATCTATCAATGATCAATTATTTTACAGCATTTATTCATTTGTTTATTTCAGCATTTACTAAAACATTTTTTTTAATTTGATTAAGCATAAATTAATGCACAATTAACAAACACGAATAATTGAATTGAGATTATCTAACATATAGAAGGATTAATAAATGCTGTAAAACAACATTATTGATTTGTATCTAAGCTAGTTTATTCACTACTGTTAACAAATAGGACCTTATTGTATTAAGTGTTATTAATATTTTTTTATTGAAATTAGATCTGTAGGTCACAGATCTTACAGTTTCTCTCTAGTTTTGAACTAGGAACATAAAAAAAGAAACAACATGCAAGTGAATTTTTATAAGCTTATCTTAACTATTTATCATGACAATATAAGCACACTTTTATGTGTAACATGTCAGATGGGGATAGTTATATATGTCAGATGGGGAATATAATACATTCTCTGTTATATTTCTGTAATTTGTAGTTTCACCCATGTCAGACTTGTTGTTAGACAAGTGTGGTGAGCTGTCCACAAAATGCACTGTTGAAAATGATGTGTTATTCCCCACAGAAGCTATAGGCAGAAAACAGGTTTTTCAGGTAGATTTAACTAATTATTTGTTGTTGTTAAAACAGGAAGTGTGTTGTGATGTTGATTAAAACCTGAAAGTATCCATACAAGTCTTGTAAATCCTAAAGGTGTTGTCTAGTGCCAAGTGTATGATAATATCAATTTGAGATTAACACACCTATCTGATTTACCCCCAAATACTTCAGTAGTCTTCAAGAGGACGTGTCATCCATACTTAGCATACTAAGCATAGTTTAAAGGTAGAGCAAAAGCAGTAGAATAAACAGTCAAATATGTTTTTGCACTGTTGTATACTTGAAAGTTTATGTTTCTAAACATGTAATACGTGCTGTACTATTTTTATTTTACTTTGTGTCTATGTGTCCAAACGGTTGGAACAGCATTTGCATTTACATTTCACTAGTTTGCTTGCATTTGACATATGCTTTTCTCCAAATCATTCTGTATGTGTGTTACCTGGGAATAAAACCTGTGCATTGCTCCACCTATTGAGCTGAAGTTTTAATCTTATTTCAGAGCTGATTCACTTAATACCACAAGGTTTTGAGCATTAAATTCTTTCAGCTTTTAACCAATATCAGATTTCAGAAGAGTGTTGTCATTAATATCAGCACACCTGTTTTCTTTAAATAGGTATTCAGGAATTCTCAGCTGTGCTAAAATTCAAAGAGCATCATGACTAATAAAGATATTCTTTACAAAAGTCTGTATTTTGAAGATCGGTAAAATGTGTTTTTATGTTGTGTGCACTTCAGCTTTTTCTTGCTTATGTATTTATCAGCAGATTGAAAAGTGGAAGTGGAATCTGTGCTGTTGATAAAGAATCAATGAGCATTTCCCTGAAAAGAGAAAAGAGTAAAAGACATAGAATAGAAAATGACATACATCCTCACGAGTTCATTTTTTAAAATGGTAGGAATTAAGATTTATTTTTTTCTCCATGTGAACAAGTGGTTTGATTTTATTTTATTTTTTACAAGTACTATTTTTTTGAGAAAACTTGCAAAAATTTCTAGCATATTCCAAGTAAAGAATGAACATGAAAAAGGGGATTTATTGCTGAATGTCAAATGAAATCTACACCTTCACCGTGTGAACACGACTCGGTTGCTGCGGTAACCATGCACCCATCTACCTGAACCACTAGTACATGCAGAGGAAGGGACGCCTTCACGGGCAGACAGGAAGAACAGAAGAGAAGTACAGGAAGAAAGAAATCTGTGAGACGAGTGCTGCTTCAAATGAGCGTGTGTGTGTATATGTGAGTACCCTAAATGACTTTAGTGTGCATGTGTGTGTTAAAGTGTATGTGTACTGTATGTATTTGCAGGTGTGTGTGAGAGCGTCATCAAAACTAAAAATTCTCCCATCATTTATTCACCCTAATGTCATTCGTTCTCCAGTAGAAAAATGCACTAAACATTTTTAATGATGTACTTGGTCAAACTTTTCCATGCGATTACAATAAACAGGGAGCTTTCAAGCTTCAAAGAGAACACGAATGCACTTTAAATGTGCTCCATATGACTCGTGTGCTCCGTCCGACTGGAGGAAGTCTTTCAGTCTGTATTTCACACAACGGCTATTCAAAATGTCAGAATACAGCACACGAGTCATATTAACCAATGCTTACAAAATGCTTACTGATGCTTCGGTGTCCTTTTGAAAGCCTTAAAGGATCAGTTCACCCAAAATCTAAGATTCTGTCATCATTTATTCACCCTCAAGTCAATCAAAACCTATACATGACTCTGGAACACGAAAGAAGATATCGTCTACGTGGTTTTGTGTCCATCCAATGGACGTCAATGGGGGCCAGTGTTTTTTGGTTAGCAACGTTCCTCATTTTTGGGCGAGTTGTCCCTTTAAGCTTAGTTCATTGTAAATGAATTGAAACAAATGACTTTTGGTGTTCTTTGGTGTCTAACAAACATGTCTTGAATGATGTGGGGGCGAGCGAAGAAACAAACGGTTATTTTAGGGTGAACTGGGCCTGTATGTGAACGTGTGCATATGTTGTTTTATCTAAATGTATCGTAGGCTGCTGGGCTCTGGAAGGAGGGGTTCACACTATATCTTCATCCGCCTAAAGTTGCACGTCTAGTAGCCAAACACATGTTGCTTTGAGCAAGTCTCCAGCTTGCACACACACAAAAGAAAATCACAGAAATAGGAAAGAGGAGCTAAGAGAAACGACGAAAACATGGACCATTTGCAGACAAACACAGCTGGTCGAATCCTTCTGTATGGTCTCCCCAGCATCACGTAGACAATACGGGCAGTAATGGATCCGTTCCGGTCGGAGAGGCGTCTTATGAGTTTTCGATGAAAAGTCCTGAGACACAGTGCGGCTTAAAGCTGCTGGCATAGGAATGGAAACGTGTGGGCTAAGAGAAGAGATGTAGGTCCGTGTAGGCTAGAATCAGGCTGGATTGGTTCCCCCGCAGGTGGCACTGCGGCCAATGACTACTCATGGAAGGAAGATACAGTGCAATGAGCTCGTCTCACCACGAGGGGGCGACAAAGTCACCAACATGTCTCTCTTTCGGTTTTTAACCCATTGGCGTCACTTGCTAAAACAGAGAGCTTGCTTTAGATCCGTCGGAAAGAATACAAGCATACTCGCACACGTTTACTGGAGCACTGGTACACACAGGCGTATGTCTACACACACGAACACGCACTCGAAACGGTAACCTGAAGACGAACACGACGCTAAACGCACAAACTAAACGCGTCCTCACGCTGAAAGGCAGCCACTACTGTGTACACGAAGACACGTAGATATACACTGAGATTCCACATTCACAGACTACGCTTTCAAGCACACACACGAGTGTAAACACATTCATTGGACGTACAGACCACCACGTTTGAAAACCCTGAACGCCGAGGACCCGGCGCCGTGCCCTGTGAACTCCTGCATACTTCTGTTTCCACGGAAACAATATGCGACGACCAGTTGAGAAACAACTATGAACGAAACGCGTAAACCAAAGGAAACGTAAAGAGCGATCCGATGTTTTGTCGGTACAGAATGAATCGGGTGCGGGCATGTAAATCCTACTGATGTAAACAAACACCTTACACAGAAGTGACTCGATATTGCATGGTGTCTGAATAATATCACAGTTCAAATGGGGAGATCCTGAACGAACGAAACGAACGAACGAAGGAACGAAAGAAAAAAGAAAAAGAGAGAGACGAACATGTCTATAAAACCCAGGGGTCTGTTTTACGAAAGGCTACAAAAACTCAACTGAACCTCCCTCATCGGCAAACAGCAAAAGGCACCACAATATTATTCTATTTCTAACTCGTGAAAAAATTGGCACGTAATTGTTTCTCGTAATGCTGTAAATCAAAAAAAGAAATTACATATAAATAGTTTTCCCCCTATAAAAAAAGTCTTTGCTGCTAGCTAGTAGACAATTTTTGCTGAAATGAAAATAAATATTTCATTTGTTTAGAATATCTGTCTGTTATATAAAATAAAAAATATTTCTCATAGGTGCAGGTCTATAGCATATCATTTGTTTTGCGCTCCTAGATACGTTTATTCGTCCTTGTTTTCTCCTTCTCTTTTTAAAGGGGTGCATTGTCTGGTTTGGACCGAGATTGCGACAGTTTGTTCGAATGCACGTTGCCGCGGGTGCCAGAGCGTCCTGTGTTGCTGTAAGTCCGCGTGTCGTTGGGTCGGTAGATGGTGGCCGGCTCGGTGGCGTTCATGTTCTGCATACTAAGAAACGGCGTGCTTTCGCCGTGGCCCAGGTCGCCTACCTCATCGTCCTCCCATTCGCTGTCTGACAGGCAACTTTGAGAGCTGTAGTTCCTGGGTCCAGGTGCGCGCTGCGCGACGTGTCCATTGACCCGCGATCTTCTGCGCCAACGGCGCCCGCTGCCGCTCTTTTTCGGCTGCTCTCGGGAGGTCATGTACTCCTGCGTGGTCTCGTAGTCCTCGTCGTCCACGAAGCGGTACGGGCTGGACGGAAGGGAGCCCGTGCTTTCTGCCGCGTAGTACGGCCGTCGCGAGCGCCGGTAACGGTGCAGGAGCGGCTGGTCGTCCTCGGGCGAGTAGGCTGCCATGGCGACGGCGGAGGCAGCGGGCGGCAGGGAGAGGGCGTGGCTGGCGTTGGGCGTGGTGATCTGAAAGGTAGGCACCTGCGGGGGCAGTGAGGAGTGGAAGTCCACCGGAGACAGACGCGCCGGCGTGGTCAGAGCGGACACATACCTAAGAAAGTTCCAGACAAAAGTAGTTTAGTATCATTATTCTTATTGATATTGAGAATTATTATAATTATTAAAATGATTAATAACAACAATTAATAGTCGTCTACTGTATGCCATACAATGTGACAAAAAAATGAAATCTAGCATTTTACTGTAACATAGCAAATTGAAGCTAAACTGCAGCCACTGTATTGAAGTATGTAGTTTATGTGTAGTTTTATTTCATGACAACATCGCAAACTTTTGTCTTTTATAAAAAACTGAACACAGTCAGAAGAAACAGGTAGAGCAGAAATTTTCTTTTCACACACCTGTCACTGTGGGGTGAATCCCGCAGGGAGTTGTAAGAATCTCCATACTCTAAGGAACACTGTGGAGCGTCAGGATATCCACAGTACGCTGCACGGCGAGCACGGGCCTCCATACACGCCGGGCTGCTGCATTTACTAGTGCCAACAGAGGAGGAAAGTGCCCCCGACTGGCAGTCAGAGTGTATGCTGTCTGTGCGTTCCATACTCCATGTGCGCTCCTCGTGCCTGAGAGGAAAAACAACATAATGTAATGAATTGTTAAAAGATGAATAGACAAATAAATGGATAATTGGATGGACAACAGACAGACAGACAAATAGACAGATAAATGGAAAGATACACAGACAAATAAGTAGACAGACAGATTAATTGACAAACAGACAGATAAATAGATGGACGGACAGACAGGCAGATAAATAAAAAAGATAGATAGACAGACAGACAGACGGGCAGGCAGAGAGAGAGAGAGAGAGAGATAGATAGACAGACAGACAGATAGACATATATATAGAGAGACAAGACAGGCAGGCAGAGAGACAGGCAGACATCCAGACAATTAGATAGACTGACAGATAGACAGATAGACAAATAGACGGACGGAAAGACAGACAGACAGATAAATATACAGACAGATAAATAGACGGACAGATAATCAAATAGAGGGATGGACAGACAGACGGACAGATACATGGAAAGAAACACAGACAAATAAGTAGACAGACAGATTAATTGACAGATAGACAGACAGATAAATAGATGGACAGACAGACAGACAGACAGATAGACATATATATAGAAAGACAAGACAGGCAGGCAGAGAGACAGGCAGATAAATAGACAGACAGATAAGCAAGAGATAGACCGACAGATAAAAAGACAGAGGGACAGGCAGACAGACAGACAGACAGACAGACAGACAGTTAGATAGATAGATAGATAGATAGATAGATAGATAGATAGATAGATAGATAGATAGATATATAGACAGACAGACAGACAGACGGACGGACGGAAAGACAAACAGACAGATAAATATACAGATAGATAAATAAATAGACAGATAAACAAATAGACGGGACGGAAGACAGATATACAGACAGACAGACAGACAGACGGACCGGACGGAAAGACAAACAGACAGGATAAATATACAGATAGATAAATAAATAGATAGATAAACAAATAGACGACGGAAAGACAGATAGACAGACAGACAGACATATAAATAGACGGACAGACAGACAATTAGACGGACGGAAAGACAAACAGACAGACAGACGGACAGACAGACTGATGACAGAAAGACAGACCGATTGAAGACAGACATACAGACAGACAGAGTCAGTACCGGTGACTGGAAGCGTGAGAAGCTGTAGAAGTGTGATGGGACCTTGAGGACATTCGGCTGCCCGAAAAATTGCCTGAAGTTTCTGTTCCGTGACGTATTACTCCCTCAGTTGCCGGGACGTTCTTCGACATATACTGCCAATAAAAGAGTTGTCATGTAATCATGACATTTTAAACCAAAATTCTTTATTAAACAACAGACAAGGGCAGGTAAACTCACATCCACCATTGGGATTTCCTCCGGGCCAGGGCCGGGGTGGTTGGGTCCGTTGGCCAGCATGCGGTTCGGATGCTCCGCACACATGTTCTGGTTCAGATGGTTATGCAACTTCTTTCTTTGTTTCCTGTAGACAGATCCAACTAGTGTCATCTGATCTAAACCAGCACACAGTTTCAAGCACTTTTCCAGTCACTCACAAATACTGGATTATTATTTACATTTCACTCCAAGATGATGATATAAACTATGAAGTTCTCATTGGGATGCATAAAGTATCTAACTAACATGTTTTACAGCCGACACATCTATTTTCACTACTTTGACTTTAAATGACTTGAATTTCTTGTTTTTAAAATATCATTTCCAAGTCTCAATGACACTTACTACCTGAAATGATCATTCACCATCCTTTTTAAAAGCAGTTAAGATATTTTAACCTCCTGTCCATTACGTACCATATGTCGATTGTAGCGGTTACTCATATTTTGGAGTGGATAAGTGTTAGCTATTTTATGTTAATGTGTGAGTGTGCACGGCTCTTTTTGGCGGTCGAGGGAGCTCTTGGGGCTTACTTGGTTTTGCAGTATGCCACCACGCAGACGATGCCAACCACCAGCAGCGCCACGCAGATGCCCGTTATCGTCAGCACGCGCTTTTGGTACAGCTCCTCGGCCTCTGAATGAACGAGAGCGTGGACAAACACGCACATATGCACGGACGTACACAGAAACAAACACGCATAAACACAACAGCCATTGAACACAAGACGCACACACATACAGACACACAACCGCTGCGTCAGTAGCGGCATTTAAACACGGTTTAGATCAAACTAACTCATCTCTATGTTTAGCTTCAGAAATAGTTATATATATTTATAAAGTACAAAGCTTATCTAAACAGTATAGATAGCTTACATTTAAGGGGCATTGAAAGATAAAAGATGTCATTCTGCTAGTTTCACATCGCAGTGGATTATATTCAAACAGGAAGATATAAGGTAAACGTGTTCATAAAATGAAATCTCTGCCCCATTCAAAGCCCATGACATGCATTATTCTACATGTTCTCCTTTGATGTTGAAAGAGAAGTCTTAGCCAATCAATTCTTGCACAGGGCATGGCTGTACAACAGGGTTGAAACAACAACTGCATTTCTATAAAGCCTTTTCGGAGAGGGCTGTTCATAAAACCCACTTGAATTTCAAAATCAGTTTTTAATGTTAGTTGATCATTCTTACATCTACCATAAATACACTGTAAACATTTTTGCTGTAGTTATGCAGCTAGTGGCCAGTAACTTACTGTAGATTTATATTTATCTAATTTATTGGCAGCAGTTTGTTCAAAGATAAATGAATATTAAACATTAACAGGTCTTTATCTTTACGGAAAAAAACGATAAAATAATAGCCTCATGCAAAGCATTTTGGGAACCAAAATTAGAAAAAAAACTGAAAAATGTTTGTGTGGATTTTTGGTTCCCGGAATGCTTTGCATGAGGCTGTTATTTTTATCGTTTTTTTCTGATCATTTATCTTTGAACAAACTGTTGCCAGTAAATAACATAAATGTAAATCTACAGTAAGTTACTGGCAAACTGCTGGCAGTAATTCTGTAATATACCGAAATCTTTTACAGTGTTTGCTTTAAAGTCAACATGAAAGCACATTTACCAAATCTACTCACTTTCCTTAGACACACTTCTGAATGTGAACGATTCAAAACGATATTATAAAGAGAATGGCTTCACATCAAAAAAGTTAAATGTTCTTTATTTAATGAATAGGTTGTTCTGTGAATTACATCACAATATCCAAATAAAATACAGAGAGCCTTTTGGGGCCAGCGGTTAGCTTGCAAGGTCTTGTGCTGGGATTATAGGGCACTGGCCAAACAGCCATGTTTAAATGTCATTTCATGTCGACTTCAAATATTGTAGGAAGGGTAAACAAGTAAAGTACAGGTTTTATGAAGACCATCTATTAAGTTGCCTTTGTTTTATACATTTCAGATTTTTTCTATTTGAAACTCTGATGTGCTGAACGTGGGCAGCAACAGAGGAAACGTACAGAACATGGAGAGAGGGAACGAAAAACGAACGAGGGAAGAAAATTGAGGGCCAAACACTAGGGGACGGGTGTGTAATAAAAGAGAAATGTGGGGAAGGAAGAGGAGGGGGGTGGTTGAGTCAGACACTTATATTGCATTGCATGCTTGTTACAGGAAACTGAGCCAATGAGAGAAAGGAAACTTAGGGCGAGATGTACCCAGACTAACCACTAATGTACTCTAGAGGTGTAGAGAAAAGACAGAAGAGATGGGCAACACTCATTTTTCACACCCTCGTCTATGAGATTTACGGCATGTTGTGTGTTGCTAACATTCTGTATTGAAGAACTTGGACAACTGGAGACACTAGACACGTGGTTCCCAACTGGTTCCCAAATTTTAAATGGGACAAATTTTAAATGCCCAACCACAGCGCCAAAATAGCTGGTTGCACTAAAGTAAAGAAAAATGGTGGATAGTTATAAACATATTTAACAAAACACTGGAGGAAAAGAAAATGTATTCTTTTAAATGAAATTTATATCATGCAATAATTTGTTATATTAATATGTTAAATATATATTTAATTTTTGTATTATACATATTTAATCATATAAAAAAAAAATGATTTGCTTTTTCGAATCTAGTTACTTACAGTAAATTTTTAAAAACTTTACATTTTTAAAAAGGCAACAAAAAGCTCAAAACAATTTTGGCCGACGACTGACCAGTTGATAACCACTTTACTAAACTCCATGTGTTTTAACTGCACATGCATATGCAAAATATTTTTTTATTTTTTTATGATAAAAAGTATGAAATGTTTCAATATGGAATTAAACAAATTATCCACGATAGGTGATGATAAAATGCACTTACTGCAGGGTAAAATACAGAAACAACATTACAATAAAAGACTCTTATGACTTTTATTAGTAAGAACGTGTAAATATGAGATAAAATGTTGAACTGTCCATAAATATTTTCTACATGCCTAATGTTTATATTCCTACAGAATATCCCTGAAATGAGTGTCGCTTTTTCAGAACCAAAAAATAAGTTATTTTGTAGAAATAAACTATGCCATAAAATTATGAACTTTCAAACTAAAGAGACAAAACAAATAATAACTTCATACCCATGATTTCAATTCCAAGATGCTCTGCCAATGCAGAAAGTTGACAATGTAACAAAAAGAAAAAAACAAGAAAACAGGTTTCAGGTCAAATTTTCCACACGTTCAGATAAGCGGCGAAACACAAGAATGCGATTAGTAGTGTTGTTTGTTTGGTTTTGTTTGACACACTGAGGTGAGTGACTGTACGTTCCAGTAACAGACAGACAATGCAGACAAACATAATCCCCATGAAACAAAACAAACAAAAATACCAATAAACAACACAACACCTTTCTTGTTGATAATGCATTCGGTAAGCAAGCGTGCGAATGCATGCAGACACAAGACAGCCAAACTTACTGCCATATTTACTAGACCTCATTTCTGGGTTTAAAGTTTAAGAAACACAAACAAACAAACAAATACATTAAAAAGAAAAGCACAATGTACAACACAAAAAAGACAAGTCAAGTAACAACGAATGTTGACACAAATAATGGTGTTTATAACGATTCACAAACAGATGGATTATGTTTGGTCCTGATATTACATTTTCTTGATATACATTTACTTTAAACTTCAACATTTTTCGTTCCCACCGCAAAAGTAATGCGGTTTAAACACATATTGAGCCATGACGTGCATTATATCATGTTATGGGTTTTTCTAACAATTCACCACCAATGCAGTGGTACCAGAGGTCAAAGTTTAGAGATTAAGTGTCATGCATCATGCCTCAGACTAAAAAACAAAAAAAAAGAACTTCAAGAGCTCTTAACAAGAAGAAATTTCTATTCTGTACACTGCTGACGATAACCACAGAAAAAGAAAAAAAAAAGGGCAAAGAGCAAGTTCGTGAACAAAGGAAATCTGTAGTACGCCTGATTTACATTTAATTGAAACTATGGCATTTCTCACATACGCTACACGTGCAACCCAATATTAAAAGCATTTTCAATCTTTCAGATTTATCCCAACCTCACGTCATTCCAAACCCGAAGGACTTTCTTTCTTCTGTATTTTAAAAATATTTTGAAACATTGAACCCCATTGACTTCTTTTTTAGAGAGACAAGACCAGTGAGACATTTCTCAAAATATCTTCTTTTGTGTTCCACAGAAGAAAGAGTCATATAAGGGTTTTAAAGCACATGATGGTGAAAAAAGGCACCATTTTAATTTTCGGCTGAACTATCCCTTTAAACCTGCTCTGATCGGACAGTAACAGCTCAACGTAAATTTAAGTTTGTGAATAAAACGCAATCTGTACTGATCTGTAATTATGTCATTTATATAGAAAAAACGAGTTAGACCTGTAGACTTTCATCGTAAGTGCTTTACTTCATAGAACAAGTGGAAATCATTTTCAGTGGAAATCGACAGCGTGCCATTAATACTGAACCCTGAAGATTTCTTTAAATGTTATAAATGAGTCTCTATCACACTTTTAATGAATCCATCTGATGAAATAAATTCACCGCTTAATCTCAATTAACACTATATCTCATTGAGTCTAAGTAATTCTGCTCTATGTGAACCTAATTTTGGGTAGCAAGTTTTACTCTTTTACTTCCTTTGCTCTGTATTTAATCTCTTCAAATACATGTGTCTGTATTGTATATCAAAGCAATGTGCATTTAATGTTCTTCTGAGAAAAGATTCAATATTCACAAATTTCTGCTTGAAGGTCACCAATAACTGAAACTGAATAGACGAACAGAGGCAGATACTGTACATACTGTACATGCACATACATCATATAAAACATGCAGCTGTTTTAAGGCAGACAGACAGAGACAGACCAACAGACAGGTAGTAGAAATGAACATACTGTAAAAACCGGCCATTACGGAGGTTTGACAGCGTTCACCGGTAAAGTCATTTGGACACCTGATGAAGGGAAACAGGAAGGTATGGAGGGGAGGGATTGGGGGGACAGATACATGAGGAAAGAGAGAGAGACGAGAGGAGAGCAAAGAGACATGCAGTTAGAACAACAGATGGGGACCCATGTCACACAGAGCTCTTCCACCTGATTATGTCATCACTGTGATGTCACAGGGCCCGTAACCTGAGGAAAGAGGTCATTTCATGTCATGTTTAGGACGTGGGAGCTTAAACAAAGAAAAGTTAAAGGACACAAACACTGTCAGGATGCCAAACATTTCTCATCACACTCTTTTTTTTAAAGCTCTAGAAGCTTACAATAGTTTTTTAACCGTAGGAATATTTACAGTTTATGTACTTCAAATATTTTTGTTATGATTTAGATAGTTGTACAGTATTATAGTTCATTTGTGAACTATACACCTCTGGTTTCTCACTGGTTGTGTAAATTTACATCAGGAAGTGACTTCATACATACGGTACACTAAAAAGTTATGAACTACATTTATATTTAAATGTTTAAAAACCTAAAGACACCCACAACCTTTGCACTGCGAATGCAATGCTGTAAACTACAAAATAAGAAACACATGTGTTAAAATTTCAAAACTCAAAAAATATCAATGATTAATTGAGCTACAGGAACTAGCTACATTTTTAATTGTAACTCCATTTTAATTTTCAGAGTAAACTGTGGGTATTTTAGATCGGCTCTACTTTGTAAAATTGTCCACTTAGTCTGTAGAATTTACAGCAAAGGTCAATAGGACAGAGTGCATTTAATTTACTCCGGAGCAACGGTGACTAAAACACACACTTACACATACACCCATGCACCACAAGCCAGACGTACGCACACACACACACACACACACACACACACGCACACACACACAAATAAGGAGAAATTCATCAATTGGCAGGTACACAAATACACAGAAAAAGGTGAGTGTCTCTTAGTCATGGATGGATGAGGATACAGATTTTGCAGTGTCATTTACTTTATGCGGTGGTAGATATACTGTATTTTTGCACTCGTCCAAATAATTCAAGATAAGAACGATTTTGTAAATAGTGGGGGCTTTAGGCACAATGCAAAGCAGAGGTTATTCCTTTACTGTTATTGTACGATGCTGTAACATCTGATCAGATATTTAAATGTAACCTCATGAATGTTTTAAATTGCAAAGTTGCTTTTGCACTGACATCACACATATTGTGATCCAAATAATAAAATGAGATTAAGTACATTGATTTAGTTACATGAGGTAATTCATTTACTGGATTATCCAAAAACACACATTAAGATAATACAATGGCAACATATTTCAAATTCAATTTCTGGCAAAAATAACTACAGTATAATGTAAACTGTACCATGACCGAAATATCATAGAGATTTGGATCACACTGCCTCAAAGCTTTAATACCGTCAAAGAAAAACACCATCTCAAGCTTCTAACCCAATCGTTGTGTCCACAAAGCCCAAAACAAAACACACTATTTTCATCTCAGTCCGTGTTTCCTTAAGGCCAATTAACCCTTACAGCGCTTCAAACGCTCTGTTCTGTAAATTAAAAGATTGACTTTTAAGTCACAGTTTAAAGGATGACATCTCCCAAAAGGGTTTGATCTTTAAGCAGCTTTAATGGGTTTGATTCTCTTCCTTTGAAAAAAATTGGCGCAGACGCTGTAAATCTGAACTGTCCTCTTCAAAATGGCTGATAAGGACAAAGCATTGTGTTTCTTGAAGGACGAGGGGGCAGCTACACAGCATATCTATTGATACGGGTAGTATACATTGACAGACTTGATTGAAGACACCGTAGATGCTGTACATCCCACAGGCGCTCAAAGAGCCCATCATTTTTTCTAGCTCTTTCTCTCTAGTCTAATCAATTACGTTTCCAGAAGTCTCTGAATTTCCGCTCCTGCAAAGGTCTGAAAAATCATTCTGTAACTTTTGAACTATGAACTATGAATGAAGAACAGAGAGGAAGTGACATAACAGGGAGAGAATCAAAGATCAGCATAATAACACATAAAATGTGTTTTTAACTGGAACAGAGTGATGTCAAACTGTTACCAAAAACAATGTTATTAGACTGGATAGATTTTTTTGAGGGTTAGAAAAAAAGAAAAGTGTGGTATAATGCATGCAACTTACTTGCAGGACAGCTGATTTATACCATGAATGAAATAACAGTCTCCTCCGTTAACACAGTAGGTTTTCTCTGTTTCATTGCACTTCCTGGCATGACTCGAGCCCGGAGACAATGTGGTGGTTACTATAAAAACACACAGACACAGAAAAACCAAGATGAGCATCACACCATTGCGGGAAATGTTAAAAAAAATATATACTCTCCTTCTTGTTAGTTGCTTTGGATAAATTAGAATTAATATAGTTTTGTTTTTTATTATCATTTTTTAATTTGTATGTTAAAGTGGTCATATAACACGGCTAAAACGAATATTATCGTTTGGTTTAGATTTAATGAAATGTGCAAACACGATTTAAGGTTAAAACGGTGACATATTCAAATCTTCTCCTAGTTGTCTATTGAGACAATATAGACACACATCCTGTTTCAAGCTGATTTTCAACACCTCCAGTCTATTAAAACTTCTTGATCATTGCCCTGATGTTGGAAATGACAATGTTTATTGTTTTAACTGTTTCCTTAAAGCCATTTTGCATTTTGTGTAGCTCAACAGAACTATATTGCACATCAGAACTATATTCTCTGGTGTTACTAATATTTATTCTCCTGTGCAACAATAAGTCATAACTTATGACAACGTCATGTTTCTGGTCACCTTGGTGTGCTAAGAAAATGTAAATATCAATGGGAATATACTTGGGAGATATTTTACTCTTTTAAAGAGAATTTTATTCTAGTGGTGCCTGTAATTGTGGCCAGGGTGTATTAGAGAAACAAAAATTCTCAATGTGATATTCCCCCTACTTCAAATTGTTTTACTTTAATGAAATGTTGTAATATTGTATCTTTTTTATATAAATTAAACCAATTATAAAATACAGTTATTTCAAATACAGAAATTATGTTTTAATTTATTTTTTATAAATTCTTTGGGGAAACATTATTCTATCAGTCTAATTCTATCTAGTTTTTATCAATAAATGTCTCAAAGGAACAGCACATTTTTGTGTAGTATTTCAAAGCATTTGCATGCAACAACGAAAACATTAGTTTGCATGACACGGACACACATTTAATATCAGACAAACAGAATAATGAACAGGTAACCAAAGTGGGCCAAACATTCACTTCACCCTAAATGACAGACTTTAAAAGCGTTCTGAAGTGAATTAATATGCTTTATTGCGCACTTCAGAGTAGCCACACAGCATAAGAAATGTATTTATTTCTGTACCTGGATGAAATAAATACCTCCCCAGCATGGTGACAGGACTTCAAACACACACACACACACACAGTTCACAAGTGACTGTATCTTTGTGCTTATAAACCAAAGTGAGACACACGGTGTCAATTCACATGGCAGATGGGAAGATGTTCGCGCAGACATCACTGGCTCGCAGCCACGCGCAGGGATTCGATTTTCTGCAGTCTGTCAGACTCTCAGAAAGTCCTGCTGTGCAATGCAGACTCAAGCACATCACATCTGAACCTCTGCAGACGTACAGTAGAGGTGGGCAATCCATGAACTAAACGTCTGCCCTGGCAAACAGCCAGACAGAGATAGACAGAGAGACGAATAATAGCGTACTGTGTACTGTTTACTGCATACTGCGCAGTGTATATTTTATTCAAAGTTATTTTTTTAACAACAATATGTGGAACACGCTCGAATAATAGGTCAAGGAAAATAATAGAATAAGACGTATGTAAAGACACATCAGTTGGGAAATAAAAACGATAAGATATCTCAACGTTTGACAGTCTACAGAGAGTCTATAAAAAGAGACACAATGATATTAGTCCAGCTTGTGGGATACAGAATTCCACGCAATGTTTCTCTATTTTATGTCATACTTTTTGACATCCTCCATGCATGTAGAGATGGTACACATACTGCAAGAACAGTATGAGAGTTTGCTGTTCTAAAAATAACCCAAAATACCAGAGAAAGGAAAAGCATAGAAGAGAAGAATATAGTACTTAAAATAGAAATATAACAGCGCTTTTACAGCCACATGAAAAAAGCTCTTCAGTGGAAGATGAAAAAAAAACGCTTTAATCAAGGGAATGTACTGTAGGGAGCGTCTGTCAAAGAGGAGAACTAATTATCTCCGGATGTGACAGCTAAACTCCACATGAAAACAGCAGCCAACAAACAATAAACGCATTTACAATATATATAAAAGTAATAAAATATATTAATTTAAAATGTGGTTTTCACATTGTCATGCATAAACACAATGTCAGGGGGTAAACGTGACAGGAGATCACAGTATTTCCAAATAAAATGTTAGGAATTTATCTGAACTGCTGCAGTGGAGAGAGAGAGAGAGAGAGAGAACTTAATTAACCAAACGAGAGCACATGGATTGAATTCTTCACTGTTTCAGGAAACACCGTCATGCAGATGCATGTTTGTTTGTGTGTTCGAGGATGAATATGAATCTCCTGACCTCTTAAATAATTACCTCCACCTCACAGAGACTGATGGATGCCTGCGCGCATGTGTGTGTGTGTCAACATCCTTAATGGACAATAATTCTGACAGCCAATCAGAATGTACGGTTAAGCCTTGTGTTAATGTTTTGGTCTGGTTAAGGTGCTTGTAAACTATTTTTAATCAACCAAGTATTTTCCTCTAGCTTATATGTTTTAGTAATGGATTGGGTTACTTAAAGACGCTGTGTAATTTCTTTGAGAATCTACAGTATGGACAGAAATGCAATATAATATACATAACTATGTCTTCAGAAAGACCTTTGAAAATGAAGCGTTATGTTTATATTATCTTACATTTACATTTAGTCATTTAGCAGACTTTAGCAGACTTTAGGGAGCAATAACCGATATGTCATACAGGAGTAATAATACAATAGGTGCTTATACAAAGTTACTGGTTTCAACAAAAGCTAGACCACTACCTGTTGACATAAAGAGAGATATTTTTATATCTACATACTCCACGACATGGAAGGCAGCATGTTGTTTTTACAGCCCTTAACGGACAAACTGCTGTACAGGGCACATTTCGTAAATACGTTATCTCCTTCGCCAAAGCAGCGAAAACGTTACGACATCTTAGCGCTGTCTCACTCTCCAAAGTGCTTCGAAAGGGAGGGGTGGAGTGAGCCATTGGTTGCAATACGCGATCACACCAATAGATGTTGCTAAATCTCATACAACAGACCTTAAAAATCTTTCAATATTTTGTATTTATAAACATATGTGTTGTTGACCCAAGTATATGCTTGGGATAGCAAATGCAAAATATTAATAACCTTGTGGAAAAACAAACTCTCGCTAATTATAAGTAAAATAAAAATCTGTGTGTGAGTGAGTGTGTATTAATCCCAAACCAGAAGCATTTCTGTCCTCTGTGTACTAATTAGTGACGTCAAAGTGTGCCAACTTAACGTCCCTCTAAAGTCTAGAGCTTCAGATGCCCATTTCCATCTGACGCTTATGTTTTCAACTCCACATAACAGTAAATCTGGTTCATCACAGCACATGCAGAGAATTAGACAAAACCTTCAAGTTCATCCAGTATTGAACTTATAGATCCCAGTCCAATTATTATCCAACTCCGGTCCAATATAAAAAGGCAAAACTAACGCTTCTGTCATTAGTGTTATTTAATATAACCGGTCTGACGCCATTCGGTCAGGTGTCATTTCCCACGCCATAGTAGAAAAAAATGCGATCTCTAACAAAGATTCACATTCGTACATGCACTAGCAGACCTCTGTTACACTCCGATCGATCCGCGTTTTTTTTACTGATAAAGTGAAGTTGACACCATTGTTTCTGTTTATTGCTAAACGTTTATGAATACAAGTGCACTGAGAGGGGCACTGACCAATCACAACAGCCTGAGAAGCGGAAGCTCGCTGATATGGTATTGGTGGGACATTCTAACACATACTCTGGGAACCAATCACGACAGACCGAGTCAGCTTTGCCAATCAGAGCATTTCGGAAGGAGGGACTTTTTATAGACCGGAAGAAATCCAGTCGTTTTGTTAGAAGAGGGACAGCATTGGACAATAGACTTGAAATATATGAAATATAAAGCGTTTTTTAAATTACAAACATGATCATCCATTGTTAAACACCCAAAAAACATAATCAAACCTCAAAACAGCAAAAGACTGGCTCCTTTAAGAATGGATGTCTTGACCAGCCTTTTTGTTGTTTCAGTGGATTTTAAAAACCAAACAATTCATTGATATTGCGTAACTAATAAATGACATTTAACTGTAGGCCACATCAATGCCACATTTGAACTTGTAATTGTCTTATATAGTCCGGTAATGGATACATGGTTTGATCACTGATGTATTATTGTAAGTAAATGGATGTCAGGAAGGTTTAATGAGACCCCACAAAATGATCTTCCACAGGACAGAAACACCACCTGAGCTCTGCCATTTCTTAACAAGCTAATGAAGTCATTAACACACACAAACAGCACCACAGAGAGATAGAGAATACAGCAGAGAGATGAAGTGTGAAGCGAGGGACATCTCAGAGTTCACAATAGCCTCGTGTCTTCTAAGGTCACGTATCGCTCAAAGTGGAAATAAGGAACAGGAGAACAATATCGCAAGAGTTCAACCTAACTATCTCAGACACATGTCGTCTTCTCCACATTGAATGTGTGTGCGCAGCTGGCCAATAACCGTTTTCCTTTGAGACTGTGTTCTTCAAAAAGGCACTCATAAAGTGAAAGCCATATCCTTCAATTCTCAGCAAGATATTTAAGACGAAAGAAAGTATATCTGCTAAATGATGACAAAAATAAATGATTTCATAAACATTGTTGATCTGCATTGGCTAAAGTGAGAAGCTAAGTTTTGAATGTTTACATCTTCTTGAAGTTAATTTTATCAATGTTGTGACAAAATAAAATCCTTAAACTAGAAACTAGATCTTTTGATAAATCGGAGACAATGCAAATTCCACCTGCGTTTACCTTTCTACACCGTGTGCATTTGGACAGTCAACGTTTTGCATCTCTGCATTATGTGTATAAGCATCTGGACTACACAGGTGATGCTATAGAAGAAACATTTTTGGTTCCAAAGAGAACCAGTCAGTTACAGGTCCTTTAAAAAAACCATCTCTTTCATACTTTTTTATAGTCTGAAGAACCTTTTCACCATAAAAAACCTTTGGTGAGTCAGAAGGGTTCTTGGTATGTTAAAGGTTCTTTATGGAACCTTTTGCACAAAAAAGGTTCCTCTATGTTATCCTGAAGCAGCTTTATTTCAAAGAGTTTACAAAAACATATGTCATCATCAACGGTGGTGGAGACGGAGTATATTCAATCAGCTGCGAGACTATAATGTTGATCAGGTGCTACGCTGGGCCGGCAGGGCATCTATCCTCAGCTTTATGTAGGTTCAGCGAGAAGCTTTTAAAGACCGCACATATTTTCCTCCGTCCCGCAGTCCATCCTGATACGGGAGGATATTAGCTCCATTAGCCTTGGCTTCGAGCCGAAGGATGGATGTGGACAGGCCGGAGAACATGATTCACGGACAGGGAGGGGGTCGCGGGGAAGGCCGTAAGTCAGGCGGGGGGGCGGTACGGAGCCTCCGCTCCACTTTACTCAAGCAGGCAGTGATCAATGACATCGAACCACTTACAGGCACTCCCAATTCAGTCGGCATTCGGAGACATGCTCATGACGAGAGTAATTTCCACATGCACACGCTGCAGAACTTCATGTACTGGGGGGGGTGGTTCAATGGACGGATGGACAGGATAATGAAGAAGGGAGTGAATGCAATGAGGGCGAAGGAAAAGGGGGGTTGAGTGATTGTCAGGAAGCAGAATGAAATACAAAGAGGGTTAAAAAGGATTTGATCGAGGAATGTCGTACTTGATGGCAAGATGCAACTTGTCAAGTTTAGGATCACTTGACAAACCTTAAAAATCTTTTCTTCTGAATGTGTATGTTTCAATGTTTGAAATATTTGTGCTAACATATTTTCTTTAATTGTTCATTTAATATTTCTGTCAGTGTCATTCTAAACTGTGCTAAAAATATAAAGAACAAGGGGGTGATTCCCACAAAATCTTGGTTTCAAGAAGTCAAACACGATTCTCTTAAAAACACTAGCATCAACACATTTCCTTATAATTAATTCAAAACAAGATATGAACAGTTTAACACAATTTTGAACATTTTTTTTATTTTTTACAATAAAAATGGCCTTAAAAGTCAAATTTTTGTAACCATTTAAAACTGTCAATCCTATGCCATGTTTTGCAAGGCTGTGATGCCTAAGGAAGTTTTTTATTAATCATACATAATAAGACGTCAAGGAAGTATATTTTAAGTATTTTATACAATTATGCATGTTGGGCAATGCCGTGTAAATGTCAGCAATTACAACGCAAAAAAAAAACGTTTTTAACAGTGATTTTTACTATGGTAACAGCAGAGATTTTAACATTTGGTGGTTCAAATACCCATGTGAGATCTCTCTTCAAATTTGTAAAGTATTTGTTTTATTTTTAGCGCACGATTTTTCATAGTCAGGTAACTATATAAAGTAACTATTTTAAGTTCTACAAAGGGGCATCCTTTCTCCATTCTTTGGGTATTATTGCTTCAAGATTGTGCATTTTATTTTATAAAAAAAAACGGCTCCATTTTTTGTCACATGATAACGCATGTTTATTTCCCTTTCAAAAAATATTTTTTTCATAGACTGACATTTTTTGACGTTTAGACTCTATCAACAAGGGTTCAGTAAAATATAAACAGATGGTTCAATGTAATCATAACAAATTCATTCTCTGAGCATTTTTATGCTCCACGTCCATAACGCTGGAATTTCCCTGTTACTTTATTTTAAAAGCAGAAAATTATCTGTATCGGTATGAGAGTGAAAAAAGTTGTGACACAGCGTGACGATAAAATAGAATATTAAGCTTTTAACTAGAAAACTATAAAGTAATCAGTAATCTAAACTGAAATATATTTTTTATATTTAAAATCTTGCCAGGATGTTTCAGTAAGTGGTGGTTTTTACTGGTGGTGTAGGTGTAAAGCAACATGACAATACAGTACATTTTGTTAAAAACATTTATCTTTGCATATTTCAGAAACAACTTCTGCAGCGCGTAGAAGACACTATACCGTAAGAATTGCAACATTATCCACAGACTGACAGAAGTGAGACAGCGCTGCGGTGCAGGAGAGAATTTTACGTCAAACTCATTAAGCTGAAGGGAGCAGTGGTAAGCTTTCAATGGCTGTTTGCTGGAGACTCATTTTCCAGTAACTCATCCTCATTAATCCCAACAGAATACATTCGGTCCAAAACCTTTCATTTGACATGTACATCCGTCTGCGGTTATTTATGTGGATGTGTGTTTGTATCACGATGCACAAAAAAACGGCAAGAAAAACCATTCGCTGTTATAGGTGGATATATATTGCCCAGGTGGCCTAAATGCATCAGCAGAAAAGTTGTAGAGATGCAGAAAAAGCAATTTTATTGACGTAAGGTTAAGAAAACAAATATTTTTATTTTGAATTGTACACAATACCATCAAGGGCATTTATTAAAGGAATAGTTTTGGTCCCAAAAGAATGACAGCACCAAGAATGAATCTTTTTTGTTTCATTTCATTCTCATGTTGTTCTATACCGTCATATGATCATGTTTGAGAGCTATGGTAGAGAGATAGTCACATAAAGTTTTAACACATTTAAAGACGTAGGTCATTTATTGAATAAATAATTAAAGAAATAAATAATTAAAAGAAATAACATAACTTTCTGGAAGTATTAGAGGGCTCCATGAATCACGTTACGCTGGCAAAATGTGAACGGTAGTCCAACCCGTTCTTCCAAATTCAGCTAGAGCGCCCTTGGCCATTTGCTATTACTGTACGGCATGACAAAAAATGCATGAACTGTTCCTTTAAGAAAATAAATAGCGTGAATTCTGGGAATGTATATTGTGTGTTAAGTATATTTGGCTCTTGTATCTGACAGACTCCTGGCATTGATGCTCAA